>NW_027397114.1:8608460-8791217 GCF_003265705.2 Callorhinus ursinus
ATTTATTTATTTTTAAAGATTTTATTTATTTATTCATGAGAGACAGAGGAGAGAGAGAGAGAGAGAAGCAGAGGGAGAAGCAGGCTCCCAAGGAGCAGGGAGCCTGATGCGGGACTCGATCCCAGGACCCTGGGATCATGACCTGAGCCGAAGGCAGACGCTTAACCATCTGAGCCACCCAGGCGCCCTCTAATTATCTTTAAAAGTATAATCCTAATTAGTCTTAATGTTTCCCTATGCTGAATATGACAGAAGTACCTTATTATGCAACAGACATATCTTCTTTCAGGCAATGCTACTTTTCAATTCTATTATTTTACAATTCAGCATGTATAATTTGTATCTATTGATCATATTTTATATTTTTAAAAAGTAGAGGCCTGTTAACAACCTTTTCCAAAGGTAAATGACCCCGATTAAGTGTCAAGGTTAACAGTAATCAGTTTGGAGCTTAATCATGAAATAAAGGGTTAATCTTTTAACGCTAAAGTTAGCCTGTTCATTTCTTTTTATTTTTTGTAAAGATTTATTTACTTGAGAGAGAGAGAGTGTAAGTGGGGGGAGGGGAAGAGGGAGAGGGAAAGAATCTCAAGCAGACTCCCCACTGTGCACGGCTTTGGAGCCGGACTCGGGGCCTGATCTCACAACCCTGAGATCATGACCTGAGTGGAAATCAAGAGTCAGATGCTTAACCAACTGAGCCACACAGGTGTCCCTCATTTCTTTTTAAATCAGCTTAGAGGAAAGAGCCATTTCTTCTATCTTTCCCAAATTATTTAGAATGACTGATTATATCCTCTAGCCTCTACCAAGAAATGTTATGACACTCCTAGATCCTAACAACTGAGAAAAACACAATGATACCCCATTCATCCACTGACATGGAATTGGAGGTAAGGAGATAGAAATGACACTGGAAGCTGTAACAGTCAAAGATGATCCAAAGTGAGTGGACCACAGAGACTGAATCTCTCTCTTTTTTCTTCCTGGATGCACTCCTGGAACAGGATCAAAATGTAGAGGCCTGGAATCTACTGTATGGATTCCTAAGGAAGTGCTGTACCATATGGGTTTTTATAATATTTGTTTTAAATTACTGTTGTTGAATGGAATTGTTTGGGGTTTTTTTGTTTTGTTTTGTTTATATTCAAGTATTTATTTATTGATTTGAGAAAGAGAGAGTGCACAAGCTGTGGGGGTTGCGGGGCAGAGGCAGAAGGAGAGGGTGAAGCAGATTCCCCACTGAGCAGGGAACCCAATGCAGGACTTGATCCCAGCACCCTGGGATCATGACCTGAGCCAAAGGCAGATGCTCAACCGACTAAGCCACTCAGGCGTCCCAATATATTCAAGTATTTAATCTGGTGCTCACTTCAGCAGCAGGTATACTAACATTGGAATGATTGAGTATTTAATCTGTTGTGTTTTTTTCTGACCACCTGAAAACATAAAACTCATAGGCTACTTCTGAATCCAGAGTGAATTCTAACGTAATTATAAATTTCTAGACCAAAGGTCCAAACATAAACTTAATCACATTGCCTACCAAAACTCAGAAACCCTAACTCAGAAGAATGCAAGCCAAAGGCACAGTTATCATTTGCCTCATTCTGAGTGTGACTCCATGGATAGCATCTTCAAGAGGTTGCATGAAGCTGGTAGAACACTGTATGCCTTTCCTCAGCACAAATGACCACATCCTGTGCCAGGCAACATTTTTTGTCTCTGTGGTTAAGAACTGGTACAAATGAATGTATAGCTAGGCAGAGCTGGAATGTTAGTTGAAGCTGTGATTTGAATCTCAGAAGGTTTAGACATAGAACTCTATTTCTTGGTCCCTTAAGAATCTAAGACAAAAGAAAAAGATCTTGAGAAGTGATTTTCTTTTTTTTTTCCTTCCTTTTAGAAACACATAGATGCCCCCATATAATTAGCCTAATGCATTCATTTAGTCCCTTATTTAACAAATCTTTATTGTATACCCTACTATGGGCTAAGTACTGTTCTAGGTGCTGCAAATACCTAGCAGTAAAAAAGACAGCTCAAGATCCTGGCTCATAACAGGTAGAGAGAGAAAGACAATAAAGAAATAAATAAAACTCCAAAATTATCCATGGTACGCCATGCAGAGAATTAAAATAGGGAATGCATTAAAATAGTGACTGGGTTGTCAGGGAAAATCTCTCTGAAGAAATGACATCTAAGATGAGATCTGCATGACATTCATAAAGTAATAGTGATCAGATTTATCAACATAAATATTAGAATAAAATGCGTGCAATTTAATATAAATATAGTGCTCATAATTCACAAAAAAGCCTAAAAGTATTCCATAGTGCTGACAAAGACTATCTTTGGGTGGTAGGGAGAGAGGTGAGTCTGTTTTTTCTTTCTATGAACTTTCCAAAAGATGGTAAAATATAAAAACATATTTAGTCTTTGTCCCCTGTTACTGACAGTTCCTAAAACCCTTGGAATTTCCAGAGGGATAGGGAGTGTCTTTTGTTATTCATAACTAGCTCTATTCAATCGCACCTGAGTTTATGCTAATGAACTTAGCGTGGGGGCCCTAGATAACCTCAAGATGGGATGGTCACCAGGAAGACCAAGTGATTAAGGGTTAAGGGTTTCAGCCCCAACCACCAACCTCTGGTAAGGGGAATGGGGACTGGAGATTGAGCTCTATGAAAACTCTTGAACAATGAGATTCAGAGAGTTTCTGAACTGGTGAACACATCAAGATTATGGGAGGGTGGTGTGCTCAGAGAGGGCATGGAGCTTCCATGGAGTCATATCCTTTATATTAAACTAGTAATAGTAAGTAAAATGCTTTCCTAGATTCTGTGAGTCATTCTAGCAACTTATCAAACCTGAGGGGGGTGGTCGTGGAAAACCCTGCATATGTAGCCAAGCAGGACCGAAGTGCTGGTAATGTGGAGACCTGGTAGCTTCAACTGGTGTCTAAAATGAGGGCAGTCTGGGGTGCCTGGGTGGCTCAGTCGGTTGAGTATCTGCCTTTGGCTCAGGTCATGGTCCCGGGGTCCGGGGATCGAGCCTGCGTCGGGCTCCCTGCTCAGTGGGGAGACTGCTTGACCCTCTCCCTCTGCCCTCCCCTCTCTGCCCACTTGTGCTTTTTCTCTCTAATAAATAAAATTAAAAAAATAAAATAAAGTGAGGGCAGTCTTGTGGGACTGAGCCCTTAACCTGTGGGTTTTGTGCTAACTCCAGGAGTTAGTATGAGAATTGAATTGAATTTTTGGTTGCCCTGTTGGTGTCTGGAGAAATTGTTGTTGGTGTTAGAAAATAAATCGAGAATTGGTGTCAGGAGTGGGATTTGCTCGAACAATCTGGGTTCATGGAAACATGTGGTTTGGGAAGAGAAAAGAAGAAAGAGCAAGGAATTGATTGCTCCGATTCCTGGCCACATGGTCACCCATGTTATGGAAAAGCAGCTGTGTTGTGATCAGTGACTAGAGGTAAAATTACCAAGGGTTTTCAGAAATGGATCCACCTCTTACGGAGCTGGATGCATAAGGAAATGCAAACTAACAGGAAAAAAGTGAAATTGGTTACTGTTATCTGAATTAACTAACATGAAATGAAAAGAGAGTGTTAGCTCAAACTTTGATGTTGGACCAAGCTCTGACTTCGGTCACTTTAAGCCTCAGATACTAAGCTCAAAGCTGCCCCAAAAGGTAACATTTTGAGGGAATGATAGAGAGTACCTCTAAGAGCTCTGGTCACCAAAAAGATAGTTCACATGGTTGAAGGGCAAAACCAAGAAACTACTGAAACCAGGGGATATAGTGTGAAGGGGCTGTCTCATTTTGCGAATCAGAATCGCCAGCTTCCTGAAGAACCATTACTAAAATGGACAGTAAGAGTGACTAATTTAGGGGAAATGTATTTGGTTTTGAATTCTATAGAGAAGAAGAGCATGTTTGGGTTGATACCCAACCCACAGCATGCTATGGAATAATCAGATCCAGACACACAGCAGCCTCGTGGACTAGATAAAAGCCACTGTTAGAATCTGTTTACTCTGAGAAGAGGACTACCCAACTCCCTCTATAAACGCCAGTGGAACATCCAGATGAAACACCTGATATACTTTGTATGTAAGCCACATGGGACTGGCTTTATGATAACAGAGATAGTCATTCATTAAATATTCATTAAATATGCCTGTTACCCAGGTCATGATAAATGCTGTGGTTTAAGAATATGCATATTGGATATGGTATGGTGAAGTTATTAAAGCCACAGGAGGAGATGAGAACAAAGACTGGAAGGAATAAGTTTATTTTATATTCACAGGACCCATAGAGGGGTACTGCCATATGCCACAGAGGGCCACAGGGGAAAGCACCAGTGTAGGTCAGGAGGCAGAAAAGAGCAGTGAAGGAAATCCTTGGCCAGAGTTTTTACTGGAGTTTCTGAGAAAAGGCAAAGCAGTCAGAGTAAACAGTTTAGGACTGACTGCTTTGAATAATCCTGGCAGACTTTGGGACACAGAATGGTCTCTAGTTATCTGATATACTTGGCTGTGGGATGATTTTGGGCAGGGGAAATATTAGCTTGGTATATAAGAATTAGGTAAGGAGATAGTTGGGAGGTACATGCTCTGGACTGGTTGGTTTGTATACAAAAAGCATGATCCTGGCTAACCCCTCTGTTATCTATAGGAATTGGCTTTCCCAGGGAAAAGCAGTCTTTTCCCAGGTCTGTAAGGGCCCCAAATATCAAAGCGTCCAAAATACAGAAAATAAGACAATACAGTTAATAAAATTGGTCCTGTGATGAATGAATGCCAAAGAG
Source organism: Callorhinus ursinus (assembly GCF_003265705.2). Lineage (NCBI taxonomy): Eukaryota > Metazoa > Chordata > Mammalia > Carnivora > Otariidae > Callorhinus > Callorhinus ursinus. Next base: position 8,613,279 of record NW_027397114.1, read on the forward strand.
ACAAATACAGAATCTAAGAAAAGAGTTAGAACAGGGGGCCCCTTTTGCATGGGCATCCCATGTAACCTTCCTGCTCCAAAATCAAGCAACAGTAGAAGAAACCAGAGTGAATCTGCTGTCTTAGCTCCCCCTCTTGGGTTTTACAGATGCTAATAAAAACATTAGGTTAATTAATGAGAAAATGAGGAGAGGCAGAAGGGAGAATCAAGGGACTTGTTCCAGCAAGGTGGAAACTTGTAAATGGTTACTAAGAAATAAGAAGAATAAAGGAAACTTTGGTAAGGCCAAAACAGAGAAGAAAAAAGAAAGTCAAAGGACTCATCTCAGCAGTGTGAAAATCTTTGGATTTTTATTAAGAAATGGGATAAAGGAAACAGACATTGATGGGTTTGAAACAAAGGTCTTAAGACAGAACTATGCAAAATTGGGTGGACCAAAGGGACTTCCTCCGTTAAAGGGCCCCAAACAAGTCCACTCTATTTACTCCAGTGTAGAGAACTTACAAAGCCAAAAGACAAAGATTACAAACAGAAATCTGATCTGAAATCAACTAGGGCAATAGTCAGGCAGATTCACCTTTGTCATGACAAAAGGAACAGGGCTCAACCTCTCACTAGGGACCCAAAGCCTTCTGCACATGAAAGGGTAAAATGGTCAGGGGATAGGGAAAAAAGTTTCTGGGACTCCTTGACCTGGGAGCCTCATTCACTGTGGTACCAAAACTTGTTAGTGAAGCCCTATAGGGGGTCTTCAATTTGACTAAAAGAAGATAGAAGTGTTTAAGTGTTGATGGGATTAAAGTGGAGGTTTAGATGGAAATCGAAATGTTTAAATAGGCTCTATGTGAAGAAATTGTGTCTCCTTTAACTGAAAGTGTTATGAGAATGGATATTATGTCTTACTGGGGAACAACTCCCTTACCTCATTTTATAAAACCAAAACCTGTTGATAGGTCCCAGTTAGGAGTGGAAGGGTTGAAGGATTAAGGTAAAAGTCTGGGGGAGAGCTGGTATGTTTGAAGTGGCTGCATCTCCTTTACCTGAATGTCTTATGGGCATGGACACTGTGTGTGACTGGGGAATTAACTGTTTCTACAAAACAGAAGGCATGTAAATCTGTCCTATTAATTGGACATGTTAAATGGGGGTGGATGAGATTGCCCAAGTCCACAGTGTAGATGAGAAACGGCAGTGCCGGTGGGAACAGATTCTGTGTGGTAGCTGTATGTGAAGCATAGAGTGGGATTTATGGCAAAAGTCTGCGACTGTTTCCCAGCAACTGTTGGGACTATGAAATGGAGAATTCCATTTGAGAGGCAATTAGTAGCCAGCTATTGGACATTAATTGAAACTCCCCCTATCACTGCAGTACAAAAACAATCTTAACATCTGAAATACACATAATGTCTTAGGTGATGTCACAGAAATGCTCTAAGGCTTTTGAGAGGGCAATGCCCAGGAGAGTTCCATAATAAGACAGAAATGATTTATACAGGATTATGCTGCCTGAGGAATGCAAACAGGAGGTACTCACAAGCAGTGAGCCTCTTTTCCCTTAGGACTGACTTTGGGACTATATGAGGCTAAATCATTACTTGGATGGTGCATGATAAACAGCTCTTGACTGAACAACAAAGAGCTGCTTGGTTTATGGGTGACAGTTCCAAGGTAAATGAACAATATTCTGTTTGGAAGACCACTACTCCGATTGAAGATGTAAAAACAAATCAACTCGGTGGATGAATTCCGTGCTGTTTTCCTAGCAATGATGGAAGAATGGAACAATGACAAAAGCCTCTATCTACATTTTGGGTTTTACCTGAGTTGTGTGTGATGGGCCAGTGGCCTGGCCATATGGATAGGCAGAAGGAAAAGTGGTCTTTTAAAGGGATGCCCATTGAAAGCATGACCATACAGAAATCACTATAGAAATTTGAGGGGTATATTAAAGTAGGACATGTCAATGCCCATCAGAAGAATCCCCTTCCAGGCTTGGAAGGTCATTGGAACCAAGCTGATATCACAGTGTACTTATTTGAAGTGGCTACCTGGGTCCATGAAAGAAATAGACATTTGGGGACCACAGCAATACAGAGGGCTGAAACTGGACATATTCCTTTTGCACTCTCTGGGGCTCAAAATTCTTTTTGCACTCTCTGAGGCCAGCAAGAACTGTTCTATCTGCCAACAAGAGAGACAGAAGTTGCCTATGGCTATGGGGAAGATTCCTCAGAGGAAAGGCCCCCCCACATAGCTGGCAAGTAAATTATACTTAACCAATGCCAGTAGCTGGGGTGGGAGGGCTTCAAATGGGTTTTGACAGAATAGACATTGACTCTGGACTATGCATTGCTTACCTGGTGGTAGATGCAAATGTCGGAGTACTAAAAAAAAAAAAAAAAAAAAAATGGATCGGAAGATATTGCACCAATTTGGATCACCAAATCATATTTCTTCCGGACAAGAAATACACTTTACGGCCTATACTGTCAAATGATGAACAGAGAGAATTGTCCTCAGAATAGTTTCATAGAGAATTGGAATAGGTAACTGAAACATTGGTTGCTTAAAACAGGGGACCTTGTAGGCATGAAGGGCTGGTGTACATGCCTTTAAGAATGTATGCTCACACTCAACATGAGCAGGGCTAAGGTAGTGTCCCCATTGATAGGATTCCTGTTTTTCTGGTGGATCTGGGGAAGAGGGTTTGGGGAGGACACTAGTGTGACTATGCAATTTTTTCCATGGGGGGAAAATATTGGTATGACTATAATTCTTCCCAAGGGGAGAGGACACTGGTTTGATGTCCGTACTTTTTTTTTCTTTCATTGGACTTTTTTTTCCTTTATCACCTCAACTTTCTCTTTCCTACTTGATGCAGTAGTCATGGGACTAGGGCTGCAGCAAGTGCCAGAAACAGAATGACTCCTAGGCAAGAAACCATAACTATAGTTTTAAACCTTTATGTCAGGATTCCTAAAGGCCTGATAGGGCAGGTTGTGCCTTCACTCCATTTGCCCAAACTGAGATTAACAGTGAATGCCGCTCTACTGCTAGTGGCAAAAAGAGCCTGCTGGTTCTGTACCTAAGTAACTCCACCCTATAGGGATAGGAGTGGATTGAGGGGGAGGGACTTGCTAGACTAGTACTGCTGCCTGCAATCTAGACCAGCATGGCTGTTAAACCTAATGTTCCTTCCAAAAGTGGAAAGGTTCAGGTAGAAATGAAGAGAAGAAGGAATAGTAGCTGAGGGTAAAGAAACGAATCAATGGGTTATATAATGAAAGAAATCCAGTATTATATTAAAATCTGAAGAGAGGCTCAGAGCAAGAGAATAATAAATATTGTCTCTCAGCTCAATTATACCAGATGCTGAAAAGGTCAAGCCATATATTGCTGAGACCACTCCTGTTTTTGGAACCTGACAGAATCAAATGGAAGTCTGCAAATCTGAGTGGCCTCACCCTGGAAGACATTTTCATATGATATTATGATGGACTGGAATAATTATTAATGACTGAATGTGACTGTAGTAATATGCCAGTATCTTGACTTTGTTTTTTAAAGATTTTATCTATCTATCTATCTATCTATCTATCTATCTATCTATCTATCTATCTATCTATCTATCTAAAGCCCACGAGCAGGGGGAGGGGCCGAGGAAGAGGGAGAGAGAGAATCTCAAGCAGACTCTGTACTGAGCACGGAGCCAGACACAGAGCTCTACAGGGGCTCAATCTCATAACCTTGAGATCATGACCCTGATATAATGACCTGAGCAGAAATCGAGAGTCAGATACTTAACCGACTGAGCCACCCAGGCACTCTATCAGTATTTTGACTTTTATGATCCTTTTGCTATAAGAGATTCGTGGTCAAAGAGCAGTGGGTAGCTTATGGTAAAATACAAAAATATATTTGGTCTTTGTCCCAGGTTCCTGGCACAAGAGTTCCCAAAGCCCCTGGGATTTCCTGAGTGATAGAAGTATCTTTTGTTACTTATAACAATCTCCTTTCAATCACACCTGAGTTTATGCTAATGAGGTGACTTAGGGTAAGACCCCTAGATAACCTCAGGATGGGACGGTCACCAGAAAGACAAAGTGATGGGGGGCGGTGTGCAACTTAAGACTGAGCTCTATAAAAATTCTTGAACAATGAGTTTCAGAGAGTTTCTGGGTTGGTGAACACATCAAGATGATGGGAGGATGGTATGCCCGAGAGCGCATGGAAGCTCCAGCCCCTCCCACTCCATACCTTGCCCTATGCATCTCTTCCATTTGACTGTTCTTGAGTTGTATCCTTTATAATAAACTAGTAATAGTAAGTGAAGTTCTTTCCTAGATTTTGTGAGTCATTCTAGCACCTTATTAAAACTGAGGGGAGTGGTTGTGAAAAACCCTGCACTGTAGCCAAGCTGGACAGAAGTGCAGGTAATACGGAGACCTGGAAGTTTCAACTGGTGTCTAAAGTGAGGGCAGTCTCATGGGACTGAGTCCTCAACCTGTGGGTTCTGTGCTAACTCCAGGAGTTAGTATGAGAATTGAATTGAATTGTTGGATGCCTAGTTACTGTCTGAAGAACTAGAGAATCGGTTATTGGTGTTGGGAAATACCCCAAACTTTCCATAATGAACAGTTATTATTTTTATAATGGAAAAGAGTCAAATAAACATTTTAAAAATGAAGTTGGTATAACTTGAACACTGAATAAGCGCCTTAAATTCTCAGTTTGCAGATATCCTTCAGCAAATTATTAAATATTAATGTTTTTTTAAAAGATTTTATTTATTTGGGAGAGAGTGGGTGAGAGAGCACAAGCAGGGGGAACGGGAGATGGAGAAGCAGACTCCCTGCTGAGTAGGGAGCCCGATGCGGGGCTCCATCCCAGGACTCTGCAATCATGACCTGAGCTGAAGGCAGATGCTTAACTGACTGAGCCACCCAGGAGCCCCTAAGTATTAATGTTGGTAAAATGAAGAAAACTTAATTACTCCCAACTCAACCTACAAATCCAAGTTTTCCTTGGAGAGATCCTGATTTCTTCTACATATTAAGCTTCAACCATATCTATAACCATTTTTAGTCTATACACAATGACCCACCTCCTAGATCTTCATCTTCATTGGTTGGGCCTTCTGCACTGTCCACATTTTCTGTTTCATGTGGTTTGGTTAAATTGTAGTCATTCAAAATCACTGGACCTTCTAGGAGATAAAAAGAATTTTAACTATGCAGGCCAACTTTAAAGGATTTTTATAATATAAAACTTTTTATATATAAAAATATAATATTTTTATTAAGTAGACTCCCATTTCAGCATAATCTCTTAATGACAGACAGTATCCCTTTCATATATACCTTAAGTGGAATATATGTGAAGACTCTTGAGGTTCAGAAATATGCCCAGGGTGCACCTGAGTTAAAATGCATTCACATTCTTTCCTGACAGAAATTCTCTCTCCTTTGGTATGTCTCACAATATTCAGTAGGATGCTACTGCTATTTATGAACAAGAAGCATAATGTAGTGATGAGAAATACTGAGCTCAACAACACTGGCATAGCCCAATTTGAGAAACATGTTTTCCTGAGAGAAAACCCATAAGCAACTATATATCAAATCCTATTTTCCTTTTCTGTTCACATTAGAAATGTGATTCTGTGGAAGACATATTGGCCCTCAAGTTCCTTTATTTCTTTGAATAACTAAATGCTGACAAGGCTACAGATATGAGTAAGTCATAATTCCTGTCTTTACGGAGCTTATAATTTGTAGATGTAGATAAGACAAGATCATAACTATAATGTAGACTCAGACAAGAGAGGAAGGGAAATACAAAGTATTACAGGAGTTCATAAGTGAAAGGGAGCAGACATAATAAAAGCATGCTTAAACAAACAGCAAAGTTGTTAAAAATCAAGTTTAACAGAAATATACTTTTGTGTATTATATAAATACTGATAATATTAGACATTAGAAGAAAAGAAATAATGTAGCTGGCATTATTTCATGTTCAAGCATGGTAGCTTAAAAAGATGTTAACAAAAGAAATAAACTAAAAACATATTCACTTTCTATCAAACTCCTAATGTCCTCCCTAATATTCAATAAAATATTTACTGAGTAGCTACTACATACAACAAATAGTGAAAGATACTGAATCTTGTGGCGTTTAAGCTAGGTGACGTAGGAGAAGTGACTAGAAACTCTGCAGTGACATTCCTTTCAGCTGCACCCATGACTGAACACATGGAGCAGGACTTTTGCTGGAATGCAGTAGTAAAATGGAAACATATTTCATAAAATCCATGATGAATAGGTGCTAAAAATATGGTTATCATGGACTCATGTTTTGATTTATAAACACGTTAAGTTTCTCGTTTCTGCATATTGTAACATATACTCTATGAACTAGACACTGTTCTAAATAGTAGCTCACTTTTCTCAAGCTCAAAATGACTAAGATAAAGTGCACACCTGAACAACTAACATGAGGTACAGGTTCAATTAAAATATTAGGTTATAACTGACAATAACAAAAAGGTACTTAAGTGATAAATTTTGTAATATAGCATAAATTTTGATCCAAAGTGAGTTAATCAATCCAGAAAACATAGAAGTTATTTTTAAGAAATAGATTTTAAATGTTTATAGTGTACTATAGAGCAGGAGTCAGCATACAATGGCCTGAGAGCCAAATCTAGCCATGGCTTATTTTTGTATGGGCCTGGGAAGTAGGAATGGTTTTTACATTTTTAAAAAAGTTGTTTAAAAAGGAATAGCAACAGAGACCATATATGGCCCACAAAGTCTAAAAATTTACTACCTTGCCCTTTACACAAAAAAGTTTGCTGACCACTATCTATAGTGAAAAGCACAAGCTGATAAAACATAAGCTACTATACTGTTCAACAAAACTGTCTTTATTTAAAACAGTCAGTTAAAAAAAAATTTAAGGAAAAAAACAGCGATCAACACTAGGTGGGGTGTGATTTGGCCTGATGATGCCAAAGAATTTATGTAATCTAAATGGATGAGTTATTTTTGTATCAGAAAGAGACAACCACATTTTTTCCAATACATTTCTATAGCATTTTTACTGTGATCAGAATATTCTTCCTTTGGTAATTTCAGTAAAGGTATACTTCTAGAAAGACCTGTTACCTGTGGGCACAGACTGTTCCTGAGTGCTTTTCAGTTCCACATTTGGTTTTATATCTGAAAAGAAAAGGATTATAAATATTAGCTACTTAGACTAAATTTTTTTCAGATTTGGAGCATTCTAAATTTAATAAGGATACCATTTTGGAAGCTTTAGCAGATTTCCTCTTCAGAGAAGGACTGTTCTTTCCTCCCTCTATCCTCCCTAAAAAGTACCTCAAGGGGAATAAAAGGAATTATCTACACAGTAATTGTATTTTAAAGAGATGAAGAGGAAAAAATTAGTACTTTGTACTTAACATTTCTAGTACTTTTCATGTTTTCCTGACGACTTGAGTTCCCATCTGGTATCATGTTTCTTGTCAAAAGAGCTCCTATTAGCATTTCTAGTAGTGGAATTATGTGAGTGACAATTTTTCTTAGTTTTCATTTATTTGTAAATTTTTTTTGTTGCCTTCAATTTTAAAGATATTTATTTATTTCAGACAAAGAGAAAGACAGCAAGTGAGCAAGTGGGGGGAGGGACAAAGGGGGAGGGAGAGGGACAAGCAGACTCCACACTGAGTGTGGAGCCCAATGTAGGTCTTGATCTCAGGCCCATGAGATCATAACCTGAGCCAATATGAAGAGTTGGATGCTCAACTGACTGAGCCACCCAGGCATCCCCCCTGCTTTTTTTTTTTTTTTTTAAGATTTTTATTTAATTTTGCCTTCAATTTTAAAGGATATTTTTACTTGATACAGAATTCTGGGTTGACAGTTTTCTTCCAGCACTTTAAAGATGGTATTCTACTACCTCCTAGGCTCTACTGTTTCTGATGAGAAGTCAGTGGTATTTGTATTATTGTTTTCCTATATATATTCTTTTTCTCTGAAAGCTTTCAAGATTTTCTCCCTACCTTTGGTTTTCAGCAGTTTGATTATGATACACCTAGGTGTGATTTTATTTGAATTTATCTCACTTGTGATCACTGAACTTTTGTAAAATTATGTTTTTCACTAAACTTGAGAAATTTTCAGCCATTATTTCTTCAAATACTTTTTCTCCTCCATCCTCTTGCTCCTTCCCTTCTAAGACTTCAACTGCATGTTGTTAGACATTTTAATATTTTCCCACAACTCCCTAAAGCTCTGTTCTCCCCCCACCCCAATGGTTTTTTTTTCCTCTGTGTTGTTCAGATTGAATACTTTCATTGATATACCTTCAAGTGCACTTACTCTTTCTTCTGTCATCTTAATTTGTTGTTAAGTTTGTCTAGTGAGTTTTCTATTTCAGATATTACAAGTTTTAGTTCTAGAATTTCCATTTTGTTTCTGTCATAGTTTCCTTGCCAAGATTTCCTATTTGTTAATTCATTACAAGCATACTTTCCTTTACATCTTTGAGTATGATTAACATAACTGTTTAAGATCCTTTCTTCCAGTTCCAATATCTATGTCATCTTGGGGTCAGTTACCATTGATTTCCTTTTATCTTGAGCATAAGCACATTTTCCTGCTTCTTCATATGACTTAATGATTTTGGATTGTACCCTGGACATTATAAATGATATGTTACAGAATTTCTGGATTTTGTTATGTTCCTCTGAAGAGCATAGGAGTTTTTCTTTATTTTACATTTCAAAGCATGCAATTAATTTGCCTAGACTCAAACACGAATTCTGTCTCACTGTAGTGAGCAGCAACTAGAGTAACCAAATGTCCCAGCATGCCTGGGATTGAGGATTTTTCCAGATCAGAGAACTTTCATAGTCCCCGGGAAACTGGGACAAAATGATCTCTTGCAGAGGCATAAATCTCTGTTCAATATTTAGCCTCAGATGGGCTGCTCAGAGTGTAATCCCATATATGTGTGTTTCAAGGATCAGCTAGAGATCTGGAGCAGCCAGAGAATTTATAGATAAAAAAGCCCTCTCTGCCTTTTTCATACCAAGATTTCCCTCCTTACTTCCCAGCCTGCTGTGGTTGCTATGGCTTTTTTTTTTTAAAGATTTTATTTATTTATTTGAGAGAGAGAATGAGAGATAGAGAGCATGAGAGGGAAGAGGGTCACAGGGAGAAGCAGACTCCCTGCTGAGCAGGGATCCCGATGTGGGACTCGATCCCGGGACTCCAGGATCATGACCCGAGCTGAAGGCAGTCGCTTAACCAACTGAGCCACCCAGGCGCCCTGGCTTTTTAAGCTAGTGTAACTGTGAATTATCTATCCAAGTTTTGGTCACCCTGAGGCTAAAACTGGTGCCTACCCTTGGGTCAAAACAAACATAAAAACAGGTTGGTTCTGACATTTTCCAATGCCTTCAGGTAATAGATTTTTTCATATTTTATCCAGAATCTATCATTGTTATCTATTGGAAGGCTGGTTCAATAGGAGGTACTCCTCCATTGCTAGAAAACCTTCTTTGTTCTTTCTTTTAATGATGATCATATACCCAAAGCTGTTCAGGACAGTACTGATTTCAAATATTCAATACTATTATCTGGTCATATATATTTTTTTAAGATTTTGTTTATTTATTTTACAGAGAGAGACACAGCAAGAGAGGGAACACAAGCAGGGGGAGTGGGAGAGGGAGAAATAGGCCCTCCGCCGAGCAGGGAGCCCGATGCGGGGCCTGATCCCAGGACCCCAGGGCCATGACCTGAGCTGAAGGCAGACGCCCAATGACTAAGCCACCCAGGTACCCCATCTGGTCATATTTTAATTTTCATTTTGAAAAATACAGCCACTCTACTATATTCTATTTTAATTTTAAAATTTTAACATATGATCCATTAGATGATAGCAGCAAAGCATAGAGGCAGGGAAAATACACATATTTTTAAAATAAGCAAAGGAGCAGCCTGGTATGGGTTGTCAAAACCTAAGATGGGGGAGAGCAATATCTATGCAAGGAAGGGAGGGAGCCCAAGGAAGGCTGCTGGAGACCAACTAGCCTGAAGAGTATGACATATGGGGTGGGCAGTCTGAATGAGGTAAGTAGGGATTCTATATGGAAGGCAGACAAATGGGAAATCAGAACCTGAGCAGGCTAGAGAGCATTCAGGCAGGAGAATTGCCTGACTTGGAAGGCTGGAGTCCAAGAGAAATAAAGAGGGTATCCAAGATAAGGGACAGCTTAGCATGAGACAGAGCCTCAGCATGGTGAAGAGGACATCTATGCATAGAGGTGGTCTGGTGTGGGTTTTCAGAGTCTAAGTGGGGTAAGCAAGGCACCCACATGGGGACAGTGGGGAGAGCTTCCATACACAGGGGTGCTCCAGTGTAAAGTATCAGAACTTGAGTGGAGTGGAGAGGGCATCTACATATTAGGGACAGCCTTGCATGGAGGTGTCAGAGCCTGAGCAGTTGAAAAGACTGTCCACATAGCACAATCGCTATTGTACAGGATGTCAGAACCCAAATGAGGCAAGAAAAGTATCTGTGCTGAGGAAGGGATGATAGTGGCAACGGATGATTGACTATATAAAGAGGCTTGATCAAATAAGTAAACATAACAAGGATAAGAGCCAGATTTTTCTCTGTCAGAGAAGGGAGTTACAAATACAAAAACAAAACAAAACAAAACAAAAAAACAAAAACCCTGGGGTACTATATTGGAAATGAAGGTACTGGCATGAACCCGTGACTTCTACTCTATATAACATATATAAAATAGAGATGTAAATGTGTGTATATGTGTATGTATGGATATACATACATATAGTCCCTAGCCCTGTCCACTAATAGCACCTGGCAGCAGTGACACTACAACAACTTCTGACATCCAGATAATAACTTCTAAATATCATTCTCCACTTAAGGAACCAGGCTCCTTGGAGAAATGGCTGATTCCAGGGTTGGGGCAGGGAAAAGTATAAGATGGGTCTGGAACATTTTGTTGCGTCACAAAGCAAGGAGGTGCTAACAAAATGAGGAGGATATGTTAAAGGATATAGAAATCATCTTGAAGGGGTTTCCACTGGCCAAATCTGAGACAGGGAAGTGTCAAAATAATAATGATAGTATTGAATTATAAACTATTGAAAAAAATAAATTCATGAGTCCATATTGACATTAATAAGTAAGTAAACTGAAAGTCAGATGATGAATGGAATAGTTACATAGTTTCAAAGTGCTTCTCCCAAATTATTTATCATTACAAAGATGAAAAGAGCAACTACATAGTGAAGAACTTGGTAGACACCACTGTAACTAAACATAGGGATCATCATCAGTAATGGGACAAATGAAAATTATGTACCATCTGATAATAAAAAGAATACAGCATCACTTCTGTGATATTGCCGCCAAATACACATGACATGCATCTAACCATGAGAAAATGAACTCTAATTGAGGGATACTTGACACAATAACTGGCTTTGTAATCTCCCAAACTGTCAAGGTCATGAAAGACTGAGGAACTAAGAAATTGTTCCAGACTGAAGAAGAGTGAAGAGACTTGACAACTAAATACAATGTGTGATTCTAAGCTGACTCTTCCTGCAGTAAATAACACCGTAGAAACAACTGGAGAAATCTGAATGGGGTCTGCGGATTAAATGGTAGTAATGTATCAGTGTTTATTTGCTGATTTGGATATTGTTTTACATTATGTAGGAGAAGTACACTTTAGTACATTAAAGTTTTCAAGGATGATAGGGCATCATGTCAGCAACTTAGTCTCAAATTTCTGAAAAAATAGTTTTTGTACTGTATTACAAATTTTCTGTAAGTTTGATAGTGTTTAAAAAAAGTTAAAAAAAACTAAATGTGAAACTTTTAACTGCACACTAAAGGGATTCTTAACAGGAAAAAAAAGAAAGAAAACTAGCTCAGAGGTTTCACATAAACAACCTTCATGTGAAAATATCTTTTAGTTACTACAGAGCAAGATGGCTTTTGATTTGGTGACCTAAAGGAAAAAAGGTCCCAGCCCCCTTGAACCTTTTAAATTCTCTGACAATGACATTTAAATAGCTCTCAATATTTTTTCAAGCAGCCTTTGTGTGCTGTAAATAACACCAGAAACAACTTAGTACAGTTTCTAAGAGAAAAAGGAGATTCTGACTACCTTAGTATTCAGAACTTACAGGAGACATTAAAATCATCTATAATCAGGCTACATGGATGTTCTCCTTAGGTACTAAAAAAATATTTAATAAAACACAAGGGCAAAAGAGATTGAAGCACATTTTTTCCACCTAAACTTAAAGGTCCTCATAAAAACATGAGGCTCAGTAGTGGATAGTGAAGGAATCTCCAACTGAAGATGAGAAACCTGTTAAATATTTCTAAGTACAGCAAAAACTTTTCAGTTTTTAATGGATCATTTTGTAATTTCTTTAACTTGTCAAAAAAAAAACCCCTCAGAAATGTTCCATTTCTACTGGGGTCTTTTTAATATGTTGGCCATCAACATAGCTTTAAAATATTTTCCAAAAGAATGTTCTAGAAAGTTAAGAATGAAGCGTCCCTATATTGCTTTTGGAATAAATATAGTTTCCTGTACTGATGTTTACACATAACTGGTGCTAATGATGGAAGAATTCCAAAGTGGATTAATTTTGTTTAAGTATAAATCTCCTCTATTTTCTACATCTCTTCTGTTACTTGAATAGGTAAATCATACTCTTGCCTCAAGATCTTTGCATTTACCTTTCCTTCTGACCAGAATGCTTTCCTCAGATCACCATGGGGCCCCACTTCTCCTCTTCATTCAGGTGTGTGCTCAAAAGTCACCTTATCAGACAAGCTTTACCTAACTACTCTATATAAAACATCATCCTCTATTGGGGGGTGGGGGTGGGGATTAGAGTACTCTTATCATGATGAGCAATGAGTAATGTATAGAATTATTGAATCACTATATTGTACACCTGAAACTAATATAACACTGTATGTTAACTCTAGGGGAATTAAAATTAAAAACTTAACAAAAAATTTAAAAAATTAAATGTTATCCTCCATTGTCATGTTCTTTTCTCTTACCCTCCTGTATTTCTCTTCATAAAATCTCTTCATTGTCACCACCTGGCATATATACACATATATTTGGGAGGGGAAGGACAGAGGGAGAGGGAGAGAGAGAATCCGAAGCAGGGTCCATGCCCAGCACAGAGCCCAAGGTGGGGCTCGATCTCACAACCCTGAGAAAATTACCTGAGCTGAAACCAGGAGTCGGACACTTAACTGACTGAGCCACCCAGGCACCCCTTGGGCTGTATTTTTTATTGCTATTTTGCTGTATCTTCAGGTCCCAAAATAATGCTTACTCATGATGGACACTCAATAAATATTTATTGAATGATCACATGAATTTTTACATCTCTATCATCGATCCTTATGGACACTCTAGATTAAGGTTCTGCAAACTACAACTTACCACCTGTTTCTGTATGGCATGTGAAATAAGAATGGATTTTTATGTTTTTTTCCTCCTCTCCCTCTGCTGGTTTTTACATTTTTAAATGGATAAAAAAAATTAGAATACTGTTTCGTGCCACTTGAAAATTATGAAATTCAAATTTCAGTGTACAAAAATAAAGTTTTGTTAGGACGGAGCCAAACTCCTTCATTTATGTGCTGTCTATAGCTGCTTCTGTACCCCAGTGGCAGAGTCAAACAGTTGTGTCAGAGACTATATGACTCAAAAAGCCTAAAACAGTCACTATCTGGTCCTTTACAGAAGCCCTGCTCTAGATCTGTTATTAATACTAACAGTATATTGTCCAATACAGTAGCCACCAGCCACGTGAGGTGATTTAACTTTAAATGTAAATTAATTAAAATAAAAAATTTAGTTTCTCAGTCACACCTGCCACATTTCAAGTACTTAACAGAACATGTGGCTACTGGTTACTATATTGGACAGCACAGATAAGAACATTTTGATCATCACAGAAAGTTCTACTGAATGGCACTGCTCTAGATTTTAGAATATCCTGCTACTGCTTGGGATACCACTGCAAAGCTATTTCTTTAAAACAAACATTAAAACTCTGGATCAGGAAAAAAGTAAATCAAACCACATATAAAAATTAAATATCAAGCAAAATTTAAAGATACTATACCAGGAAAAAACTATGACCATCTTCTACCAGTATTTCCAAAATTCCTGTAATTGGAATTTCAGGAAAAAGTTGTGGTTTCCAGTAATGCAGTAATCAAAGATATAAAGCACTGAGACAGCACCTTTCATATTGTTTGAAACATTAATGTGACTTTTTGGAGGGTAAAAAAACAAAACAAAAACAAAACACCACCTGATGCCAAACTCCCAGATACGGTATTTTAAAAAATATACTTATATATGTATGTGTACAAATATATACTTAGCATCATATTACCATTGGGATTTTTTGCTATCATTAAATAAAACTATTTTTCTTATCTCATTTAAAAGCCAAAATTATAAGCTAGCAGAAAACCCTAGCAAACACTCTTTTCCTATCATTTGCCCTCTTGCTTTTCCCACAACTAAATAACTAATCTCCTGATATGTTTTAATTAAATTATGTGTTTTCTACTGACACCTTATGTCTTAAATAACAAATCCTAAAAAAGGTATAATTATTCTATTACTGAGATAGCTGACAAATGTACTGGACTGGAAAAATTAAAGGTTATTTCTTCTGTAGCTTTTCAAGGACTCTAGAATTTCAAAGCTTTATTAGCAATTCCAAATTGTTTTTACCAGTATTGAAAACCAGCCTCCATCGGAGGTTTACTGAAAGATGACAATTTCAAATTTGTTTTTATTCCTTCAGATTCTCTTTTCATTGACAAAGATGCCTTTTAAGACAATTTCACTCATTAGAATTTTTTGTTAAGATACTGAGATTTTTCTCAGAGATTCTAGCATTTTATGCACTGCTAAATGAAAGGGGGTAGATTACAAATAAAATTTAAACTTGAAAATGGCAGCAGTCTGGTTAATTGAGAATTCATCAAAGTTCACGGGTGAAGGTTTCTACCTCTTAGCTCTAATATGAATTATCTATGAACAAAACCAAACATTTACATTAGCAACAAAATTTATAATCATATTTTTAACTCAAATGGTTGTAAACTTGCTTTTATTTTATAGTATCATTATCATTCAATTAAGAATACCAGCTAATAAAATTCTGTTCTTAGTTTCAGAAATCAGGTTTCTAGTCACTGGTCTGTTTTCCCAGTAGAAAGTGTAGGTGCTAAAGAAGAGCCAAATGTTAAATCTTCGAAAAAATCCTGTACTGAGTTTGCTAGCTGCCAGCAACACTGGTGCCTGACGGCTGCCAGAAAGCTGTCTCTCAGTGTTGACACTCCTTTTTATCTTCCTAACGGTAAATTGACACCCCTATCCCCATGCCTCCTTTTTAAAAAACATTTTCTCTTATACAAAATGTTCACTTTTACTTTCTTACTAAAACCTCTGGAAATTGAGTCACTGACTACAAAAATGTGTTCATTTGCAACAATAACAGTCAATACTGTAAATGTGGCAATGCAACAGGAGTACGAGATACTATTTCTGAAAGGTCTTCCACCAGTTCTCTTAATAGTACCACTTAAAATCATTCCTGGAATCTTACCACCACAAGAATAATATAACGTAAAACGTATCATGAAAACTGACCTCTATAACCAATGAAATTAGAATATCAGAATTGGAGTGGCTATCTTAGTTATTTTACCTCTCCTTACCCTGAATTTCCTCCAATATCCCCCTATTTGGGTTGCACAGCCTCTGCTTAGATACTTCCAGTAATACAGAATGTCATTCCTTTCCATTTCAGAAAAACTCTAATGGTTAAAAAAGTTCCTCCTTAAATACAGCTGAACTCAAATTTCCTGAAATGTCCATTTCAGGTCCTAGTTCAGCTTTCTGGAAACATACAGGATAAGTTATCATTCAGATGCTACCACTCAGTTCATAACAATGGTGTGAGAGCTTTCTTATGAACTTGGTTTTGTTTGCTTGTGGCTCTCCAAAAATGTGACATCAAGCACTTAGTCCAGTACTGCAAATGAGATTTCATATTATCTCATAGTATTTCTGAAAGATAAACAGGTGCAGGGGCATTTATTATTCTCCCGATTATACACACAAAATTCAAGACACAAAGAAAGACAAAAAATACAAAGTCACATAATTGTCTAAAGGTACAATGTCAGAGTCACATTAAGAAGAGAAGCAGGAACCATACAATCCAGCAATTGTACTATTGGGTATTTACCACAAAGATACAAATGTAGGGATCTGAAGGGGTACGTGCACCCCAATGTCTATAGCAGCAATGTCCACAATAGCCAAACTGTGGAAAGAGCCAAGATGTCCATCGACAGATGAATGGATAAAGAAGAAGTGGTATATATACACAATGGAATATTATGCAGCCATCAAAAGGAATGAGATCTTGCCATTTGCAATGACGTGGATGGAACTGGAGGGTGTTATGCTGAGTGAAATAAGTCAATCAGAGAAAGACATGTATCATATGACCTCACTGATATGAGGCATTCTTAATCTCAGGAAACAAAGTGAGGGTTGCTGGAGTGGTGGGGGGTGGGAGGGATGGGGTGGCTGGGTGATAGACATTGGGGAGGGTATGTGCTATGGTGAGCACTGTGAATTGTACAAGACTGTTGAATCACAGATCTGTACTTCTGAAATAAATAATGCAATATATGTTAAGAAAAAAAAAGAAGAAGATAGCAGGAGGGGAAGAATGAAGGGGAGTAAGTCAGAGGCGGAGATGAACCATTAGAGACGATGGACTCTGAAAAGCAAACTGAGGGTTCTAGAGGGGAGGGGAGTGGGGGGATGGGTTAGCCTGGTGATGGGTATTAAAGAGGGCACGTTCTGCGTGGAGCACTGGATGTTATGCACAAACAATGAATCATGGAACACTACATCAAAAACTAATGATGTAATGTATGGTGATTAACATAACAATAGAAATTATTTTAAAAAACTAATGATGTAATGTATGGTGATTAACATAACAATAAAAATTTAAAAAAAAGAAGAGAAGCAGGATTCATGTCTTGAATTGCATCTTTGTTTCAAAGAATTTAAACAATGTTTTAAAGTTGTTCTCCTATATAGATTATATATTTTAGAAGTAGGTCAGTTATTTCAAACCCTTCAGTTGACTATGACTGAGGAGAAAGGAAGATATAAAATGAGAGTAATTCCTCTAACCATGAAATACTTCCTTCCTTTCTACCTTGGGCTAAAGTAAAAGTCAAGAAATAACAAGATTACTTCTTTAGGGACACCAGATCAAATACAGCGCACATCACCATTCCAGTCTTTCCTACCTTATTCTTTTTAAATAAAATATCCTATTTTCCCCTAGATTAAATGTCTAATGAGGAAATTATAGATTGTTGGGCACAGGTCTAAAATAACAAATGCAACATCTAGTGTTATTTTCTTTGAAAGGTCAATTACTCTACAATTGTAGAAAAATAAATACATTTTTATTTTACTATGGATATCACATGCCACCAAACAAGCATGTAGAGAGAAAAGGAAGAATGGGCATTTCATGTCATTGCTACTTTAAAAAAATGTGCTAAAATGATTGAATCCAACATATTCCAAGTAAGATTTTCATTTTATAACTGCAAAATATCTAGTTTCTGTTATAAAATAACTGGGGTCAAAAATAATCATTATTTTGAAGTGGGTAATAAACCTAAATGTGAAAGTTAAAACAATCAAATTTCTGGGGCGCCTGGGTGGCTCAGTCATTAAGCGTCTGCCTTCGGCTCAGGTCATGATCCCAGGGTCCTGGGATAGAGCCCCGCATCGGGCTCCCTGCTCCGCGGGAAGCCTGCTTCTCCCTCTCCCACTCCCCCTGCTTATGTTCCCTCTCTCGCTGTGTCTCTCTCTGTAAAATAAATAAAATCTTTAAAAAAAAATCAAATTTCTAGAGGAGAATATTTTTATGGTCTTCAAGTAGGCAAAGATTTCTTAAACAGGACGTAAGAGGCACTCAATTTCAAAAGAAAAAAAATTTGATATATTTGTCTTAATTACAGTTAAGAATTCTACTTCTTAAATAGATTAAGAAAACAAGCAAGTTACAGACTGGGAGAAAAAATTTGCAATACACATCTGACAAAGTACATGTTTTTAAAATATTTTTTAAATGTCTGCAAAATCAGTAAGAAAAACTACAAACAACCCAACTTAAAAAAATGTACATAAGACTCACAGAACTTCAGGAAAGAGGATAAATCCAAATGGCCAATAAACATATGAAAAGGTGTTCAAAATCATTATTCATGAGGAAAATGCAAATTCAAACCACAATGAAATACCACTACACACCCACCAGAATGGCTAAAATTAAAAAGACTGACTGACAGTAACAAGTGTTGACAAGGTGTGGAACAACTGGAACTCTCCAATATTGCTAGCGGGATGGTAAACTGGTCCAACCACTTTGGAAACTATCTGGCAGTATGTATCAAAGCTAAATATACACCTAACCTATGGCCCAGAAATGCTAGCTCTAGATCTATAACCAAGAGAAATGAATGCATATATCCATCAAAAGACATGCATATATGGTGTGCTCAGTCATTAAGCATCTGCCTTCAGCTCAGGTCATGATCCCAGGGTCCTGGGATCGAGCCCCACATGGGGTTCCCTGCTCGGCGGGAAGCCTGCTTCTCCCTCTCCTGCTCCCCCTGCTTGTGTTCCCTCTCTCGCTGTGTCTCTCTCTGTCAAATAAATAAATAAAATCTTAAAAAAAAAAAGACATGCATATGAATGTCCATAATACAAACACTGTAAAAAATCAAATGTCCATCAACAGTAGAATAAATACACAGATTGTGGTATACTCATACCTTTTAATAATAAAAGAAAATAAACTACCAACAAATGTAACAATGTGGGTAGACCTCAAAAGTATGTTGAGCAAAAGAAGCCAGACACTAAAAAACAAAAAGCACATACTGTATGGTTCTATTTATATGGAACTCAAGAACAGGAAAACTGATCTACGATGATAGAAATCTGAATAACGTTTAACTTAGGGCAAAGGGGGTTATACCAATTATAAATGAGCACAAGGGAACTTTCTGGGGTAATGCAAATGTTCCATAACTTGATCAGGAAGGTGTGTATATAGGTAAAAATTAATCAAGCTATATAACATAAGACATGTGCACTTCACTGCATAAGTTATTCCCTAATTTAAAAAAAAAATCTGTTGAACACTCAAACATATTCAAATATCTAAAACTGCAAACCTTAGAATTGCCATTATAGCATTATCTTCCCATTTTTGAAAAAAGTGAATTTAAGGTTTTCTCATGATTCTTTGTAGAAGAGTACAGACTACATCAACCATCTACTAAATGGGCAGCATATATCTTAAAAATTCTCACAGTGAGGAAATGTATTTACATGGCATATGTCAAGTAGATATGAAGATATTTTCAGTGATAGCCAATACTCCAATCAAACTTCCCTGAGAATTGAGATTTCAAGATCTGTTTCAGGGCACCTGGGTGGCTCAGTCATTAATTGACGGCCTTTGGGTCAGGTCATGATCCCAGGGTCCTGGGATTGAGCCCCACATCAGGCTCCCTGCTCAGCGGGAAGCCTGCTTCTCCCTCTCCCACTCCCCCTGCTTCTGTTCCCTCTCTCGATGTGTATCTCTCTGTCAAATAAATAAATAAAATTTTTTTAAAAAAGAAAAAAGATCTGTTTCAATTTTGCTCCTGGAGTATTTTTTGTTTTTCGTTTGTTTGTTTTTAAGAACTTTGGCTTTTCTTCTGAGCCTTTTTTTTTTTTAAAGATTTTATTTATTTTTTTGACATAGAGAGAGAGATAGCGAGAGCAGGAACACAAGCAGTGGGAGAGGGAGAAGCAGGCTTCCCGCTGAGCAGGAAGGCCGATGTAGGACTCCATCCCAGGATCCCTAGATCATGACCTGAGCCAAAGGCAGACGCTTAACGATTGAGCCACCCAGGCACACTTTTTTTTTTTTTAATAAACTTAGACTATAGATAGTTTAAGTGTCATTTGTCTTTGGAAAACAAAAACAAATGAAATCTCTTGATCCACATTTCTCTCCAGCAACAGCCCCACTTATTTCTCTGCTTCTTTCCTAGCTAAACTTTTGGGGAAAAGGGTCTGTATCCACATTTTTACCTCCTCTATTCCCATCCCTCCTTTAACCATTTTAATTTGGTATCCATCCCCACCACTCCACAGAAACCACTTTTATGTTGCTAAAACCAACTTGCAATTTTTTCCCTCACTTTACTTGATTTTTCAGCAACATTCAACATAGCTGACCACCTACTCCTTCATGAAACACTCCCTTCTCTTGAATTCCATTATACCACACTCCGCTGGTTTTCCTCCTACCTTGCTGGCTGCTCTTTCTCTTTTGCTGGCTCTTCCTTCTCTACCTGACCCCACATAAATTAGATGTTTCTCAGGACTCAATCCTGAGGCTCCTTCTTATGATACATTCTCTCTTTAGGTGATCCCATCCATTCTCATGGCATTAAATATCATCTATGTGCTGAAAATGACCAAATTTCTTTTTTTTTAAGATTTTATTTATTTATTTGACAGAGAGAGACACAGCAAGAGAGGGAACACAAGCAGGGGGAGTGGGAGAGGGAGACACAGGCTTCCTGCAGAGCAGGGAGCCCAATGCGGGGCTCGATCCCAGGACGTTGGGACCATGACCTGAGCCGAAGGCAGCTGCTTAACCGAGTGAGCCACCCAGGCGCCCCGATGACCAAATTTCTATCTCCAACAAAACCTCATATTTAAGAGGGGAGGTTCATCAACCATGTCCCTGACCATCAATCTCCATATTAGCACTCTTTTTATTTCCTTCATAACACTTATATAATTTTAATTATTTCATTTGTTTCTTATTTATTCTTTCTTATCCAACTACAAATTCGATGGCAGCAAAAGCATTGCCTATCTTGTCTGCCACTGTATTGCCAATATTTTGCATACATGGCACATAATAGGCATTCAATAAATATTTTTTAAATGAATAATGAATGAAGATTTCTGATTTTTTGATTAGGTTGTGTTATAAATGTATTAAAAACAAGTCAAAAATTAATGTTATAAAACTTTTTGTTATTCAACTATCTTTTAAAATCAGCATTTAAATAAAAATTATATTCTAAACACATATATAAAGATGATCCACCACTACTAATCCAACATGTGCTATGAGACCGATGATAAGCTGCACTGATACTTTTCAAACTGTGGGCAATGCTTATAAGACTTTAATGTGCACAAGAATTCCCTAGGAACCTTGTTAAAATGCAGATTCTAATTCAACACGTCTGGCCTAAAATTCTGCATTTGTAACAACTGCCAAATGTTGCTGATGCTGCTGGTCCACAGACTATATTTAAATTAGCAAGGGTCTAAAGGATCCTTGTAAATGATTTATGAACTAAAATAAAAATTTGCTGGACCTCAACTTTGTGTCTAGGACTATGCAAGGTGATTTTCATACACATTATCTTATTTAGGCTGCAGCTATTCTCTTGCAGGATAGTAAACTCAGAGCGGTTTTCAACCTTACCAAGGCCAAGTGTCCCCCTTTTATTTTTTATTTTATTTTATTTTTTGCACCTCATGGTTATATTTATTCACACCACCAAGGAAACAACACATCTACAAGTGTACAGCGACATTCCATGTTCCCATCTAACAGAGCTTCTGAGATTTACAGCCAGAATGATGTGCCATCTGATGTGTCCTCCAAGTAAAGCTGGTTAATAATGACCATGAGCAAGGGGCACCTGGGTGGCTCAGTCGTTAAGCGTCTGCCTTCGGCTCAGGTCATGATCCCAGGGTCCTGGGATTGAGCCCCGCATTGGGCTCCCTTCTCCGCGGGAAGCATGCTTCTCCCTCTCTCACTTCCCCTGCTTGTTTTCCCTCTCTTGCTGTGTCTCTCTCTGTCAAATAAATAAATAAAATCATTTAAAAAAAAATAATGACCATGAGCATGTGCAAGACTTGAAGCTTTTAAAGCTTTACTTCTTTTATCAGCACTCCTGATCTTATAAATGATGAAGCCCATCAACCCCATTCCTACCCAAATCCCCTGGCAAACTTAGGTATAGTAGGGCTTCATGGGGACCCCAACATTTTTAACAAGGCTTTGAAGCATTTCAGCACAGGACCCCCAGCTCAGGCCACCCTGACCCACACAGCCAATGATCTGGAAAGAAGTGCCCCCTTTTAAAAAAATATTTTATAATACCTCTTTTATCATCATGAATTAAATATAACCTACTCATACATGTAAGATTTTTTCTTTTTTTTTTAAAGATTTATTTATTTATTTGGGGTGGGGGGAGAAAGCATGAGTGGGAGGGGCAGAGGGAGAAGAAGAGAGAATCCCAAGCAGACTCTGCCCTGAGTGTGAATCCCGATGGGGGGCTTGATTCCTGGATTCTGAGATCATGACCTGAACTGAAGCCAAGAGTCAGAGGCTCAACCGACTGTGCCATCCAGGCACCCCTGTAAGCTTTTAATATAGCCACAACTGTCATACAAAGGTGAAAAATGATAATAAAATAATCTGTATTTCAATAGGTAAGTATACCAGCACAATTATTTTAGAAAACATAATAATAAGGTAGTCAGACATATTTGTAGAATCACCATGAATGCAAGACCTAAAAATACAGGAGGATGCAGGTTGAATCAATAATGGCAAAAGAGACTTGGCTCTGAACATAACAAAGAATCATCTTCTCTTCACTTATATAGTAATTGCATTCTTAGACAATTTAGACTGTATTGAAACCATGCAAAAATACTTAATATTTTTCCATAAAATGAAGTCAGGTTCTGGAAGTCATTAGACATAAAATGTTACTGAGTGTCAGAAAAAGGGAAAAACTCCAACCTGGAATGAAGGATGGCTTCCTAAAAGGGATGGCATTTGTGACAGAACATAATGAATGAATAAGAATTTCAATGGGATTGTGGTGCTATTAACAGTGTTGGGAATTCAGGAGAAGTTGGTTTGAGTTGGAGAGAGGAGTTCATTTTTGGACTTGTTGGGTTTGAACAGCGTTAGAAAAATGGGGAGTTAGGAAAAGCAGTGCATGTTCAGGGAACACTAAGCAGTCCAGAATAACATTAGAGGACAGAGGACACCACTGGAAGGTATACTGAAGCTACATTGTGGATTTTCTTAAATGCCCTACTAAGAAACTCTTAAAATGGTTTTTCAGTAGGGGAGTAACTTGATATTTTAGGAAGATCATTCTGGCAGCAATCCTCAAAATGGATTGAAGGAAGTAAGTCTACATACAGGGTTACCAGTAGAAAAAAAACATGTAACAGTCTGAATCCATAGTTTTCAAAATGTGTTCTATGGAACTCCAGGGTTCCAGAGGGCTGCCATAGGTGCCACTCTGTGTCAGGAGAAGGAAAGGGCCAACAGCTAGGTAAGCCTAGCAGTAGTCTGTTGCTCTCACCCTTCTCTCAACTGGGACATCACACTTGCATCTGTCCCACATAAGATTTTTTTATAAAAGGGTATTCTGTTGATAAAAACAAATTTTTGTCTTTTTTTGTGTATCTCATCCAAATTCTTGTTGAATTGTGAGGCAGACCATGGAATAGCTCAAGGAGTCATCCTATAATATCAGCGTCACTGTATAAAGTACTAGCCACAAGATCTGTAAGCATTACATTAACTCTTTCTATCAACTTTTTAAATCCTTATTTGTCCCATTATACAGAGTATGTCTCCATCCCTAAGTTAGGTTACCTGTAAAAATTCCCTAGGCTTGCTTAGGTTTGGGACAAATAGGGCCACATTAGGTCATCGATGTTTGCAATGGAAAACTGTGGAGTCCTTTGAGAAACTCCAGATTTCTCTAAGATGTGCACGGATGCTATTGGCTAGGCTAACATAGAAGCTATATACTTGTGTACTCTGGTTTCTCAGTCCTACTAATTCAATTAAATCTTTACAAAAGCCATTACATTTACAAATTTCCATGTATTCTTGTATTCCTTCAGGCCACTCAGAGACTCAAAACAGCAGGTTACATTCGTAAATGCCAATGACCTATCTTATACTGCAGTATTGTTTACCAAACAAGCTCACAATCTTATTTCTAGAATGCATGAAAAATGTTAAAATGGTGACTCATCCTAAATCTTTTATCCATTAATTCTGGGGGATTTTGTTTTTATGGTGGCAAGCAGAAGTCTGTTGGTCAGGATGGTCCATAAAGTCTTTTGTCCTACCGAAATGATTCTCAAACCAAGAGAGGTAGGGTATCAGTGGCTTACACCAGTTATAAAGAATCTCTCTCGCTTGAATCCACTGGCATACAACTGCTTTAGACAACTATTTCTTGTAGGCCAATGGGCCAGCTATTTCTCAAGGTTTGAATGGTACAGCAAAACATCTACGGTACCAAAATAAAGTTAGGAAGCTTAGTCTTAACAAAGGAAGTTGTAGAGCCAAAGGGACAGGGGTTTAATTTCTAACAGTCATAATTTCCTCAGGACTTGCTGAATCTTAAACAACAGTGGTGTCCAGAGACTACTTAGTTAAAAAGCATGCTTCTATCCCAGTAGTTTTTAAACTTTTTTTTGAAGAGGCACTTCATTTTTCAAATGAAATCTTACATAGATTACCACACATAAAACAGATAAAGAGGTATCTTAGTAGTATACAATATAGTAAGTTCCAATATATAATAATTACTGAAAGGTCAAACAATGAGAACAATAAGGCTGTTTTAACAAACAAAAACTAAAAATCTATAGATATAGATGAAACTTGCAGCTTTTTACCAGCTTCAAATAAATACATTATTTCTGTGTTTTATTTTATTTGTCAAATGAAAAGAAATGAAGATGCATATATATAAAAACCATTACCACTTGCAAGTGTTTCACCTTATTATTTCAGAAGAGTTTTTAAACTATTCCCTGAAATTTGAAAGAAAATGGTAAGTAATCTTTGTTTCAAAGTTGAATCACTAAAAATATCTAACAAATCTTTACATTCTTTAATTCTGAACATAAAAATAGCAAGAAGTAACCCAACCTTACAATAAGTATTTTAAAAATTTATAATATATAAGGGCACCTGGGTGGCTCAGTCGTTAAACATCTGCCTTCAGCTCAGGTCATGATCCCAGGGTCCTGGGATCGAGCCCCACATTGGGCTCCCTGCTCGGCAGCAGGCCTGCTTCCCCCTCTCCCACTCCCCCTGCTTGTGTTCCCTCTCTCGCTGTGTCTCTCTCTGTTAAATAAATAAATAAAATATTTAAAAAAATTTATAATATATAATCATGATGTACCAAGCTCACATTCTTATTATTGAGCAGTTAGTTACTACACTGTGGTAAAAGCATGTTCCACATACGTTAGCCTAAGCCTTTATGGGCACTTAGTTAAATAGAGGGAATAGGAGAGTTAATGATGTTTTTACTTAAATAATTTTACATGAGCAACTATGCACAGGAAAAAAAATACAAGTGCAGAACCACAATCTTACTCGTCACATTTATAAAATGTTAATATTTCAAAGTGTTTCAAAGAGTTGGTAAAAAAAAAAGTTTTATTTGAGGCCAGAGTATAAATTTATAAAATGATAATCTTCAATGCATTAAAATTTGGTAAATGATATTCATGAAAGTCAAATGAAATTTAAATCAAGTTAGCCTATGATGCACATCTGTGGTACTGTCTACATCGTATGCAAGCATAAAATCAACTATTAATGAGTATTAGTGAGTGATTTCCTAATTACAGAGATGAAGGCAGACGACAGCAAAAATGATTAATTGTTAAATATAAAAATTAGTAACCTTCAGTTTTCAGACCGGAGCTATCATGTATCAACTATGATGTAACTCCTTATCTATAAAGTAGTTATAGGTTTGTGAGCATGATATTTTTTTCATATCCACAGACTCTATATGACTATTACTATAGGAAACTATTCTGATGTACCAAATATTCTGATAAGTTAATAGTCTTTCAAATAGATACCACTTTGCAAGTGAACTGATGGTGCTGTGATAGAGAACTCAAATTAAGTGAAATATGTTGTCAACTTTAAGAATCAAAACATTTGTTATAAAGAAATGGTTTATTGTGGAAAGTGCAGTGCTTCACTGAAATAAAGACTGTAGCAAAAATTTTAAACAAATCCAAAAGTTAGAAGGCACTATATTACTTTGCCCAGAGTAGAGCCAATATTGGATTAGAAAAATATGGTAGTATTCATATTGTTGGATTTAGCCAACATTCCAAACTCTTCTACCAAACCTTTAATAACACCTTTGACAAATTGGCCAGCAAAATTAACTAGTTTCAATGTCACTATTTTTCTTACTCTCTTTACCCTAAAAGCTGAACAAATAATCAAATGACCAAACACACAGGCAACTCATTCATTAATTTATTCAATTAATATGACTGTAGCCATACTATGTGCTGAGGAATGGGCTGATGATAAAAAGATGCCTACACTTTGGAACCTGACAGTCTAGAAGGAGATACAGGTATATTAACAACCAAAATAAGCAATAAATCTAGTTAAGTAATCTTTAGATAATTAAAGAGTTACAAGTAGAAAATATAGCTTTATATTGTTTCATCAGTGATGCGATTGAAATATTTTCAGTTTCTTTTATTTTAAAAAAGTTTCCTGTATAAACCTACAAATAATTTGATGTGCCAAAAATTTCAGCTCTAAGAACATACATTAACAAGTACAATTTATGATATGTTGCCAATTCTATTGATATAAAAAGTTGGGAGGTAAACTGATGAATTTTTGACAGTGAGTAAAGAGTACTGTTCCATAAATACATTTTATTCTGTTTCATATTCATTATTAAACACCTACTTTTTTTTTTTTAAAGATTTTATTTATTTATTTGACAGAGAGAGACACAGTGAGAGAAACACAAGCAGGAGGAGTGGGAGAGGGAGAAGGGAAGCAGGCTTCCCGCGGAGCAGGGAGCCCGATGCGGGGCTCGATCCCAAGACCCCGGGATCATGACCCGAGCCGAAGGCAGACGCTTAACGACTGAGCCACCCAGGCGCCCCAAACACCTACTTTTTTTTAATCTCTCCTAAGTGGAACACATATCCACTATAATACGGTATCAACTTCATTTTATTTTGATTTACTCTACACCACTTTGGACTCTTAAGAACTTTAATTTTGGATACAGAAAGCAGATTTCAATTAATACTGAAAAATAATCTCATTCAAAATCACTGGGGATTAAAGTATTTTGATAATTATATAGTAATAATAACTAATAATTATACATAGATCATATTTAAAATAATCTACATATAATAGAAATATAATTATTATTTCATCTTTTTTTTAATGATTCAAAAGACCTTAGAGTCATCCTTATGGTTTTTAAAAAGTTGTATTTTTAAAAGGCTAGATAACAGAGTGATCTCTATGTCCTGGTGATGTTTAGGATCTCTTTTCAAAATAATAAATGAATCCTTAGCACAAAAAGTCATTTATTGAGCACCTACTACAGGCAGGTTTCTGTATTAATCTCTCAGTTCTTCTCATACATAGTCTAAAACTACAGCTTGAGTCAGGATCCTATTAACACTGGATGTCTGATAAAAGATCTATGAATAACCTTTTAGTCCTAAATAAGTGAATATATACAGTTAATATATTGACAAGTTTACAATAATGTATTACAAAAGTATTACTGGAAAATTGTATGCTAATTTTATGGTATCATCTATATCTTACTGGTTGAGAAAGCAAATTTCTGCTATATGATCCATATTTTAATGGACTAATATGTGATCCTGAAATCTACCAATATAAAGTTAATAGATAAGATTTGACTTTAGGGATAGTTTAGCCAAAAATACCCAATAACATTTTTGTTTCCTTGGCTTTCTTTTTCTGTTATACTGTTTAATTAAGTACTTTTAAAATTTTCTGAGTCCTAGCAAAGAATTGCTAGCACCAATCTCCTACTCATAAAAATTAAATAAAAAGGCATCATAATAAACATAACAAAATTGCTTTTCAGCACTATTTTTTTAAAGATTTTATTTATTTATTTGTCAGAGAGAGAGAGAGCACAAGCAGGGGGAGCAGCAGAAGCAGAGGGAGAAGCAGACTCCCTGCCGAGCAAGGACCCCCAACGTGGGACTTGATCCCAGGACTCTGGGATCACGACCCGAGCCAAAGGCAGATGCCCAACTGACTGAGCCACCCAGGCATCCCTTCAGCATTATTTTCTTAATTGAAGGCAACAAACTCTGAAGGTCTTTTATGAACCAAGAACTATTCCTGGTACTGAGCACACAAAAATAAGACATATTCTCTGCCCTCTAGAAGCTTAAAGACCAGTGGGGGGAATAAATATTTAAATCAATAAATAATTTCAATACAATTGGCAGAAGTATGCACAGAAAGGAAAATCACTTAGCTTAGGTGGAGGAAGGTGAGGGACCAGTAGGGTGACCACCAGAAGGCATCAGAGAAGGTCATCAAAAGGCGGGCATCTGCAGAGCCTTCACGGTGATGATGCCTGAGCAGATTCTTGAAGGATAAGTAGGCATAACCAAGTAAAGAATGGGCTGAAGACTTTAGTGAAGACATGGAAGTGTGAAATCCCATGTTGGATCATAGGAAGCACAAACAGGAATTTTCTAAAATTATGTTCCATCAAGATCCTGTGGCCTTTCTGTAGCTTTTGTTCCTTTGAACTTTACCATTTCATCCTTCATATGCTCATAATGGAGGGCTGGCAAACTCCACCATTTGGAGGCTATATCTCTGTAAAACTCAACCATCCAGAGCACAGAAAGGGACTTAGAAATGAAAAATGGCTTCCACAAAAGCCATGTGGTAAGAAGCAGAAGCTGACATCAAGAAGGAGACAAATAACCCTGGAATATTTAGTGTGGAGGCATTCAACTCTGCACAGTTCAAAACCCCTATGAGAATATATTATAGAATAATAATACATCACCTGATGGTTAGAATAGTAACCTAGGGTCACAAGATAAAAGGATCTCTTGTGTACCTTGCTTATAAGACAGGGGGTTGTGTAATAAATACACTTAGGAAGATCTCTAGCCAATATTGTTTAAATAGAAAGGTTTTATATTAAATGAGAGAAACATGTCAATACCTATGAAATTCGTATTTGTGAACCACCTCAGTTCTTAACTGTAACAGACAGAAGAACTACTGTTATTACAACACAAATAACAAAATTTAGCAACATCAAGAGTCTTTGGATAGAAAATATTTAGGATTACAGATTGAGAAAAGAAAAAAGTTATAGCTCCTGATTTATATGTATTAACTTTTCATTTTTACATGACAAAATATCAATTTCAAAAGCTTATTTCATCTGACATCTTCACACACAGAATGTCTCAATAAACGTTTGTTGAAGAATGAATTTAAGACAGATTTTATATGCTGAAGGAATGACTAAACAGGTTCACATTTCACAATAAACTGTAGCATGTTAATCTGACCACCAAATTAGGCAGAAAATAAAGGTATTCCATAAAGTATTCTGCTTTCTCATACTGCCAAGAAACGAGAGGTATACACAGTCGTTCGAATCTCTGTATATTAAGGCCAAAATGTCAAGATAATTTAAAAAATATTTTAAATATCAAACACATGGGCCAGTTAATCTCAGGTGGCTATAATGAACTAGATATTTTACTACATCAACTACTCCATCCTCAAGGACCTGATGTTAGAACAGCCAAATTCACATCACTAATCTTTTTTAAATTGTATTTTTTAATTTAAGTGAAGTTTTTGCATTAAGCATATTATATACCATCCATCTCTATAGACCTATGAATTTAATCTAGACATCTAAACTCACAACTGATCACTGCCTATATTCTATATTCCATCTCTTTCCATTTATAGTTTGTACGTTCTAACTCAAATTCTATACAAGTTTTCATTCCTTTCTTATTTAGACAGTCTATTCAGGCTTATCTAAAAGTCCTTGTTAGGGGTATTACTATCCCAAATTATGCTATTTAGCTAATAATTTCTTTATTTCACATTAAATGAATTCAGGAGTATTTATTTATTTATTTATTTGAGAGAGAGAATGAGAGAGAGCGAGCGAGCGAGCATGAGAGGGCAGAGGGTCAGAGGGAGAAGTAGACTCCCTGCCGAGCAGGGAGCCCGATGTGGGACTCGATCCCGGGACTCCAGGATCATGACCTGAGCCGAAGGCAGTTGCTTAACCAACTGAGCCACCCAGGCGCCCTGAATTCAGGAGTATTAACATTTACAGGGAAACACTTTGTTTCCACGGATTTACACTATTCTGTATGTTAGTCCGGAGAACTGAAATGATTAAGAAAAAATAGTGTTGGATATTGATTTAAACTTCACAAAAATAAATTCAGCAACTCATCTCTAATATTAAAGCATGAGAATTTTTAAAATTATTTTTTATAATGTACAGTGACCTAATTTTTTCCCTGTTCTTGGCCAACCAGACCTTTACATGTTAACAATTACACTTCATAAACCATTTTTAAATATTCACAACGTCAATTTTTAGAGCTAGTTTAAACCCCCAATAATTTAAAATTTAACAGCATAGTTTTTCATAAGAGAAAACACCTGAAGCATTATTCATAATGGCCATTTAAGTTTCCATATCCATACTAAACACATACTGTTCATTGACTTGTTTGGCATTCTACAAGAAAAAAAAACTTATATGGGCCACGGCAGTTAGAAAAATTGTAGGCATAGCCATGTACAAAGTGAGGATTCAGGACCACAATACTGCATTCAATTAGATTGTGGCGGGGGGGAAGCTCTACTACCTGTATCTTGTGTCCCAAAGTACTTAATCAAATTTAAATAAATTCATATACTCTAGACTTAGAGTTGCCAAAGATCAAGGTTCATTGGCAACAGAAGATCCTTGATTATTATGAAACAATCCATGCTATTCATAATATTTATCAAATTAACATTTTTATTAGGTGTCAGTATCTCATTTATTAAGAGAAAGAAAATGTTTCTCACAAATTCTGATCTTCGAAATATCACCACCTTCCCCAACTTGAAAAGCATCTGCCATTTTCAAGGTTTTACAAACACTTGTTGAAAAGACCACTGATAAGTTTACAATAGCAGTGTGAAATTTTAGTTATCCCAAGTAAGTATATACTGGAAATTTTTTGAGAAGTGAGGAGTTTCACGACTTTCAAAATTAATTCAAATGAAACTTTTTAATTGAGCCTTTGGGTAAAGAAGGATCATTAGAAGATAGAGTTCCAAGGGAACCACCAGTGCCAACCACTTAAAAATTTACCTTTCCCATATGACAGCATTTACTCTTATTAGAAAAAAAAACTGTCACGTTTCATTCTAAAGAAGTCACTCAGATTAGTATAATTCCAATGGACACTGAGGCCATGGACGAAATAAGCATCCAAAAGGCTCAGTGATTCCAACCCAGGTTTGTTGCCATTTCAGGGACGCCCCATAAGTACTCTTCCTCTGCAGACTTCGAGTTGACCCCTCATGTCTGACAACCCCTAAGACATAAAATTGAGAAGAAGTTATCACTTTCCAAAGTTAGGAGGGGGCTGGGGGGGGAGCAGTATGAGAGATGTATGAGAACCGACAAGCTTTGCCTTCTGAAATGCCTCGTATTTACTTTTGACAAAAGAAATAAATAGAAGCAAAACCGAGATTCAGAAGGAACTCTCTCTGCTGCATGCACCGGTCGAGCTTTTCAAAGACCCCTTAGAAAAGAAGCAGGCTGGAGGCTCACCTTCCATCTCGCCGCCGGGCTGGGCTGGGCTGGAGTTGCGCTCTGGCTACCCGGCCGCTCCACGTGCTCCTGCCGTCGCCGGGACGCAGCGCGCAGCTGGCGGGAGATTCCCGGCGCGGGGAGTCCCCGGGATCCGGCCGCCGCGTCGGCGCAGATTGAAAGGGGCAGGAGCCGGCGACCGGCCGGTGCGCGGGGTTACAGCGGCGCTGGCTGGCGGTGGCTTTAAAGCACGCTCGCCGCGGAGCGCCCGAGGTTCCGCACCTCCAGCCCCCTTTTGAATGTCAAACCCGAGAACCAGATAGGATGGAAATGGCGCATCAGTAAATTGTCCCAAAGTGTCTATTTAAGAAGGATAATGGATGGGAGAGTAATATGGGGGGGGGGGAGGAGGGACGATCTGTATTGTTTTCTTACAAGTTTCAGTTCAAAGAGGTTTGTCTTAAATTTAACAAGATCTGGAACTTTTGGTCTAGACTCGGGGATGATAGCCATGAATACCGTCAAAGAGAACTCACTCCATTCGAAGTATTATGTTCTTCTCTGTTTTTCTTTTCACATGATAATTCTTGTTCCAAGTTTTCAGAAAATTCTAAGACAGTTCAAAAGGATTTGGGCACTTTTATCAACTCAACTTTTTCATTTCGGGAAGCAAAAATTCTCTCACTTTTGTTTTCCCTTCTGGGAACTGCTTGCCACCACTCACAAAATACTGTGCACTCCATGTGTTTATTTTCTACTACTCTGCCTTCTTCCAAGTAGG
This sequence comes from Callorhinus ursinus, assembly GCF_003265705.2. NCBI lineage: Eukaryota > Metazoa > Chordata > Mammalia > Carnivora > Otariidae > Callorhinus > Callorhinus ursinus. Next base: position 8,646,018 of record NW_027397114.1, read on the forward strand.
ATCTGAGACAGCTTACAAAAATACATATACATACATATATCAGAAAAGTAAGTAAAGAAAATAGAACTAAGGGGAGGATGTGATAAGATAGTAAAATTAACTCAAAGATGTTACTGCACAGAAACATACCAGTCAACATCTTTCCCTAACATCCTTCCCGCCTTATAGAGGTAAAGCACAGATTTGACTATAGGAAAAGGAAAGGGGAAGTGCCCGTATAACAAGTTTTCAAAAGCAGGATTTTTCTTTACATTGAAGTCTAAGGGACATTGTTCTGGTGAATCCTTATAAAGATACCCATTGTGTTGAATTGGACATGTGAATGATACTCAAAAAGGCCACTTCCACCCTTGTTAGAAAATTATATTATTACTGTATAAAAATATAATTCAGACTTAAGTTTGGGGGGTTGTGCTTCAGCAGACCATATCAGAAGAAACCCACACTTACAAGTTAAAGTGTCCATGTTGTAATCTATGAATTTTAGTTTATTTTAAATATGCCTTGGTATAGAAGGCCAACATACGTGTGTGTATCTATATACATACACATTTATGTGTGGTGGGTGATATTTTTTAATGAGTAAATAACTTGCATTGGCTTTGTTTTAAGATCATGACACCATGGTAGTATCTCTGTAGATTGTATGGGTTGGAGTTCTACAGGATAATATCAGTTTTGGAGAAATACTCTAAACACCAGGTCTAATTATAGTATTGAAAGGGGAAATTTGTTGTTTGTTAGTTTCTAAAAGCAAAAATAGCACATCAAAAGTAGCAGAAGAGGAACTGTAAAATTTCACAGGGATGGTTTAAGGATGAATAGTTATTTGGTTGTTAAAAGGATGTAAAAACTGTTATTATACTTAGCAGTGGAACGTGTTACTACTCTATAAATAATTAGTTCAAAATGGAGTATTTCAGACTCCAGAGAACGGTACTTAGGAGAACAGATAAAAAGCAGGTGGTTGAAATAATTTATGTAGCTACTCCACCGTCAAGAAGGTGGAGCATAATCCCCACTCCTTAGTGTGGGCTTCACATAGTGACTTCCTTCCAAAGAGTACAGTATGTAAGGGAAGGAAAAGAGTAATTTTCAAGTAGAAAAATCTGACAAACACTAACTTAGCCAGGTGATCAAGGTAACATCAACAGTGATAAAACGTGTATGTATGTATGTACCCTTAATATGATGTTAAAACGATAGTATATACCCTTAATATGATGTTATGGGAATGGCACTTTATCTCTATAGTCTTCTACCTAAAAATCTATAACCTTAGTAGAATAATGAGAAAACATCAGACAAATTCCAATAGAGAGGCATTCTGCAAAGTACCTAACCAGTTAAGGTCAGGTGATGTCATCAAAATTGTCATTAATTGTGAAGATAATCAAAAACAAGAAATGTCTGAGAAAGTCACAGCCAAAAAGAACCTAAGGAGATAAGGAGACATGATGACTTAATGTAGTGTGGGAATCTGGATGGGATTCTGGAGCAGAAAAAGAATATTAAGTAAAAACTAAGAAATCTAAATAAAATATATGCCTTATTTAATAGTAATGTATCAACGCTGGTTCATTAATTGTGAGAAATGTACTATCCTAATGTAAGATGTCATTAGTAGGAAAAACTAGGTGGGAGTACACAAGAACTCTGTACTATACTCACAGATTTTCTGTAGATCTAAAACTGCTCTAAAATTAAAAGTTTATTTTAAAAGAATGGAGGGGTACTTTCAACAAACAACTACTACTCATTTGGTTAAGTCTCTTCTCACAGTATTCAAAGTTTATCACACAGGATTTATAAGGATCGATTACTTCTAATAACTGGGAAACTAATAAAACACTGTGGATTTATAATGTACTTTGACTAAAGCTGGAATGTCAAACTGCTAGGGAATTAAAGATAATGCCTAAATTTGTCTTCATTATCACCACCTCAAGAAGGAAGGGAACAGTTGAGACTAAACCATGAATCTAGACACAGTAACTGACATGGGTGGATCTGACTCACCGAATCACATCTTATGGCTTAAGCTATGTAGGTATAATTAACAGTGACTAAAAATGAAATCACTGACAAAGGTTGCTCCTGGACCATCTGAGATAGTCCAAGTACTGACTTGGCTCAAAGGAAATAAAACTGAAAACTCTTGATCTCACCCAAAATAATCATTCTGCACCCTGTCTGAACCTTGGTCTCTTTACCCACCAGCCTACTCAAAACCAACCCTGAGGATGTCCCGCTGCTAAGAAATAGACAACAAACAGGCCACCAAGCTGGTCGCCAAGAAGGAACCATGAAAGACGCGGGCATGTTCTCTTTCTGAGCTCTGTGATCTTTACTCATCTGCCATCCGTCCCCACAGGAAAAGCACACTTGGGGGATCTTGTCTTTTGATTGCGCCCATTTTTCAAAAGCAAGGTTACTTCAGGACCCTAGATAGATTTGCATGGGGGCCTCCCAACGCCGTCGGATACTTGATGTGGAAATTAAAGGTTAAATGTTCCTCTAGCGTGGGAAGGCTGGAGATGCCTTGTTGGCGCACGAGTGGTTGATCTTCAGGTTCTTCGTTTGGGGGGCATAAAATGCAGTTAGGTAAAAACTGGGTGGAAGAATTTGGAAAAGATCCTGCACACAACTTCAGGCAGAATTCATGAGATGCAAGGCACCGGAAATTCCCACAGGCTCTTTGCTTCCTGTGAGGAGGAAATTCTCACACGCGTCTCCCTCCCTCCGGTCCTAATGTAATTGCATCTTTACTCGCCTTACCCCATCGTCCTATTTGGGATCCACAGTATTCCTCTCGTGGATCTCTTCAGCCTCCAGGAAAGGAAAAAACCGAAACGCGAAGGCTTGGCTTCTTTAACATTACTCTCTCCTTCTCTCGGGGGTAAGGAAGGGGGCTACTCAGAGAACTCAGTCACAGAGAGCGCGGGAAAATGGCGCCAGGCGCGAGGCACTCGCACGAGGGCGTGCGCGTGCGCGCGAGGGGGCGGGGCGCTCGCCTCTTACGCTCGGACCCAGCACGCGCCCGCCCTGCCCCCGCGCGCGAGGCCCCAGAGCGCGCACGCGCTCTCCTGTGCGTCCGCTCCCGCTGTAGCGACGGACCAGTAGGGGAGCTGACCCCGGCGGTTTGCTCCGCTCTGTGGAGGAGAGATGGGGAGGCGCTGGGCCTGGGCAGAGGTAGGAAGGAGCCCGCCCCTCCACGCCTCCCGCGACGCTAGTCCCTGAGCCGTGATGCGAGCGTGGGTCCTACTCTCCGCGGTGCTCTGGTACCTCACTGGAGGTGGGGCTCCTCCTGCCTGCCCCTCCCCTGCCCACCCGCCTCGCCCCCCCTTCCCAGTCCTGCCCCCTCCTCTTCGCTGCGCCCTGCCCCACTCTGAGCCCCCGCTCCTCTTCTACCTAAAAAGTTAATGGTTTCTTTCTTCCACAGTTGGATGGCAGCGTTCTTCTGAACGTACCGGGAAAGGCCTCATTTATGGCAAGCCGGGACACCCAGGTACTAAGGACCTCTTCACCCGCAGAGTCTTATCAGAAGAGCCGGGTGTGCAGTGGCCCTGCTTAATGTTCTTCCAGCGAAGGGAAAGGGAGAGAGAGTACACTGAATGTCCGCCTGGTGCTTGGCACTCGCGTCATTTCATCCTTACAGCGACGCCTTAGTATATCACCTGGCCTAACGCCACACAGCTCGTAAAGAGCTAGGATTCAATCCAGATCTTTCTCTCATGCCACCTCACTTCCAGGTGTCTGTGCTGCTTTGCAATGTGCGAGGCCCACTCAGAGTGATTTCCAGGACTGCAGGTCCCTCTGTTTGGAGCGCCTACACATCCTTTAAGGCTCAGCTCAAAAGTCGTTTATCACTGTGATGACACTTTCCCACACTCCCCAAGGAAGATTGGTCACGCGGCTAACTTTAGATAATTTGGGACCAGTTCACAGCATTTGTCATGTTTGGGATCGCTCCATGTTTGGAGCCCTTCCCCTTTTTCCTACCCCCCCAAATTGTGGGGCGGTGTCTTCTTTGTAGGTTTAGGGCCTGGCATTCAGTAGACTTTAAAATCAATATCTTGTGGGACTGCGTTGGTTCTAAGTAGAGTATTGCTGCCTCTACCAGATCCGAAACACAGAATAGGTAACTGCAGAAAGTCTTTCTAGTATGCCCCTGCATAAGCTTGATTATTGTTCCCAAAAGAGGACATTTATTGTTAAATATCAAGTTCCTCTTAGGGATGACAATGATTATCTTGAGAATAGTTTTGCAACCAATTTCAAATCCTTTTCTGATCTTTAAATCAGTTCCATTAACCCTTCAAAGAATTGTGATTCAAGTGAGTTCTGAATCTGTACATTAAAAGGAACTAAATATTTCATGTACATTTTTATAAACAAAAATATATCACAGAAAAAAATACTATCAGTCTAGAGTTTTAAAAACTTACAAGAAGAAATTTATATTAGCATTCTAAGTGTTACAATGATATGCTGATTTTTAAAATACTGAAATCCAAAAAGAACTACTCAGTGTGTGTTTGGGACAAAATGGAAGGAAGTGTATTTCTTAATTTAATTTTGCTTTATATTATTTTGTCAGTGAAAATATATGTAAAATTACATCACAGTAGCCCAATCCTTGCCTGTATGGATTTTAAACGTGCTAAAAAAGAAACAGTGGACCCCACCTACTTATGGATTGGGCCTAATGAAAAGCCATTAACAGGTAATTTATTTGATCTTAGCTATCTTCTTAAATGATAGGGACTTTTTTTTTTTTTAAAGAAAAGCACTGTCACTTATTGGGATGAACAAATTGAAATTTAATTTTAACTGTGGTTTCACCTGCTGCATACTTAGATATAGCAAATCGTGTTATATCTAGGTCTGTGCCTTATTTTCTATTTATGAAGAAAACTGAAACAGTAATTTTTGTATCCTTCCCAGAGCTATATTAGTTCAAAAGTTTTTATAAAACCTAAAATTTGGGGCACCTGGGTGGCTCAGTCAGTTAGGTGTCTGCCTTCTGCTCAGGTCATGATCCGAGGGTCCCAGGTCAGGGAGCCTGCTTCTCCCTCTCCCTCTCCCCCTGCTTGTGCTCTCTCCCGCTCTCTGTCAAATAATAAATAAATAAAATCTTAAATAAATCTGTCAAATAAATAAATCTTAAAAAAACAAAAAACAGGGGTGCCTGGGTGGCTCAGTCGTTAAGCGTCTGCCTTTGGCTCAGGTCATGGTCCCAGGGTCCTGGGATCGAGCCCTGCATCGGGCTCCCTGTTCAGTGGGAAGCCTGCTTCTCCCTCTCCCACGCCCCCTTGCTTGTGTTCCCTCACTCACTGTCCCTCTCTGTCAAATAAATAAAGAAAATCTTTAAAGAAACAAAAACAAAATTTATCTTTGTAGCATCTGTATTGGAGATGAAGTATCTAATATGTAATTTTTCATGATGTTAGTGTATTGGAATATTAGCATTATTAATTTCTGTCTTATGTGAGGAAATTGTGTAGTACTACAGAGCAGTGTAATCTCATTTACTAGATTACCAGCATAAACCATTTGAAATTAGAGGCCAACCCAGAAATGGACCCTCATCTCTATGGTCAACTAATCTTTGACAAAGCAGGAAAGAATGTCCAATGGAAAAAAGACAGTCTCTTCAACAAATGGTGTTGGGAAAATTGGACAGCCACATGCAAAAGAATGAAACTGGACCATTTCCTTACACCACACACAAAAATAGACTCCAAATGGTTGAAAGACCTAAACGTGAGACAGGAGTCCATCAAAATCCTAAAGGAGAACACAGGCAGCAACCTCTTCGACCTCAGCCACAGCAACTTCTTTCTCGAAACATCGCCAAAGGCAAGGGAAGCAAGGGCAAAAATGAACTATTGGGATCTCATCAAGATATCTTTTGCACAGCAAAAGAAACAGTCAACAAAACCAAAAGACAACCAACAGAATGGGAGAAGATATTTGCAAATGACATATCAGATAAAGGGCTAGTATCCAAAATCTATAAAGAACTTATCAAACTCAACACCCAAAGAACAAATAATCCAATCAAGAAATGGGCAGAAGACATCCAAATGGCCAACAGACACATGAAAAAGTGCTCAACATTGCTCGGCATCAGGGAAATACAAATCAAAACCTCAATGAGATACCACCTCACACCAGTCAGAATGGCTAAAATTAACAAGTCAGGAAAGGACAGATGTTGGCGGGGTTGTGGAGAAAGGGGAACCCTCCTACAGTGTTGGTGGGAATGCAAGCTCGTGCAACCACTCTGGAAAACAGTATGGAGGTTCCTCAAAAAGTTGAAAATAGAGCTACCATATGATCCAGGAATTGCACTACTGGGTATTTACCCCAAAGATACAAATGTAGGGATCTGAAGGGGTACGTGCACCCTGATGTTTATAGCAGCAATGTCCACAATAGCCAAACTGTGGAAAGAGCCAAGATGTCCATTGACAGATGAATGGATAAAGAAGATGTGGCATATATACACAATGGAATATTATGCAGCCATCAAAAGGAATGAGATCCTGCCATTTGCAACGACGTGGATGGAACTGGAGCGTGTTATGCTGAGTGAAATAAGTCAATCAGAGAAAGACATGTATCATATGACCTCACTGATATGAGGAATTCTTAATCTCAGGAAACAAACTGAGGGTTGCTGGAGTGGTGGGGGGGTGGGAGGGATGGGGTGGCTGGGTGATAGACATTGGGGAGGGTATGTGCTATGGTGAGCACTGTGAATTGTGCAAGACTTGAATCACAGATCTGTACTTCTGAAACAAATAATGCAATATATGTTAAGAAAAAAAAAGATAGCAGGAGGGGAAGAATGAAGGGGAGTAAATCAGAGGGGGAGACAATCCATGAGAGACGATGGACTCTGAAAAACAAACTGAGGGTTCTAGAGGGGAGGGGGTGGGGGATGGTTAGCCTGGTGATGGGTATTAAAAAGGGCACGTTCTGTGTGGAGCACTGGGTGTTATGCACAAACAATGCATCATGGAACACTACATCAAGAACTAATGATGTATGGTGATTAACATAACAATAAAAACTAATGTATGGTGATTAACATAACAAAAAAATTTAAAGAAAAAAAATTAGAGGCCAAGAAATGAGTTAAAGAAAACCAAAATATATATATATATATTTTTAAAGATCTTATTCATTTATTTGCCAGAGAGAGCACAAGCTGGGGGAGCAGCAGGCAGAGGGAGAAGCAGACTCCTCGCTGAGCAGGGAGCCTGATGCCAGGCTTAATCCCAGGACCCAGGCATCATGACCTGAGCCGAAGGCAGCTGCTTAACCAACTGAGCCACCCAGGCATCCCCAAAATATATTTTAAAAGTGTACTTCTGTGGTTTTCCATAGAGTAATAACAGAATTAAGATTTTTTTGAATTCTTGAAGTTCAATAGTTCATTAATTTTTTAAATTTTGTATTTATTTATAACCCCAAGTTTACTAAATAATGTCTGAATTGTTATATGTTAAATAACCAAGTAATTTCTATTTCTGTTTAGGAAATAATCAAATAAATATAACTAAAACAGGAAAGCTGATGATGGAAGATTTTCTGGAGGCTTTTTCTGGACTTTACACATGTACTCTTTCTTATAAGACTGTCAGAGCAGAAACTCAAGAAGAAACGATAGTAAAGCAGAGATATGACTTTATGATCTTTGGTAAGAATATGGGCACATTTTAACTTATACATTTAGTTTGGTTAAGAATTAAATGTATGGTCTCTTCATTTAGTGAATATGAGTCTGTTGTATACAATCATTATGACTTATGGAGTATTTTGGCGTATTTGACCGTGCAAACTCTTAAATTGATATCTAGATACTGTGTCCTAAATAATCCTCTTTCAGCCTCCCACTTCCCACCATCTGAACAATCTACTTTACCACAATTTTGCCAGGTCATTTAAAACTGATGTTTAATTCTATAAAAGCAAATTGATGATCCTTTTCACTGGACTGTGCTGACAGCAATGACACTTTCTGCAAATTAAACATTCGCCCATCTTATTTTTTTTATACTTTTAACTTATTTATATATATATCCAGCCATTTCTTCTCTTGTACTGAGTAGATAACATCAGATGAAAACAACCTTTTTTCATTAAAGTTATTAGTTTTGTATATTTTTTGAGGACAAACTGATAAAATATTTTATTAGATAAATTTCTATGCTGATTTGCAAGATTAATGAGATTTAATATTACATTATTTGCAAATTGTTTAGTAACACAAAGCTAAGCACAATTATTTTTATTCTCATCATTTTTTAAAGCCTATCGGGAACCTGATTATTCATATCAGATGGCTGTACGTTTTACCACAAAGTCTTGTCAAGGAAGATACAATGACCTGCTTTTTAGAGTGCTGAAGAAAATCTTGGATAATTTAATCTCTGATTTGTCATGCCATGTCATAGAACCATCATATAAATGCCATTTTGTTAAAATTCCCAAACATGGCCTCATGCATGAGCTATTTATAGCCTTTCAAGGTAAAGAAAAAAAATTAACATTTCTTTAATGTGAGATATCTCACAAAATAGTAAGCCTTAAATATTTGTTAAGCACTAAAGTATATTGTTGGTTCTAGCCTGGTTAAGGTTTTAAAAATTAATATATTAATTATTTACTTTAAACAATGGTATATTGTTGCTTATCTTTTATTTTTTTACTTATTTTTTTAAGTAGGCTCCATGCTCAATGTGGGGCTTGAATTCACAACTTTGACGTCAAGAGTTGCATGCTCTGCCGACTGAGCCAACCAAGCACCCCAGTATTGTTGCTTATCTTTTAGAAGTCAGTATCATTTCATAAATACTATCCAGCCAATATTTAATTTATGAATTCCTAAAAACTTAAATTGTGTTTTTGAAAAGAACCTATTAAAAGAGAGGAACCAGGGGCGCCTGGGTGGCTCAGTCGTTAAGCGTCTGCCTTTGGCTCAGGTCATGATCCCAGGGTCCTGGGATCGAGCCCCGCATCGGGCTCCCCGCTCAGCGGGAAGCCTGCTTCTCCCTCTCCCACTCCCCCTGCTTGTGTTGCCTCTCTTGCTGTGTCTCTCTCTGTCAAATAAATAAATAAAATCTTAAAAAAAAAAAGAGAGAGGAACCAAACCAAATTGATTTCCATTCATTGTAGTTACTTTGATTAGCCCCCAGATGGAGTGAAATCATAACGTATAAATTATTCAAATTGTGCACTTTATTACTAGGATTAGATAGATTAAACACATGCATGCATACATACTGAATTCAGCATTCAAAGCTTTATTGGAATGGTTGGAACTTTTTAGAATTCTTTTGTGAAGATACCATTTTTTTCCTCTCCAGTTAATCCTTTTGCACCAGGGTGGAAAGGTGCATGCAATGATTTGGCTGACTGTGAAGATATCACTAATCATAATATCCTCCAGGTGAGAATTTCATTGTAGGGGGAAAGTATTTGAATAGTTAATAAAGATGTGTAAAAATTTTTGTAAATACTTCATCTTATTAATTTAAATGTTTCTTCAAAAATCGATTTCTCCATGTTGTGAATATTAATAACAGACATTCTAAGCAAGTAGATTTAAATTACTATTTTTAAAAATGTAAAGTATTGATATTTGATTTCAGTTTTTTAAGCAGAGATTGTGAGAGTCGGCTATATCAAGATGTTTTGGAATAATACATCTAGAATAATATATAGCTCCCCAGGTTAATAGTATGTATTTTTTCTATGATGGAAGGATGGGTCCCTGGTTTTTGTTTCCCAGATGGTAACTCAGTAGCAGCTTGAAGAACAGCCTCACAATCATGGAATCCTAGGTTAAACCAGTAGTTCTTCCAAAATTGTATCTCTGCTGGTCATAATTGTTGCTTTCCCCTCTGCCATTCTCAGAGGCTAAGGGCATGGTCTAAAAACTCCCTTTACTCTCCTGATCTAGTTCCTGAGCCCATTAATACCCTTAATATTGTGCATGGCTTAGGGAAAGCACTCAGTTAATATTAGTTATTAAACTCTGTGTTCAAAAAATAAAAATAAAAATTATGTCATTGGTTTGTAATGCTGATTAGAGAACAGTTTTGGTTTCCATTTTGCTTGACTCTTTGGAATTAGAAATAATGAACTCTCAGTTATCCATACATGAAATAGACATGCTGCAAATAATTTAAACCTCCATTTAATTTTTCTTAACTATTATACATATGAATTGACAATAATTGATAAGGTCAAGGCTAGACAAATTTTAGTATTAACACACAACTTTTCAGGAATTCATCTGTTGGATAAAGCATGACATGTTTATACTATATTTCATTGCCTCTGATACAGGAGGATAAATTTGGTTCACAATTTAGTTATTGTACTTCTTTCTGGTATTTTAAAATCTTAGGCAAGAGATCGGATAGAAGAATTTTTCCGGAGCCAAGCATATATTTACTACCATGACTTTAATAAAACTATACCAGCTATGCATTTTGTGGACCACAGTTTTCAAGTAATACGTGTGGATAGCTGTCGTCCAGGCTTTGGAAAAAATGAAGGTCTACACAGTAATTGCGCTAGCTGTTGCGGTAATTATAAAATATAAATATTAACTATTTAGGTTATATAGTCAGAAGAATAGATTAGTAGTTCCCTTAGGATAATTGAATATAGTGATTCTTTCACCATAAGTTATATTTAGTTAAAGGGAAGTAAAAATTCAAAGCCCAGATTTCTAAATATAATCATCCTCATGTGTATTAATTCTTCCTAATGCACTCTTCTGTTTTATAAAACATTTCTATAGTGTTCTGAGTTAAGCTGCTATGCTACAAAGGAAAACAACAGAATGGTCCTATCTAGAAAACAGAATTGCTTTTTCCTAGAAATAGGAACTCATAAATGGGGCACTCAAGAAGATACTGTAAAATGCTGATGTTAAAGGAAAAAATAGGATTCTAACTTTCTCCTACCTTTAAGATCATCAAATTACAGTGTTTCAAACTCATAAATAATCTTCCACAACTTAATTGGCTGAACATTACTCAGGATAGCATAGGTGTAGAAACTGTGATACTGAAGGCAAGATTTATATTACTAGTATAAAATACTTCTAACTGACATGATAGTAATCTACCCCATATTTTTCCTTTGCAGTGGTTTGTAGTCCTGGGACTTTTAGTCCTGATGTTGATGTTACTTGTCAGAGCTGCATTTCCGTCCACATTTATGGAGCTAAATCTTGCACATAAACTTCAGACAAAAATCATATTATGAAGACTAGAGGTGAAAGTATTGTTACTTGCTTGTGGAGGTGGGGAACATAGGATAATTTGTTCACGTCCCGGAGCATCAGAGATCCATTAAATAAGACCAGTAAGACCAAAACATTGGAAAACATACATTTTAGAAACTTTAAAATGATAGTTGACATGGCATTTCTAAGAAGGAATCTAATATCTCCAGTGGACAAAGGAAAGTGTATTAGTGGACGATTTTCAGTGAAATATGTTTTGCTGTTTACAAACTGAATCTGTTGCTCTGTACGTAAGCCTGTATTAAGGTCAAGAAGAGTGGCAAAGTTTAATATAATAAAAATTTTATACTTACCATATATTAATTTGTTTGAAATCACTCTGATATGATATAAGGCATATATATTACCTTTGTAATTAGAACCAAAAAAGTTGTTTCTTTTGGTCCCTTTGCTTTTAGTTTGTTTTTTAAATAATTAGTTTTAAAAGTGTAGTGTTAGAAAAAATAAAAATAAAAAAAAATAAAAGTGTAGTGTTAGATGGGGCACCTCGGTGGCTCAGTCGTTAAGCGTCTGCCTTCGGCTCAGGTCATGATCCCAGGGTCCTGGGATTGAGCCCCACATCAGGCTCCCTGCTCGGTGGGAAGCTTGCTTCTCCCTCTCCCACTCCCCCTGCTTGTGTTCCCTCTCTCGCTGTGTCTCTCTCTGTCAAATAAATAAATAAAATCTTTAAAAAAAAAGAAAAAGATTTATAGAATAATTGAGCAGATATTACATAGAGTTTCATATACCCTCACCCCTCCCCAATTTCCCCTACTATTAACTTCTTGCATCGGTGTGATAAATTTGTTACAAGTAATGAACCAAAGTTGTTACTATTATTAACTATAGTTCATAGTTTACATTAACGTTCCTTCTTTGTGTTATACAGTTGTATGGGTTTTGACAAATGCATAATGCCTTGTGTTTACCATTATAGTTTCATACAGAATAGTTGCACCACCCTAAAAATCACTTGTGCTTTACTTATTCATCTCTCCCTCTTGCTCCAGAACCCTTGACACTACTGATTTTTTTTAATGTCTCTCTGGTTTTGCCTTTGCCAAAATGTCGTGTACTTGGAATTATACAGTATGTAGACTTTTCAGGCTGGCTTCTTTCACTTAGCAATATACATTTAAGGTTCCTCCATGTCTTTTTGTGACTTGATCATTTTTTATTGCTGAATAATATCCCATTGTATGGATGTATGAAGGCCATCTTGGTTGCTTCCAGTTTTTGGTGATTATGAATAAAGCTGCTGTAAACATTTGTGTGCAGGCTTTTGTGTGGACTTAAGTTTTCAACTCAATTGCATAAATATCTAGGAGCATGATTGCTGGATTGTATGGTAAGATTATGTTCAGTTTTGTAAGAAATTCCCAAATTGGTTTACCATTTTACATTCTCACCAGCAATGAATATGTTCTTGTTGCCTCTCATCCTTACCAGCATTTGGTATTTTCAGTTTTTTGGACTTTGCCATTCTACTAGGTATATAGTAGAATTTCATTGTTGTTTTAATTTGAAATTCTCTAATGACATCTGATGCAGAACATCTTTCATATGTTTATTTGTATATCTTCTTTGGTTAGGTGTCCAGATCTTTGTTCATTTTTTATTGGATTGTTTATTCTCTTATTGCTGAGTTCTAAGAGTTCTTTGTATATTTTAGCTACAAATTCCTTCTCAGATAAATGTTTTACAAATATTTTCTCCCATTCTGTCTCTTCAGTCTTTTAACAGTGTCTTTCATCAAGTAGAAGTTTCTAATTTTAGTAAAGTCCAACTTACCAGGTTTTTTTTTCACAGATCATGCTTTTGGTGTCATAACTAGAAACTCTTCACCAAACCCACAGTCATCTAGATTTTCTCCTGTTATATTCTAGAAGTTAAATAGTTTCATGTTTTACATTTAAGTCTAACATTAATTAGTTTTTTGTGAAGAGTATAAGTTGTGTCTAGATTCATTTTTTTTACATATGGATGTACAGTTCCAACATCATTTGTTGAAAAGACTACCTTTCCTCCATTGAATTGCCTTTGCCCCTTTGTCAATGATCAGTTGACTATATTTGTGTGAGTCTATGGGTTCTCTATTCTGCTCCATTTATCAATTTGTCTATCCTTTCATTAATACCTTGGTGTCTTGATTGCTGTATAGTAAATCTTAAATTTGGTTAGTATCAGTCCTCTTTGTTCTTCTTTAGTATTGTGTTATTCTGGATCTTTGGCTTTCCATATAAACTTTAGAATCAGTGTGTTGATAACCACCAAATAACTTGCTGGGAGTTTGGTTGGAATTGCATTAAATCTATAGGTTGCATTGGGGAAAATTGACATCTTAAATATATCAAGTCTTCCTGTCTAGGAACATGGAATAGCTCTCTGTTTATTTAAATTTTCTTTGATTTATTTAATCAGAGTTTTGTAGTTCTCCTCACATAGATCTTGTACATATTTTCTTAGATTTATGTCAAAATATTTAAAGTTTTTGATGCAAATATAAATTACATTGTATTTTTTAAATTTCAAATTCCAGATGTTCATTGCTGGTATTTAGGAAGGCAATTGGCTTAACCTCATATCCTGTGATCTTACTGTAATTGCTTAATTCCAAGATGTTTTTTTGTTGACTCTTTGGGGTTTTCTTTTAAAAAAAAAAAGGTTTATTTATTTGTGAGGGAGAGAGAAAAAGCATGCATGGGCATGTGCACACATGTGTGCATGGGGGAAGGGCAGAGGGAGAGGAAGAGAGAATCCTAAGCAGACTCTGCGCTGAGCCTGGAGCCTGATTCCAGGCTCTATTCCGTGACCCCAAGGTTACAACTGGAGTGGAAACCGCCTGGAGTGGAAACCAAGTCAGACACTCAACAGACTGCCCTACCCAGGTGCCCTGATTCTTTGGGATTTTCTACATAAACAATCAAGTTATCTACAAACAAAGACAGTTTTGTTTCTTCCCTCCCAGTCTGTATATTTTTCACTTTCTTGTCTTACTGCATTAACTGGAACTTCCAGTATGATACTGAATAGGAGTGGTAAGAGAGGACATCCTTATCTTGTTCTGGATCTTAGAGAGAAAGCATCCAGTTTCTCACCAGTAAATATGATGTTAGCTATAGTTTTTTTAATAGATGTTCTTTATGAAGTTGAGGAAATTCTACTCTTCCTAGTTTGCTGAGAGTTTTTATCATGAATGGGTATTGGATTTTGCCAAGTGCTTTTTCTGCATTTATTGATGTGATCATATGATTTCTTCTTTAACCTGTTGATGAGATGGATTGCATTAATTGATTTTCAAATGTGGAATAATTCTAGCATATTTAGAATAAATCCCTTTTGGTCATGGTGTATAATTATTTTTATACACTGTTGGATTTGATTTGCTAATCATCTGTTGAGGATTCTTGCTTTTATATTCATGAGACATATTGGTCTGCAGTTTTTCTTTCTTGTAATATCATTATCTGATTTTAATAATAGGGTTATTTAGTATTAGTATTAACATTGTAGATAAGTGAGTCAGTCAGGATCCTCTTCGGAGACAGAAAATACAAAGTAATTTGAGCAGGAAAAGTTTAATACAAAGAAGTATTAACTATAACAGGGGATTAGAATAGCAAGGAATTGGCTAGTAAGTTATAAAGAGAACCCTAAAGAATATAGGAATAGCAGATATAAAGAGCAGCTACTGCCACTAGGACTGAGAGAGAGTGTCCAAGAATGAGCCACCATCTCCCAGAGGAGACATCCAGACCTTATTGAAGAGGGCACAACCATGGGTCACTGAATGGCAGAAGTCACTGATGCTGGAAATTCACTCTTTAGCTATAGTTTTTTTAATAGATGTTCTTTATGAAGTTGAGGAAGTTCTACTCTATTCCTAGTTTGCTGAGAGTTTTTATCACTCTAACTTTCCAGAGATCCACCCTTTAGGGTGCCAAGGAAAGTTGTTCATGGGGTAATTTCTTACTCAACTATAAAACCACACAAGGAGGAGAGGTTTTTGCCAAAGCTGCTGGCCACCATGCACTGTGGGAAATGAACACTGGAAATGTCTCAGGAGCCTGCCAAGGCAACAATCTAGAACCAGAAAGAAAATTCTTTTCCTCCTCTAGTGTCTCTTCAGCATCGTCTCTGACAAATTTAATACTGTGCCAGCTGGTAAAGGAAAACATTTACAAGACCCAGATCCGTTTTCACAAAACAGATAAAAAAGATATATTTAGAGCTGAGAGGCAACAAATTAACTGACACAGTATGACCCTTTGACTATTCAGCTTCCATATACACTTTTGTACATACCTTTGAACATTTGTACATTGACAAAGAATTTTATATTTCTACCTAAGAAGATACAGCTATCCATCATACAAGTATTCACCATTTCCTAAAAATATAACGACACAAAGTTCCAATAGTCATTGTTTCTGTTGCTGACTATATTAATTCTTCCTCAGATTCATTCACAGTCCCATTCTGTTTCCTAAGGACTAAATTGTTAAAATTCACTTCCAACAATTTGAATATAAACTAAAAATCAGAGAGAAGAAAAAGGGTAGTGAATTAAAATAACCATGAATATAACAAGCAAAGAGAAAATATGCAAAGCACTTTGTTTCTGTAATTGTTCATGAGGTTGTAATTGTTATCTGTGGCTTCCTTCTTCAACTACTCATGCTATCTTTCTCTTGGCCTCAGCCAGAGAACTTCAGTTGCTCTGGGTTCTTTATCTGGTGGAATGACCAAAATCATTCCCAAAGGGTATGGGTCGCCATGTTCTGCCCTTTTTTATTGTTGCTATGTAGTTTTCCATTAGCCTTTATTATTGGGCAAGGAAGGACTAAGAAACACCTCAGAAAATCTACTGGGTTCCAGAAACAGTCCTCCTTGCTGCCATCTTGTAGCAACTCAATTCTCCCTTGGTAATCAGGATCATTGTTCCAGTCAGTAAGTTAACACACCGCCTCCCTTTTTTCTGGCCTGTTGGATTCCATTGCATATGGAGCTTAAATGTCCAGGTGACAGTCTCATCTTCCAATTCAAGAAAGAACCATTGTTGTGCTTCCGGGTCGAAGCATTCCCCCCCTTGAGGACAATGATCTCCAAACCAGTAGAGCTTGAAGTTGCCAGGATAGAAAGTAAAAAAAATTCTGCAAGTGGGTTACTAGGTATAGTTTCGAGAGGGTCCTCTCCTACTTCCACCTCTGATTTATGGACTATTCTGGCTATGAAGGAGATAGCACTATATATATTGGTCTCTGATTCAAAGCATATACAGAACCCCTTTGTTTCAGGGTATTATCTCTCAACTGACACTGTAACTAAGATTTTGGTAAGCCATTTCACCTTTAAGTTACGCCAGTTGCTTCTGGGTGATGGGGTATGTGGTAAGACCATTTAAATCCATGGTTATGAGCCCATTGCTTCACTTCCTTTGCTTTGAAGTGAATTCCTTGATCAGACACAATGCCGTGTGATATGTCATGATGGTAGATAAGGTGCTCTATGAGTCCACTGGTGCTGGCAGAAGCATTTTGAGCACAGAAGGCAAATCCACACCCAGAATTTGTGTCTTTTCCAGTAAGGATGAATCTCTGTTGTTTGGACAGTTTTACTCTGTCAGTGTAAAAAGAATTAGTCACACAAGTTAATGAATATAATGTTGCCCTGAGATGGACTAATGCATTATTCTTTTTTATTTATAATAGCCTGTCTCATTTTGAAACAGAATTTTATAAAAGAGAGAAATAGAATGTGAACATTTTAATGATTGAATTCTAAAGGGAAACTTCTATCCCCTTAAGAATTAAATGTCTCGGGGCGCCTGGATGGCTCAGTCAGTTAAGCATCCTCTGACTCTTAATTTTGGCTCAAGTCATGATCTCAGGGTCATGACATCAAGACCTGTGTTAGACTGCACCCTCAGCAGGGAGTCTGCTTGAGATTTTTTCTCTCTCCTGCTGCCCGCCCCCTGTGCTGCCCCCACTCACTCGTGCTCTCTTTCTCAAATAAATAAATACATCTTTAAAAGAAAAAAAAAATGTCTCCTTCTTGAAGGTGGAACTACCACCAGAACCATCCTAGAGAGAGAGATGCCCAGGGAACTGAAGGGGGAAAAGCCGCACGTGCTCCCAAAGAAGAGCTGACACATACATAGCACATACATAGCACTATGTGCCAGGTACTATTCTAAATGTTTTTGATGTAGTTATTCAATAGTCCTCATGTTTGTCATAGTAGCTACATATTCATTATTCACATTTTTAAAATTTTTTTAAAAGATTTTATTCATTTGAGACACAGAGATAGAGAGCATGAGCAGGAAGAGAGGCAGAGGGAGAGGGAGAAGCAGGCTCCCTGCTGAGCCAGGAGCCCAATGTGGGGCTCCATCCCAGGACCCTGGGATCATGACCTGAGCCGAAGCCAGACGCTTAACCATCTGAGCCACCCAGGCGCCCCTATTTTTTTTTTTAAGATTTTATTTATTTATTTGACAGAGACACAGTGAGAGAGGGAACACAAGCAGGGGGAGTGGGAGAGGGAAAAGCAGGCTTCCTGCTGAGCAGGGAGCCCAATGTGGGGCTCGATCCCAGGACCCCGGGATCATGACCCGAGCCGAAGGCAGATGCTCACTGACTGAGCCACCCAGGCGCCGCTTCCCCAGCTCTTTTAGATAATCCCACAGAATGTAGGCACTGCTCTTGAGTCTGTGAATTTCTTTTTTCCCCGAGCCAGGAAACTATTTTCTCCTTTTACATTTTATTTTACATCCTCCAGTGTCCTTTTACACTTTAGATTGTTGCCATTTTTGCATCTTAACTGTGTTCATCCTTGGCAAGCTTTCCTTACTCCACAGCCCATGCATGTGATAAATGTTTCTCAGGGCCCTTCTTGCCTTCCTCCTTCGGTTTTGTAAGCTTCTTTATCCCTCGGAAGGAAGAATGTAGATAAACTGACAGATTAGTATGATTACCTTTAGCTCTATGCGTAGAAATAGTTTTACAGTCAGAAACAAGACCTGATCTCAAGAAAAAGAATTTTTAAGTTACAATAATGGATAAAAACACAAGATTGCCAGCTTTGTGCAGGTGTCAGTGGCTGAGAATGAAATTGTTTTCTTACTGTAGCAGGCTTATTTCACCAGTAACCCATTCCTCAGAACTGAAAATTCAGTAGCCAAGAAAGAACAAATTGTAGCTGTTAGGAAGTAATATAACCTCAGACAGCTATGGCACAATAATGAATTGTGTAGGTCTAAAAGCCCCTGAGGTTGCAGAAACATGACTGGTGCCAAAGTATAGTTCCAGAGTGTCAGTGTTTTTTATGAAGACTGCTAGAAATGTGAGGTGGAGTTTGGATAAACAGATACCATGCTATCACTTTGGATCCTCCCAGGGTAACACATTGATATCTGGTATCCAAATCCAGAAACAAATAGAGAACAATGAAGGTGTTTGGAAAACAAAAGAGATAAGGAAACAGGAAGCAAAAAAGAGAAAAAGTGGGTTTAACCACCAACCACTGATTAGAAGATGTTGCATAACAACTTAGAGGGTAGAGGAAGTACACCTCAGTCCAAAGGAGCTTGAAGTCTGTTTCTTGCAGACATAGATCACACAGCTTTTGACTGAAAAAGCTCCTGGACCCTCCCTCATTTCTGTGGAAGTTTTCTGAAATGTAGGTCACATAGAAGAAAGTCAAACAAATTAAAATGCAGAGGATGACTAAATCGAGGGTAGAGATGTGTGCATGTGCCTCTCCTTTCCTTCTGACCAAGCTTTGTTTGAGTCTAATATTCAATGGTCTTTAAAGCATCTTCCAAGACATGTCTGTCCTGAATGACAGAAAACAAGTGAGGAAAAATCTGCAGTCTACAGTGGAAAGACCCTGGCTTTCTGATTCTAGTCCTAACTCCCTCAGTTTCTAGTACATCTTTAGCAAAGACCATTTTCTCATCTCAGCTGTGGGGAAACTAATCCCAGTTTCAACCTTACAGTGTAACTTTATGTAGTCATATAATTTATAAGAAAGAACTTTGTAAACCATAAACACCAACAATTTCAAAGTTCTGTATTAGATTGTGGGACCTGTGATAGATAAACGAGTCTATACAGTTAGGAATCCATGGCTTTCTCCATACTGTGTATACATCAGTCAATAATCTTTCATTCACTACCACACTCAATAGTCTCTGTCTCTGTCACCAGGGAGGGCACAGACTCGTGTCTGAGACAGATTAGTACAGTACTGCTTGATTAAGTGCTATTGTAACCTAGATGGTAGCTTAGGACCCTCTGTCCCTTGACTGTTTCGGTGGTAGACTTTAGGGAAGATTTCAGAAGGCAGATGGAGGAAGGGTTTACACTGCCACAACACACAAAAAGCTTCAAGTAGAACAGTAAACATCACCATTCTTTCTTTTTTCCACCACTTTTATTGTGAATTATAATGTGCATACAGAAACATGCATTACATACAAAAGTATAGCTTAACAAATAATTATCAAATAAACATCTGAACTACCTACCACCCAAGTGAAAAAATACATCTAGCATCCTAGAAACCCATCCCTTTCCTGTGCACCTCTCCCTGATCATATCCCTGCTCCAAAAAGGATGATTCATAATAATTATTTTCTTTCTTTTCTTTTCTTTTACCACCAAAGTGTGGATTCCTAAATTACTTTCTTACCATAGCAGGCTTATTTATTTCACCAGTAACCCATTCCTCAGAATTGAAAATTCAGTAGCCAAGAAAACAAATTGTAGCTGTTAGGAAGTAATGTAACTTCAGACATCTATGGCACAATAATGAATTATCGAGGCCTAAAAGCCCCCTGAAGTTGCAGAAACATGACTGGTGCCAAAGTATAGTTCTAGAGTGTCAGTGTTTTTTATGAAGACTGCTAGAAATGTGAGGTGGAGTTTAGATAAACAGATACTATGCCATCACTTTGGATCCTCTCTGTTTTTTAACATGTGGAGAGAATCAAATATATTTTTTTATGCCTTGATTCTTTCTCAGGATTAATCTCACACAGCATTAGTTCATTTGTATCCATTGCTATATAGTATTTCATTATATAGATATACAATAATCTCCCCTCGTCTGTGAGGGATACATTCCAAGACCCCCAGTGGATGCCCAAAATTGTAGATAGTACCGAACATATCCATTAGGATTTTCTTATTTATTTATTTTTAGGATTTTTCTCTTTTAAAAAGTTCTGTAAAAGACTTTTGTCTATTTTTCTGTTGTCTTTTTTTTTTATTTTTACAAGCTCCCTATACTGGATACTGGATACTATTGCTTTATGAGTTACATGTGTTTTAAATATCTTCTCCCTCTCTATGGTTTATCTTTTCACCTCTTGATGATACCTTTTGGTGAACACAAGTTTTTAATGTTAATATTAGTGTAGTTTTACCTTTCACATTTAGATCTAAAATCCACCTGGAATTAATTTTTATATATGCTGTGTGGTAGGGATCAAATTTCATTTTTTATCCATGTGGTTACCCAATTGTCCTGGTACCATTTATTGAAAAGTCTAGCCTTTCCCCACTAATCTGCAATACTTCTCTCCTATATGAAATGTTCATTTATGCAGGAGAATCTATGTCTAAGCAGTCTCTTCTGTTTTTCTATCCCTGCTCTAATGCTACACTAAAATTATAGCTTTTATAATCCATCTTGATATCTGGTAGGGCAAGTTTTTCCACCTCATTCTTCAAGAGTATCATAGCTCTTTTTGTCCCTTTCCACTTCTGTATTAAATTTTAGAATCAGCTTAAGTTATACACTCACACAGAACTGTTGAAATTTTGTTGGGATTGTATTGTATCCATAAATTAATTTGGGAAGAATTGACATTTTCACAATATTGTGTCTTGTAATCCTTCAACACGGTATCTCTAAGTCTTCTCAGGTCTCTCAATAAGATTTTTTTTTAAGATTTTATTAATGTATATATTTGAGAGAGAGAGAGGGAGAGAGCACAAGCAGGGGGAGCAGCAGAGGGAGAGGGAGGAACAGGCTCCCCACCGAACAGGGAGCCCCACCTGGGGCTTAATCCCAGGACCCTGAGATCAGGACCTGAGCCAAAGGTAGACGCTTAACCAACTGAGCCACCCAGGTGCCCCTCTCAATAAGATTTTAAAATTTAATGTGTTAGAACTCTTTACGACATTTTGTTAGATAGATTCCTAGGTATTTCATATTTTGGGTGCTATTACAATGAGTATTTTTCCAAATTTCATTTTTTTTGCTGCTGGTATATATAAGAATATGATTGCTTTGTGTATATTGATTTTAACAAATTGCTAAATCATTATTCACTTTAATAATTTATCTGTAGATTCTTTTGGACTTTCTATATACATATTAGATCACCTGCAAGTAATATTATTTTCTTTTTTTAATCCCTATATATTGGTGGGTTTTGTTTTTTTTTTTACTTACTGTACTTGCTAGACCTTCTATACAATGTCAATATAGATAGTGAGAGCAGGCATCCTCTTCTTGTTTCTCATCTCAGAAAGACAGCTTATTTTACCATTAAATATGATGTTTACTACAGATATTTTGTAATATGTTTATCAGGTTAAGGAAATTCCCTTCTATTCCTAGTTTTCTAGGAATTTTTATCATGAATGGAAATTGAATTTTATCAAGTGCATTTTCTGTATCTATTGAGATTATCATGTTATCCTTCTTTCTTAAACTGTTAATGTGGTGAATTACAAAAATTGATTTTTCAATGTTAAAGCAGCCTTGAAATCCTAGATAAATCTAACCTTGTCCTAACGTATTATCTTTTTTTTTATTGTTTGATTTGGTTTGCTAATTTCTTTTTTTTACTTTAAATTTTTTATTGTTATGTTAATCACCATGCATCACATCATTAGTTTTTGATGTAGTGTTCCATGATTCATTGTTTGTTGCTAATTTCTTATTTTTGCATATAAGTTTGTGGGTAAAAGTGGCCTGCATTTTAGTTTCTTTTGTTCTTGTTAGGTTTTACTAGCATTATAAATGGGTTGGGACGTGTTCCCTCTTTTTCTGCTCCCTGGGAGTTTGTATAGATTGGAACCATTTATTCTTGAATGCTTAAGTGAATTTACTGGAGAAACCACTGGGCTTAGAATTTTCTTTGTGGGAAGATATTTTACTATTGATATAATGTCCTTTGTGGTTATAGGATTTTTAATATTTTCTGTTTTTTCTTGGTTTACTTTTAGCAAATTATAGTTTTCTAGTATAGTGCCCATTTCATCTAAAATCTCAAATTTATTGGTATAATGATGTTCTTAATATTCTCTTATCTTTTTAATGCCTGCAGCATCTATAGGACTGTCCACTTTATGTGCCTTTTTTTTCCTTTTATCACTCTAGTCAGAGGTATGTCCATTTTATTAATCATTTCAAAGATCTGTTAACTGTCTTTATTGAAACTCTTTATTATTTGTTTCCTATTTTACAAACTTGTGCTCTTTTTCTTTCCTTCCATTTGTTTGGATTTATTTTGCTGGCTTTTCTTTTCTAGCTTCTTGACATAATTAACTCTTTGATTTATTTTTCCTTTGGTCTTCTAACATGAATAATTAAGGTGATACATATTTTTACCTCTACAAAATAGTTTAATCACACAAGTTTGATAGGTATATTTTTCTTGTTGTTAAATATCCCCAAAATTCTAATTTTCATTAGGATTTCTCCCTTGACTCTCATGAGTTATTTATAAATGTGTGCCTTACTTTCCCTAAGATATGGTGATATTTAGTAATTTTTTTTATTGATTTCCATGTGGTTTTTATTGCGGTCAGAGAAGATGCTATATATGGTTTCATTTTTTTTGAAATATGTTGAAACTTATTTTATGGCTCAACATATGGACAATGTTTATAAACGTTCCGGGCATATATTCTACAGTCATCGCTTAGTACAGCTTTCTAAATATGTCCGTTAGGTTGAGTTTGCTAATCATGTTGTTCAAAACATCTATATGCTTACTGAATATTTTTAGCTGCTTATTCTATCAATTACTAAGGGAAGTGATTGTGCATTTGACTTTTTTTTTTAAGATTATTTATTTATTTATTTATTTACTTACTTACTTACTTATTTGAAAGAGAGAGAGATAGGGAGCAGGAACACAAGCAGGGGTAGGGGGAAAGGAAGAAGCAGGCTTCCCGCCGAGCAAGGAGGCTGATGCGGGGCTCGATCCCACGACTGAGCCATCCAGGCGCCCCGACTGTTTTGTTTTCTGATCTGTCAATGTTTGCCTTCTATATTTTAAGGCTAATATCATTGTTTATAGCAATTCAAAATTGTTATGTCTTGCTGGTAAATTGAAACTTTTATAATCATGAAGTAACCTTCTTTGCCACTAATAATGCTTTATGCCTTAAATTTATTTTGCCTAGCGGCTCAGTCGTTAAGCGTCTGCCTTTGGTTCAGGTCATGATCCCAGGGTCCTGGGATCGAGCCCTGCATCTGGTTCCCTGCTCCGCAGGAAGCCTGCTTCTCCCTCTCCCACTCCCCCTGCTTGTGTTCCCTCTCTCGCTGTGTCTCTCTCTGTCAAATAAATAAATAAAATCTTAAAAAAAAACTATTTTGCCTAATATTAACATAGCCACACCCATTTCCCTGTGGTTAGTATTTATATATCCAATATATTTCTATCCTTTTGTTTTTAATGTTTTTTATCCTTATGTTTTAGATGTTTCATAAACAACAAATAGATAAGATTTATCCATTCTGACAATATTGGCATTTTTACTGGTTCATTAAGCCCATGTACGCATACTGTAGTTTCTAATACATTGGATTTCATTCCATATTTTCTTTTGGGTTTTTTATTTGTTTCACCTGTTCTAGGTTTCTCTTTCATTCATTTCCTGTATTTTTGTTGGTAGGTTTTTTATCATTGTATCTTTTTTCCCTCCACTGGTTTGTTTCTATTTTGTTAATGGTTATCTAAAAGTTATAGCATGCATACTAAATGATCAAAGTCCAAAATTAAGCAATATCTTTTCTTTCTTCCCAGATAAAATATATCATTTTAATAGAGACTTTTAATAAATTCATTGTAGTATTATATTATGTTATTATTATTTAACCCCACAAGATACTATTAATATTTTTAAATTATTTTTATATACAATTACTGTTCATTTATTTTTAAGTAATCTCTGCACCCCACATGGGGCTTGAACTCATGACCCTGAGATCAAGAGTCACATGGTCCACTGACTAAGCCAGCCAGGTGCCCCACAATTACTGTTCATTTGGATTTAACCATATATTTACCAGGTTTTTTAATTCTTATTTCATTATTCTTCATTATTCTCCATTACTTCATTTACTTCTCAGACCTTTCATTTGGGGTCTCTTTCCTTTTGCAAGAATTTACTTTAGTGAGAACTTACTGTTGGAAAACTCTCCCAATTTCTGTTTGTCTAAAAATAACTTTATTTACCTTCATTCTTTTTTTTTAAGGTTTTATTTATTTATTTGACAGAGAGAGACACAGTGAGAGAGGGAACACAAGCAGGGGGAGTGGGAGAGGGAGAAGCAGGCTTCCCACAGAGCAGGGAGCCCAATGTGGGGCTCAATCCCAGGACCCTGGGACCACGACCTGAGCCGAAGGTAGACGCTCAATGACTGAGCCACCCAGGCACCCCATAAATATATTTAATACCTATCATGCTATCCTCTATGTCTCTTGACCTCACTCCATATTTTCCATCTTTTGTGTCTCTATATTTTGAGTATTATTTTCCGATTTCAATTTCACTCTGTCCTCAGTTACATCCAGTTTATTCTTTTACCTATCTATTATGTTTTTAATGTAGGATCAAATGTCTCATTTCTAAAAGTTATATTTGGTTCTTTTCAAATATGATAGGTGACTTTTTAATAGTTTCTTCTTGCCATTGGTATTATCAAGCTCATTTTCAAATTTCTTTAAGTGTAATGAGCATATATTTATAATCTAGTCTAATAATTCCAATAATGATATCTTTATAAGCCTGTTTCTGCTGTTTGTTGTTTCTGCTTATTCTTGTCATTTCTTTATATGCTTTGATATTTTTTACCACTTATTTTCTTTAAAAAGTTATTTGTGGAAATGAAGATGACTTCTTCCAGAAAAGACTCGTGTTTAATTCTGACTGACATCTAGGGACACAAACAATCCTGGACCCTCGCAAACTAAGTTTGCAATTTGAGATTCTCTGAAATACCTAGACGATGCAAATCCAGGCTGAGTTCTCTGAAAACACAAGTCTATGGCCATGATATTTCAGAAGTTTTTTCTTTCTTTCTTTTTTTAACCTCCTCTTCACTCAGTGCCAAGAGTCTTCTCTATATCCCCTGCAGGTGAGGCAAGAGGATGGGTTTCCGGATGATTCGCTTTTACCTCAGTGCTGTAGCCTTTTGAGATTCCAGTTTTATATGGGAAAGGTCTCCTTTAATGAGATTCCCCACCTGAGTGGGTCCTTGCCTTGACTTCTGGATTCATCAATCCAGAAGGCTGGCCAAACTGAAGCCCCAGCTTGCCTGGATTTGCAAATCTCAGTCTCCTTCATGTGGGGCAAAATTGCATTAGTGTTCTGATACTTCACTTACCTCCCTGGGTCTCCTTTTTACTTATATTTTGGCTTGCGCTTCTTGTCAGCAGTTTGATGCTTTTTATGAATGTTTTAAATGATCTTATCCAGGGGCCCCTGGCTGGCTCAGGCAAGAAGAGCATGCAACTCTTGATCTTGGGGTCATGAGTTCGAACCCCATGGTGGGTGTAGAGATTACTTAAATAAATAAAACTTTAAAAAAATAAATTATCTTAACCAGCATTTTAAATTGTTTTCTATGGGAGAGCTAGAGCAAATAATCTAGCTTACTGGATTTAAACCCTGTTCTCCAGAAACAAGTTTGGTATCACCATTCTTGAATGTTCTTCTGCTATCT
Organism: Callorhinus ursinus; assembly: GCF_003265705.2. Lineage (NCBI taxonomy): Eukaryota > Metazoa > Chordata > Mammalia > Carnivora > Otariidae > Callorhinus > Callorhinus ursinus. Next base: position 8,672,305 of record NW_027397114.1, read on the forward strand.
CATATCTAGAAGTTTTTACCACCTCACATAGTTTCAGCCTCTTTCTGTCTTGCTTGTGCTTCCCCCCCCCCCGCCATTCTTTCTCCTTTCACTGTCCCTTTACTCCATCTTAGGAGCAAAATCAATAAATTCCCTGATTTGTTTCCTACAAAGTAGTTTTTCCCTTTATCCAAGACATCCAACTCCATAGGATCGTCTCTACCTCCAGCTAGCTTAACTAGCATTTCTCCAAAAGGGTTTCCTTCCCCCAAAGGGTAAGCACAGTGTCTTTAGAAGTCTCTAACTCAGCCTGGAGAGATATAGAAACTATCAGAAGTGGGTATTGCTTGAGCTAAGAGTTCTAAAGAATGAGTAAGAGTTAGTGGAATCTCCCACATCTCTCCAAGCTCAAGTAATGACTGTCCCAACTGCCCCCATTTCAAAGCCATCTCTATCACAGTTTCAGCAGCTGGAACAGGAAATTCCTTACAGACATATGCAGTTAATGTATTGAATTTCACATTGGAATCAGGAATGTGAGATAAGGGAAATCTGTAGATTAAATATGAACCTCAAGTTTCTGAGTCAGTGTAATCTCCCTTGGACAAGTAGTCCCTTGTTGAGACTCTGAGAGGACAGAACAAAAATTCCTAGTGGTAACTGGTAGTTCTGAAGTTGAGCCAGCCTCATGAAATTCTGGATCTGTCTCCCAAATTTTCCCCCAACTCAAAGGTACTTCTGAAGAAAACAGTTGTTTACAGAGCCCCAGCAAGGAAAAGTTAGATTTAAACCCTGTTCTCTAGAAACTTTCACATCAGTGAAACAGACATATGTACTAATAATTTCAGTACAATATGATGAGTGCCATATTGGGATGTATTTAATGTGTTATGGGCCATACAGAAGAAGTAACCCAATTCTTTGGGTAACTGGGATAACTACTGAAGAAGAGATATTTGAACTGTAGCTTAAAGGATGGATAAGGTGGGGAAAGGTAGGGATGCCTGGCCGGCTAAGTCGGAAGAGCATGCAACTCTTGATCTTGGGGTCATGAGTTTAAGCCCCACATTGGGTATAGAGATTACTTAAATAAATAAATAAATAAATAAATAAATAAATAAATAAATAAATAACTTAAATTTTTCCCCCAAAATATAAACAAATAATAAATAAATAAACAAATAAGCAAGCAAGCATGTCATTGTACAAGCAGATGTTCAAATAAAAGGCCAATAGTTTGGTGTGGCTGGAATCCAAATTTAAGGAAGAGGGAAGGGGACAATGTCACAGGTAGGAGGGGACCACCCTGTTGTCTTTCACTAAACACTTTCATAGGTACCCTGTGTTTTTTAAATAACATTCTTCCTGGTTTGTACTTCTTGTTCAATGTCTGTTCTTTGTAATATTCTTCCTTAGTACTGGGACGTCAATAAATACTATGTAAAATTAATAACTCAAGAACAAATGTAAGAATATCATTTTTAGTTGTAATAATAACAAAAACTAAAACTAAATAATAACAAGAACTAAAGTTTAGTGACTATCTAAAGAAAGTGGGACTATGTTATAGGGTAAAGGGATTTGAGAGGAAAAAAAATTTTTTTAAGATTTATTTATTTATTTGACAGAGAGACACAGTGAGAGAGGGAACACAAGCAGGGGGAATGGGAGAGGGAGAAGCGGGCTTCCCGCGGAGCAGGGAGTCCGATGCGGGGCTCCATCCCAGGACCCTGGGATCATGACCTGAGCCAAAGGCAGACGCCTAACGACTGAGCCACCCAGGCGCCCCTTGAGAGGAAATTTTTATTTAATTTTTTATATTCTGTTTTGTTCAAGTATGTTTTCATGTGTATGCAATGTTTTTAAATTAAAATTTTTATTGAGGTTAAAAAAAAAACCTTACAGTAACACGAAGTTAAAAACAAACTTAAAGTGCCCAGATCTTAAATGTATGGCTTATTAAATTTGTATACATGTAAACATCCACATAACCACTATCCCGATCAAGTTATAAAGTATTTCCAATTCCCCAGAAGATTCCCTGATGGCCCTTCCAAGCCAGTACTGCCCCCGCTATTCTGACTTCTACCACTATCATTTAGTTTTGCTTGGTTTTCACTTCATTTACATGGAATTATACATTATGTACTTCTTTAACTTTTTTCATTGATATATAATGTAGTGAAGTATACTGATTTAAATGTTAGTGCAATGAATCTTTATATATTTCCAGAACCCCAGAAGATTCCCTTATGCCTCTTCTCAGTTAAGACTATTCAGATACTAAGATAACCACTATTTTGAGTTCTACCACCATTGCTTATTATTCCCTGCTCTTGAGCCTCATATAATGGAAGCATACAGTATTGTGGTGGTCATGGAGGATTTTCTTTAAGAGAACCTGCTGCAGGAAGCACAGTTGACTAAGAGCCTCTACCTGCTGCCTTATAGATCTCCCTCCTGAGATCAAGCTTTCCTGGGCTGCTTCTAGCCAAAGGCTGAGCATGAGTGTGGATATTAGAGCCTGGCCAATCCTGCCCGATGGGGACTCCTCCAGTAGACCACTCCTGCTCAGGTCTGAGCAAAGAGACTCTCAGAAGTGCCCTGCAGTCTGAGACTCTTCCTACTCAATCCTCCCCTCCTTCTCTCCTTTCATAGGTTTTAGACCTGCATTGAAGCCTTGCCATTCCTGCTCCCTTGCCCTTTATTCTTCACAGGCTCTTCCCTTACTAAGACTTTTGCACATCCAATTCTGTTTTGGCACCTGCCTCTCAGGGGACTCAAACATAAATATGTTTTTTTGTGTTTGGATTTATCTGCTTAGCACTGTGCCTGTGAAAGTCATCCATATTGTTATGTGTAGCAGTAATTTGTTCTCTTTTCTTGCATAAATATGCCACAATATATGTATCCATCCTAAAGTTATTGGACATTTGAGTAGTGTTCAGCTTGGGGCTCTTAAGCTCATGTTTTTTTTGTTTTTTTTTTTTAAGATTTTATTTATTTATTCATGAAAGAGAGAGAGGCAGAGGGAGAAGCAGGCTCCCAAGGAGCAGGGAGCCCGATGTGGGACTCGATCCCAGGACCCTGGGATCATGACCTGAGCCGAAGGCAGACGCTTAACCATCTGAGCCACCCAGGCACCCCCAAGCTCATGTTTTTGTATATGTGTGTCTTTTGGTGGAGACATGCACTCCTTTCTCTTGGGTATGTGCCTAGGAAGTGGAGTGGCTGGCTCATAGGCATGTGTTTAGATTTAGTAGATACCGTCAAACAATCTTCTAAAGCAGTTCACTCCCAACAGCATTTATGAGAAGTCCTGTTACATATAATATTTTTACCAATCTAAAAGAAAAAACAACTTGAGTACCAAAGACAGAAATCAAATTTGTTATATCATCCTAGGTTCGTGTTTAAATTACCATTTTAGACACTGCTTCACAGGAAGACTGTTAACATAGCCCCAAATTGTTAACAGTGGTTATATTAGAGGAAGAAGGGGAGATCACCTTTGACTTTGAGATATATTTGAAATACTTTACAACAAGCATATATTTCTTTTACTTTTAATTACCTTGTCTTAAAAAATATTAAAGAGAAAAGGTTCATGATGAGAGAACAGCATTCTCCTCCCACACTCCCCGCTCCCCTCAGGCCCACACCTCCCGGCTAGAATGCCTTTAATTACCTTCTAGTTTCCAAAGATGTGTTAGAATCTCTCTCTTTTTTTTTAAGATTTTATTTATTTATTTGAGAGAGAGAATGAGAGATAGAGAGCACGAGAGGGAAGAGGGTCCGAGGGAGAAGCAGACTCCCCGCTGAGCAGGGAGCCCGATGCGGGACTCGATCCCGGGACTCCAGGATCATGACCTGAGCCGAAGGCAGTCGCTTAACCAACTGAGCCACCCAGGCGCCCAGATGTGTTAGAATCTCTTATCTGCTGCCCCGTTCTCTGTATCATTGTGTGTTTACATCTTTTCTATTGTTTTACTTTATTTAGTGAGGTTTCAAGAGGGAGAGAAAATTAATATGACCAATCTGCCACTTTTAGTCAGAAGCCCATGCATACAATCCAGGCTGATTTTTGGACATTATCATGTAGGGGAAGTAATGTATTGCAAAATAGTCGGCTGTTTGTTATAAAGACACTGTTCTGGTGACGGGGGTCGGGGGGGTGGGGGGGGACTGGGGGTCAGGGATGGCCTGAGATGGGAGCACCCAGAGGCTTGTGGGAAGAATGGTTCAAGGGCTAACAGATAGTTAGGAAGGCACTGAGGTCAGCTTCTCACCCAGCTGCAGCAGGAGGGAGAGAGCAACATAGAGGGCACAGAGAAGTCGTGTGTCAGGGTCCCAGCCCATATCATGGGGCTGCTCACTCCAGTTCTGCTCCAGGACAGATCCACCTGGAAAGAAACACACCAGACTGTAAAGCTAGGAACAAGGAAACATACCAGAAATGGCAAATACTTGGCCACACTTCTTGATCCTGGGTGGTGGCAGATGTAGTAATCCATTATGGCACTTTTCCCTGCAGATCCTGGAAAGCCTTATACTCTCTCAACATAGTGACAGGCACTGCTAATCAGTGTTGGCACTGTCATCCTGGGACTAACAGTTCCCCCCCACCCCGCCCATAGGCTAGCAACAGAGTCTAAAAAGCCCACCCCAAGTTGTCTTGGAAACCAAGTGTTCCAGGGAATTGCCACAGGCCAGCTGAATGGATGCGAGCTGACAGAGAGCTACGAAGTAGGAAGAACTGTACCCTGGGACTTCTGAGTCCCTTGAGAGCATGGCCATTCACTTCTGCTATGACCCTGGCCCTCAGCCCAGGCTGTCTTACCTGGTCCTTCAACAGGGGCAGGGTCCCCTTCTCTAGGGCCTCAGCCACGAGATGCTGCTCCTCAGACGCTCTGGAGGCAAAAAAAAAGAGGGTGAATAGGGTGGCTGGCAGAGAGGAGAAGCACACAGTGGGACGGGGCTTCAGTGTCTCATCAGACCTGGGACAAGCATCAGAAGGAGTTTCCAGAGGGCCCCTGGCAGTGATAGATGAGTTATTCCAAATGGGCTCTTGCTATGGCGCCTGCTTCCCTCTTAGCCTGCAGGAGGTCAGACTGTGCCAGGAGGTAGAGGAGGCATCCCCTAATCCCTGGCCTAGGGAAAATGGCCAGGTTCTAAAATGTGAAGGTCTATCATGCACAAAATGTAAAAGGCAATGTATGGCCCCTTCCTCCTAGGATTTGAATCCCCACAGACCCCTCTGCTCCGCAATTCATCCACACCAGCATACAGCCACATCCCTCCTCACTAATCAAAGCATCCAGGATATCCAGAATGGATTCTGTATGTGCCTTTACCAAGAACCCAGCAGCATTGAAAAGGCTACTTATGAGAAGACCCGCTAGACCCTCCATCTCTAGATGAGTCTAGACCCAGAGATCAGGACCTCAAACACCTAGGGCCAGCAAATGGGGGAGATGAGCACCAGTCCCACTTTAGCAGAGAGTGGTAACTGCCCTCTGAGGCAGCTTAGCACATCTTTTTGTTCCTTCTCAGTCAGATCCTAGAGGCCTCTCACCCTGTCCTGCTCCTTCTCCTTCATGTTTCTGAAATCCTCTAAACTCAAGGACTTCCCTGTAGAGACAGCAATTAAGAGTTCGACTTACCCTTGGGGCGCCTGGGTGGCTCAGTCTGTTAAGCAGCTGCCTTTGGCTCAGGTCATGATCTCGAGGTCCTGGGATTGAGCCCCACGTCAGGCTCTGTGCTCAGTACAGAGTCTGTTTCTCCCTCTCCCTCTGCTGCTCCCCCTGTTCATGTTCTTTCTCTCTCTCTCTCTCTCTCAAATAAATAAATAAAAATCTTAAAAAAAAAAAAAAAAAACTCGACCTACCCAGCCAACAAGCTCCATTATCACCAAGGCCCCTGCAGACCCCATTCTTCATGAGACCACTTTTCTGTCTCTTTCCTTCTTCTAATCTTTTCCTGTTAAAATAAAGCATCCTTCTTCCAGACACCGCAAGTCAAAGTTGTCAGAGCCTGGAAACCCGAGGCCAACGTGCAATCCAACCTGCTCCAATAGGCAGGGTTTTTTTCCTGCCCACACCACGGTTCCCACCCCCGGGTGCACCCTATCCCATTCTCAACCCTAAGAACCCTATAATACCGGGCCATTTGTTATGCTCTTTTAAAAAACAGTATCCTTGCCCATTCTGGAAGGATGAACAGAAGGCCTAGAAGCCACTCACCTTCTGGAAAGGCTTTTGTGTTGCCCAAGAAACAAATTATCTAAACTAGTGCCAGAGAGAGAGAGAGAACCAGTTCTCAGAAAGACAAGTTCTTTCTCTGTCTCTGTAAGTTCCTCTTTCATGTCTCTCCCCAATCCTTACACTCTGCCCCTCACCAAAACAAAAAATGAAAACAAACTCAGAAAGAGCTAGGCATTAACACCTCTAGCTAGGGAAGGATTTGTATCATGGTGGGGCAAATCCTGGGTGTCTGAGCAAGGAACCTCAGTCCTCCTACCCAGCCCTGAGCCCTCCCCCTTCCCTGGAACTTCCCCCTACGTTCAAGCTCACCAGGGCCCCTCCAGGCTGACACAGAGCCTAGCTGAACCTCCCCCCAACCTCCCCTGCCCCCACCAGGCCTTGCTTACTCATTGTCCCCAGGCTGGGGAAGATGAGCTGCTTTACTCAATAGCCCAGGACCCCCTTTAGGAGGTTGGTCGCTGACCTTTGGTGTTAGGAGAAAAGAGCTCGTACTGATTAATCCCTAGGTGCTTTGCGTGGTTATCTTGCTAGATCTCCCAAACAATCCCCGTTTTACAGATGAGAGGACTGAGACTCAAAACAGATCAGTAGGGGCGCCTGGGTGGCTCAATGGGATGAGCATCTGACTTTGGCTCAGGTTGGGCCCTCTGCTCGGTGGGGAGTCTGCCCCTCCCTTTCCCTCTGCCCCTCCCCCTGCTCATGTGCTCATGCATGCAGGCGCGCGCTCTCTCTCACTCTTGTCAAATAAATAAAATATTTTTAAAAAAAAGGATCAGTAGGTAAGCCAGTTTCACAGTGTACACAGTAGCAGAGCTGAAATATGAACCCGCATCTGACCCCAAAACTCATGTTCTTTCCACTGTTGATTCAATAAATATTTATTGAGGACCTTTTTATTCCAGGCACTGTGGCTCCTGCCTTCCTATCTCTCAGAAAGGGAGGCAGACAATAAGCAAAAAATCCCCATGTAATTATGAACCGTAGGAAACGCTGAGAAGCAAATGAAAACAGAGCATCACATGAGAGTAACAGCGGAGGGACTTAGCAATGCTACACACACTTTCTTGGAGCGAGAAGAGAAGGCCTAAGAAGGCCCAGGAGCAGTTGAGATTGCTCAGGGAGGTCTGGAAGAACAGCTGAAGAGCCTGGGGTCTGGGCTGGCATCCCCCGACCTACCGTGGGTGGTTCAAGGCTTGGTTCGCTCGCAGGCCCTGCCCCCCAGGGTCCTAACCTTGCGTTCACCTGGCTCCACAACATACACAGCCGTTCACTTTTCAGGGTTTCCTTCCTTGCCGTCTCCAGAATCTCTGTCACCAGATAAAGGTCTGCTCTCATTCTCCGGATTGATTGCAACAAAGTGGGGAGTCTTCTCCTCAGCTTCCTGGAGGGAGCCGAGCGGGGGATTAGAGCTCAGGATCCCAGGAGCCCCACCTGCCAGTGACATTTCTCCCTCTCCTTCAGCTAGTTCCTATTTGAGATGGAGGGTCTCTGAGGCTGGAAAACCAAGGCACATGGCACCCCATCATAGTTCACTGTACCCACGGTAGGGGCAAGGAAGTAGGAGGTGGGAAGGGAACTCAGTAGCATCTCTGGAAGATTATAGTGTGCCAGCACCATGAGATACTCCCCACATCGTTTCGCTGCCCCCTCACCACAATTCTGTGATGTAGGCAGAAGTGCACCCATTTCTCATGAGGAAATTGAGGCCTAGAAACAGGTTGTGAATGGTCCAGGGTCACACAGCTAATAAGTGTAGAGTTGGAATTCAGACCCTAGTCTGTATGAGCCCAAAGCATGGGCCCTGCCCATGGCACTGAGACAGGCATTTTCCCAGGTCATAACACCCACTTCTCTGAGATGGGGCTCCAAGTCCTCACGTTGGTCCCTGGGGCCTGGCCACACTGTCCACAGCCCTGGGCTCCAGAAGACATCTTTGATTCCATAAGGATATAAAAATAGCTTCATGGAACTTCATCCAAATTTGCAACCAAAAGACCCTCAAGGAAGACCTACATCCTTGCCTCTGCTAAACCCCCTCTACCTAATAACCTCCCCCTAATTCTTTATACACACACCACAGAGCTTCATTCTAGAAACAACAGGCATTCTAGAAAAAACTGAGCTCCCTTAGAAAAACTCCAAAGACCCCTCCCCAGCAACACTATGGTAGGGAGGGGTAGTTCAAAGGACCAGTAAAATTTCAGTGTAAGCCTTTCACTTTTCAATTAAAAAAGGAAAACAAGGGCGCCTGGGTGGCTCAGTTGGTTAAGCGACTGCCTTCGGCTCAGGTCATGATCCTGGAGTCCCGGGATCGAGTCCCACATCGGGCTTCCTGCCTGGCAGGGAGTCTGCTTCTCCCTCTGACCCTCCCCCCATCTCATGTGCTTTCTCTCTCATTCTCTCTGTCTCTCAAATAAATAAATAAAATCTTAAAAAAAAAAAGGAAAACAAAAGGCATCACCGCACTCTAGGAGGGCTAGCCCTGAGCAAGGCGGAGTCTCCTCCCTTGAGCTGCTCCACAGTTTCCGACAACTTCAGCAGGGAAAGAAAATACCCACACCAACAACAAAATCCCTGCTGAGGGGGAAGGCTGGTGATGTCCCTCTAAGTCCCTTGGAGGCACCATGCCCAGGGCCATCAGAACCTCTGTGGCGCTCTGTGAGCGCCACCCTGGTGGGGTGGGGTGGTGGCACTTTCTGTGCAGGAAACGTTCTGTGCGGGGGTACTTGGATTTCATTGCCCTTCATTTCGGCTGTCTTACTGAGCACCTACTGCACGCTGGGGATAAACACAGCGGTTAGCGGAGCCAGTCCCGCCCAGTCGCAAGCTGTTCCGTACTCCACTGAGGGAGGCGGCATGGCTTGCCACAGGCGGAGTGAAGCTGCACAAAGCACAGATCTGGGCAACTCAGTAGGAGAACAAGGAGAGTGGCCTCTTGAAACCAGCAGGTTTTGGTCCAAGTCGGAGGAATCAATCACCCTGGAGGCTAGCAGGATGCGACTGAGGTGGGGGTGTCTGAAGGTTTCCCCGGGGGCTGATCCAGACAGAATGAGAAGGCTCCCCGAAGGGGTAAGAGGATGGCAGGCTGGAGTGAGGAGCGGGCTCGGGGAGGGTTGGGAGTAGGGCGTCGAGGGGCTGCACCGGCCGGGACACCTCCACCTCAGATGCCTGCGGTGCTCCAAATGGGCGCTCCCCCTCTTCCTCCTCACGCTGCCCAACTCCAGCCTCCCAGGGCTCAAGAGAATCCAGATATTGTTGGGGTATCCGGGGCTCCAGTATCTTGACTCTCTGCTTGTGGGACCTGTGGAAGGCCCCTACAGTTGTTATTTCTTTGGGCAGTTTCACTGTCAACATTCCCTTTGAGTCTACCATGTCCAGAACTTGGAACTCAGCCTTTGGAGGTTTCTGGGAAGAGAAGGGTAAAGGTTATGCTGAGGCTGACCCGTACAGAGGAGGAAGAGCTTCTACTGCTGGGGGGCGGGGAGGAAGGGCTGGATCTCCATAGAAACACGCATTTTGGAACCGGTGGAAACGTGACAGAACTGGCAACAGTGCCTCACATCAGTCCTATGTATGTGACACTAACGCCCGGGCCCATTTGTTTCTTGAGCAATGTACAAGTCGGCACGTACTTTGTCCAAGAGGAAAGAGAAATGAAATGTGACGCACAAAAACAGTATAGTATGGAGAAGGGGAAAAAAGGCTAACTTTACGGGAGAGAAACTTTATTTTTTTTTATTTTTTATTGTTATGTTAATCACCATACATTACATCATTAGTTTTTGATATAGTGTCGGGAGAGAAACTTTAGATAAATACCACGTCAGCCAGGTGACCAAGGTCAACACCAACAGTGATCAGTCATGTCGATAGCACCCCTTGCTATGACGCAGTGGGAATGGCACTTTACCTCCGTGGTCTCCCTCCCCAAAACCCATTGCCTCTATCTAGCCGTGAGAAGAAAACATCAAGCAAGGGCGCCTGGGTGGTTCAGTTGTTAAGCGTCTGCCTTTGGCTCAGGTCATGATCCCAGGGTCTTGGGATCCAGCCCCACATCGGGCTCCCTGCTCAGCGGGAAGCCTGCTTCTCCCTCTCCCACTCCCCCTGCTTGTGTTCCCTCTCTCGCTGTGTCTCTCTCTGTCAAATAAATAAAATCTTTAAAAAAAAAAAATCAAGCAAATTCCAGTAGACAGCATCCTACAATATCCCTGACCAGTCCTCCCGAAAACTGTCAAGGTCATCAAAAATAAGGAAAGCCTGAGAAATTGGCAGAGCCAAGTGAAGCCTCAGGAGATAAGATAACTAAAGCTAACGTGGTATCGTGGATGAGATCTCGGAACAGAAAAAGGATATTAGGTAAGAACCAAGATAACCAGAGTGAAGTATGTGGACTTTAGTTAACGGGAAAACAAAACAAAACAAAAACCTATGTACACTTTAACCATACCATCAGCACCATAGTTAAAAAACAATCTTTCATTTGTAAGGGTTTTTTTTTTTAAGTTGGTTTCACCTCTGCCTCTGAATTTTTTATGCAAACAGACAAGACTTTCCCTTAAAGGAAGTTAACTGACTTAGTTGATTTTTTTCTGTACTTAACGCTTTCCCCTGCCCATGGAGAGTAATATGATCATGGCAAAACATCCGAATCCTAGTTTAAAGTGGTTTTTTTTCCCCTGTTTTCAATGAACTGGTCATTTAGCAAACTGTTTTTTGTTTTTTTGGTTTTCGGTTTTTTGTTTTTTTTTTTTTTTTGAGACCCCGCTTTTAGTAAATTGCCTCTTGGCAATTTGCTTCTCAGAAAATTAACTCAGAGTCTTTGAAAAACGATAACCTTGAAGTTTGCCTGAAGCCCCTCGCTTTCTTAACGAAACCCCACTTGTGGAAAGGCCCACCGCCTCCAAGTAATCTGGGCCCTGCTCTTGGTGACATACGGCCCTGCTCTTGGTGACATACGGCAGTGCCTGGCACATGGCAGGCGCTCTAAAACTGTACAGTGGTACTCTTCAGATTCTTTTCCATCTCTTGGTGAGATCCAGAGGGGCTGTAGCAGAGATGTCTGAGCCGGAAAAGTCCTCACCCTCAGGTGTGAGACACTGAAATAAGTCTCCCAGTGAGGGCTCAACAGCACTTACCCTGGGGCTTCTGAAATCCAAAAAAACTGAGTTGGGAGGCAGGGGGATGGAATAGATTCCTCTATAAATCCTGCAAGTCCTTAGGGAGTCCTGGTCACCTACTTAGTCATGATCTCCGGGGAATAGGAAGGATAACAGCCAGCAGCAGGAGGATGGGGCTGAACTGTGACTGCATGCTCCTTCTGCACAGCCACTGTGAGAAATGGTTTACCTAGTTTGTCTCATTTGATTTTTCCAAGTCTTCTCAATTTGACAGATGAGGAAACAGACTTAGACGGAGAAAGGAACTTGTCCAGGGGTCACCCAGCTGGTAGGAGGCAGAGCCAGGCTTAGAAACCAGGTGCTCTCGGCTCTAAGGCCTGTGTCCTTTCTTAACCACTAAGCAAACTGCCTCCGTTTATTTACCCATCTAAATGATAAACATGTAAACACACCGGAAGACCTCAGCTAATTTAAAAGTGAATTATTTACAAAGGGGAAAACATGGGAAAGGAAGACAATTTAGGAATAATTGCCAATAAAAATAAATTTCCACTAAAAGAACAGGGGAAAGTTCCTTTCTCCCCATGCATATTTTTTTGTGCATTTCTTTTTTTTTTTTAAGATTTTATTAATTTATTTGACAGAGAGAGAGAGACAGCGAGAGAGGGAACACAAGCAGGGGGAGTGGGAGAGGGAGAAGCAGGCTTCCCGCTGAGCAGGGAGCCCGATGCGGGGCTCGATCCCAGGACCCTGGGACCATGACCTGAGCCGAAGGCAGACGCTTAACGACTGAGCCACCCAGGCGCCCCTTGTGCATTTCTTTTGTGCATTTTTTCAAGTTCTTATTTAATTCCAGTTAGTTAACATCTTTTGTGCATTTCTTACACTGAGGAATATGGACATGTGCACACAGGACATATGTTCTAGAACATACAAGTTCTCTGCTGGCTGGCTGCCGTGCTTGCTGGCAATGGACAGTTGACAGTGTGCTAGATAGAGCAGGAGTGGGCAAAGTCTCCTGGCTGGCCATCTCTTACCCCTCACCCTGACCTCGGGGCCCAGAACCCAGCTTATCAAACAGCCCTTCGCCCTTCCCTCTCTCCAGTATGTCCTCTAGGGTGAGGTCTGTCCTGTGGTACTGGTGCCCCCAGAAATTTCTCCTCCCCCTCACCAGAGAGCAGCAGTGAAATCTGTCAGCGTCAAGGATGCTTCTGACAGCAGTCATATCCCCTCCAGCATCCATCTCCTGGACCACAACTCGGGATTTCCTCAACTACACTCCATATTGTGCCTGGACCAACCGGAGAAAAAGAAGCTAATATCAGTTTGGGGGAGGGGGATATTGGTTCGGGTTTTTAAATCTACCTTTGGCAGCCTGGGGTCAATGAAGACCCAAAAGTTCTAGAACAATCAGGACTTGGCATTATTTGCCTTCCCTGTTTCTAGACGGTGAGGTGGTCACTACACACTAAGGAGGGTGGCCATCACAAATGTTAGATTCTCCTCTGTCCTTTAGAGAACGCTTCTGGAGGGAAGATGGAGATTACCCCAAGTGGAAAGGAGAGCGAGACCTATTTTCTGCATCTCCCACAGCCGAGGTGCCGTTTTGCTCAGAGGGGCCTGAGGGGTAGGAAGGCAGGCTCACCATCTTCCAGCTAGAGCCCCACCAGTGTTGGTGAACAGAGGACCCAGGAAGGGGTGCCAGACCTCACATTGCCAACCCCAGTGATTACTTCTTCCCTTGGCTCTGACTCCTGGGCCTCCCTCCCTTGGCTGTATTCTGCAAGTCAGTGGCATGGGTGTTCTTACCCACCGTCTCCCAGTTAGATAGTGGTAAGTCAGCCTCAGAAGGAAACAAGAGACAAAGGATGGCGTGTAAGAGCGGCTTGGGGGTGGGTGCCCTGTGTAGCCCCTCCATCCCCAGGTCCTGTCTCTTCAGTTACTGGTCAGCCTCTGAAGGGTTCCTTTACTCTGGGTAAAAGAAAATGAATCCCAAAAGCCCACCTGGGGCATCTCCCCCACCCACTCTCCCCTTCACCCACTCCTGGTCTACAATTGGCCCCTGTACCTCTCTAGTGCCCCATGTGGGACCCTCCATAGGCCCATTACCAGTGCAGCCTGCCACATGCAGCTGGTCCTTCCCTGTTTCTACTCAGCAGGAGCTCTTTGTCCCCACCACAATGGACCCTTCAGGCGCTCTTACCTCCAAATCCTTCTTTTTTTTTTTTTTTTTTAAGATTTATTTATTTATTTGAGAGAGAGAGGGGCAGAGGGAGAGAGGAAATCTCAAGCAGACTCCCCACTGAGTGCGGAGGCTGACGCAGGGTTCAGTCTCACAACCCCGAGATCATGACCTGAGCCAAAATCAAGAGTCAGATGCTTAACTGACTGAGCCACCCAGGTGCCCTGCCAAATCCTTCTCTCTCTCCCCTTCCATCCCTCTGCAACTCCTTCCTCTTGAGATCTCTTTCCCTTTCTTCAGGCTCCTCTGCTTTCCTCCTGGGGCCAGGACTCCCCTCACAAGCTTTCTGGGCTCCGCCTCCCCATCCTACCTACTTCTGGCCGCCTTCCCCTAAGTCCTTTCTGGCTGGCCCAGGCACCTTACTCACCCATCATGGTGGCCAGCTCTCAGCTCACTCCCAGCCTGGGAATTCTTCTGGGTGCCCAGAAAGGCAGTGCCCAGGACCCACAGGCCCATCCCAGGGGCCACTCACCTCAGCTGCTCACCAGGAATGGCGGCTGTGAGACTGCCCTCTGTAAGATCCCTGCACAGGTGCTGGCCACTGTGTCTCAGGAAGCCCTAGAAGGGAACTGAAAGAACGGGAAAGCTGGGTAGGGCTAGGGGCCCCACCTCTCGGGCGTTCAGATAAGCCCCGTTTTGGCTGGGCTGGAGGTAGATAAGGCTAGCCGTAAGAAACTCTTCCTTCCTCTTGGACTCAGGGAGCCAGGACGGAGATACCTATGTATTCACCTGGTACGTATTCGAGGTGCGTTTGGGCCAGAGAATGGTGCAGAAGGAGGCATACTGGGCCTCCAATCCAAGTGCAATCCAAGTGCCAGCAGGCAACGGCTGTGGCTGTGCCGGGCATATGAGGAGGGCGGTCGAGCTGGAACCAGCTACCAAAATGCCATGCTGTGGTGGGCAGGGCTGGAGACCGAGAGCAAGAGCCGCTGACCGCTGAGGGGAACAGGCCGGCCAGCAAGGAGGACTCGGCCTCCCTCCCAGCCTGGGAATTCTTCTGGGTGCCCAGAAGGGCAGTGCCCAGGACGTGCTCCCCCATAGCCCTCTCGGAGATGCGCCTCCGCCTGTGTTCTCCACCCACCTCTGTCTCCAGGCGGAGGCCTCTGGCCCCCAGCCCTCAGTCCTCAGAGATAACCACAGAGTGAGCCTGGCCTGTCTTCTGGGCCCCGCTCCGAAGCAACGTTTAAGGCGATGATCCTGGTAGTAACAACAGGAATCATGCTACTGTGGCTACCTCATATGAAGTACTTACTAGGTGCCAGGTGTTGTGCTAATCCTCCCAACAGCCCGGACACGGATTATCCTTCTAGCACAGAGGAAGAAACTGAAGCTTACAGAAGTGAGGCCACGAGGCCGCTAAGTGGCAGAGCAGGATTTGACCGCAGATGATTGTTGATGTGCGCCAGCCCCTCACCCTGACTGCACTCCTGCAAGTGCATGGAAGCTCCCAGGGCACCCCCACCCTCACGACTGGGCCCAGGGGGCCGTATCGCTCCGCCCAGCGCTGTGTGGGCCTCACTCGGTGCACTTGGGCAAAGACCCCGCGCTCTTCCCAGCACCCACTCCAAGGACACTGACGCTGGCCCAGAGCCAGAGAGGGGCCCAGACTGCCCGGGGCGGCTCCTCCCTTCTACCTGGGATCCAGGAATAGCACCTGGTCCTGCAGAGAGAGCGCACAATGAAAGGCCCAGAAGCCCAAAGATCAGAGTTCCTTCACTAAAGGGCTCCCTCCTTTCCTGGCCCTGTGAGCCTAAACAAGTCCTGGAGGCTTACCTCCTCCCTCCCCAACCCCCCACTCACTCTCTGGGGGGCGGTGGCCAGGAGAGGAGGCACCGGTTCCCCTGAAGGCAGAAAGGCGAGGAGGAAATGCAGTGCTCCCAGGGAGGGAGCACTGAGGGAAAAGAAGCGAGAACAGGGGAAGGCATCCTGAGGAAAGGACTGGGCACCCCTCGGGACTCGGCTTCATTCACGAGTCACTGATCCCCTTCCTGGCCATGACAGCCTGGCGCAGCCAGCCCCAGGAGACCAGAGGTGTAAGTTCAGACAGAGGAACCAGCACGAAGATCAGAGAGCAGAACCCTGCACTCTGGCCTGCAGCTGCCTCTGCCAGTTCCCTCCCAGCCCCTCCGACTCGCTCTGCCAGGGAGGGCAGGAGGGCGGCAGCAGGAAGAGCCGCAGCCCCAGAGCCCCGGCCTCCATCTAGGCAGAGGGTCCCAGACGCTCACACACTGGCCTCAGCAGGAGCTGTGGCCCAATCTCCTGCCCTCTCCCCCGGGGCCCTCCAGGAAACAGCCAGACTCAGGGGAAACAGAAACACATTGTCCTTTATTTGCGTTTCTCAGAATACTGTACAAAGGGAGTAAAAATCCTATTCACACATTGCTTAGAAAGATTTTGAGGTGAAAGTTCCCTATGACACATGGGGTGGGGAGCAGGGGAATCGGGAGGCAGGAAACTGGACCAATGACCTCCCCTCCTCCCTCAGGGCCCTGGGAGGCGGGGCATGGGCACCCACACCTTTTCAAAAGTAACCCAGACCCTGGTCAGATCAAGCAGGGGAGAAAGCAGCCCCTCTCTCCAGCCCACACTCAGGCCCCTGCCCCACATCTCCTGGCGGCAGCTGAGGCGACAGCGTCCGCAGGTCACTCCTGGCTCCTTCTGCTACCCTGCCTGGGCAGGGGCCATTCTGTGGCCCACGCCCCCCGTTCGGGGGTGGCCCCAGAGCCCCACAGGTACACGCCACACAAGAGGCCCTGCACCAGCTCCAGTCTGCATGAGGAGAAGGCGGAGGATGCAGAAGAGCCCTACCACCCATCACATGTCCCAGTTCCCCCACACCCCTCACACCAGCGCACAAGGCAGTGTCACACTGGACCGGTGCTAGCGATGACTCACAGGCCTCTTCCACCCCTCCGCACCCCCCACGCTGACGCGGGAGCTCCCAACCCCCCACAGCCTCCTGTCGTCCTATTATCACCACCAGGCTGTGGGGCAGCCCCTGAGCCTGCCCCATCCTGTCCACTTCCCAAAGACTGAGGTTAGGTCCGGCTTCTATCCCCATCCCCCTCCCTTACACCAATCTCTGCCGCTGTGTGGCCCCTTCTTTCATGTCTCAATTCTCCATCCCCAGCCCTGCCCCAACCGCCCTCCCCACCTCCACCAGGGCCAAGATGAGAGTGGACGCAGCCCCCTCACCTCTGGGACCAGGCCACCCACACCCAGCCCCACCACCCCTCTCCTTACCCTCCCCACTCCAATCCAGTGCCCAGGGTGGGTGGGAGGGGAGCTGCCAAAAGCATGAGACTTGCAATAGACAGTTCTCTACCCGGAGGAATGAGGCACCGTCATGCGCTTGCTTTCATATATACGAGCACACACTGAGTGTCATCCTAAAGACTTAAGAATTAAAGTGAAACCATCCAGAAGCTGTACCGTAACCCCCTGCTCCCCTTGCAGGGGTTAAAGTGCTTTAGCAGTCTGAGGATGAGCAAGTGAGCAGGGGATTTCTCTTGTCCCAACCTCACATGTCTGCATTCAGCCGGGAGCCCAGCCCATTCCATGACTGCCCCCACGAAGTCTCTATCCAAAAGGCAAAAGGAAACGATCAAAAAAATCAGAAAGGGTCAGAGACCTGGGGGGGTCCACCCGAACTCCACTACAAGCTACTTCAAGTCGGCTACCGGGGGAAGTGAGGGGGGAAACGAGGGCCCAGAGGCTCAACCCCCATCTCTAGCAGGATCCAGAGGCTCCTTCTGTCTTCAGCATCACAGCACAGGCTCCTACTCCTCCCCCCGCCAGCCAGACAGGGGAAGGGGCTGCGCCCTCAGTACTTATTGATTCCAAAAATCCGGACTCCGTGGAGCTGGGGCAGCTTGGGGATGAGCACACTCATCAAGGACACAGTGTTGAGGATGAAATGGATCTGGTCATACTTGGTATAGAAGCTGGTGAGGAAGTACCTAGGTGGGAAGGTTGGGAAGAGGCATAAGACTCTGTTTGGAGGACCCCTTCCTCCCTCACTCCTGGGTGGGGAGTGGCAGATCCTCACAGCTGAGGAGTTATGGGAAAGACCCCCAGAACAGAAGCAGAGTGGCAAGATCACCCCGTTAAAGAGGTCCCTCCCAGCCCAGTCCCCATGCTTGACCCCAGGTCTGTGGGCTTACATCACTGGTAGGCAGGAAGGCCCATTTGGTGAAAGACAGGGCCAGGGAGGCGCAAGGCCTGAGCCCAGCAGAGGACCCGGGGATACTCCAAAGTCCCTTCCTCCGCCCATGCCAAAAGCCAGAGCCGGCGGCAGGTTTAAGCCTGGCAGGGCCCAGGGTTCCCCAGGCCTTGGCCTGCCTGCTGGCGTCCTTCTCTACTGAAGGCACTCACAGCACGATGGGTGTGATGGTTAAGAACTTCCGAGACGCTGTGAACTGGACCCCATAGTCCATCTGCTCCCAGTGGGTTAGCAACCTCGCCTTGCCCTGGTCCGGAGTCTCAAAGGGTGTCCCCTTCACCGTGTGCAGGAAGATGTACATGCCCTGGAGGGAGGGGCCTTCGTTAGAGGACACAAAAAGCAAAAGGCCCTCCAGCTCAGCTCCTCCACCCCAAAAAAGTGGGCTCTGGGTTATGTGGAGCCGCCCTCTGAGGGGCAGAGGGCTGTGGGCTGGAGGTCAGGATGGAGCAGCTGGGAGCCTGGCAGGAGACAAAGGGGACCCACTGGGTGAGAGCGCAGGCCTGGCATGAGGATAAGGCATGGGGAGAACTTAGCTGCAGAAATGCCCCTCTGGCCCAGTGTAAGCTTCCCTGTGCCAGAGAGCTGGGGTCGAGCGGATGGCCCCTGCTTGCCTGCCAGAGTACAAGCTAGCAAGCAGGGGCCAAGGGAGCAGAGGGGCTGGAGATCTGGACTCGGGAGAGGGGCATTTCTGTGCCGGGCTGGGCGCCTGGGTCCTGGGGACTCTCTGGAGCCCTTAGTACAGCTCCCAGCGGCCCTCCCTCCAGGTCCCCAAGCCACCCCATGCTGGAGATGTGCACAAATCGGCAGGTTGTCATCCTCAGAGTGCATGCGGCTGGAACCCAGAAGTCGGGGGGGAGGAAGAGATGAGAGGTGCGTCCGGGCTCCGGTGACAGGTGTTGTCAGCACGTCACCCTGACATCTGGCCCACGTCTGGGGGGGCTCCTCCGACTCCTCAGCCCCACCAAAGAGCAGCCCACATGGCCCGGGCAGGCAGCAGGCAGGCCCTCACCATGTTGTGGATGAGGTTGGTGAGGGTCCAGACAACAGGGACGCTGACAAAGGGGATGCTGAGCAGCACGACATGGAGAAGCCCGATGGCCAGCACGTAGGACAGCCAGATGCCGCGGCTGTTCATCACCCGCGTGTTGGGGTTCACCTCACTGTGCGCCGTGCCCACATTCATCCTGCTGCCCCTCTCGTGCCGCTGCTCTGCAAACAAGCAGCACGGGTGAGACAGGTCATACCACTTTCCCTGCCCCATCACGCCACCCATATCCCTCAGGGAGGGAGGCTCTGCTCTCCCCAGGAACTCCGGGCAGTTTGGCTTTGATTCTCAAGCAAGGAGGCCCAAGAAAGGCTGGGTGGACTTAACTCCATTCATTTTCCACTGCGCTCGACTGGGATAAACACCAGGCTGCCCCACACATTGGCCAACCCGGACGGTGCCCCTCCAGGCACTGGGACTGCCTGGGTGGATAGGTCATCAAGAGGCACCCAGCCCAGAGCAAAGAAACCACTGCCTGTTCCCCAATCTCATCTTCCAGAACATTCCCAGGAGGGCCCTCTTCCCACAAGGTCCAGGGGAGGGGAGAAGAGGCCTATCCCCTCAGAATCACGCAACATAACCCCTCTGGACTATCTTGCTGAGGGCCTGATATGGGGCATCTCCTATCTCTGAGCTCCCTGCACCATTAGAATGAACAAAAGGGGGTGGGGCCCATGAGAACAGGCAGCAGTAGATGCAATATATAGGGGTCATTGCTTCTACCCTCTCCCCTAATTGTCCAATCCTGGATTTCTCCCAACCCTGATCCAGGAGAACTGAGTGGAAAGAGGGAGAGAGGGAAAAGAGAAGACAAAAGACTAGGGACAACCTCTACCCAGACTTGGAGGCCTTTTTCTTGGTGACACAAAACAACCCAGGCAAGATGTTTTATCCTTTTGACAGCCACTCAGGCTAACCCTTGTGATGCCACCCACTCCGCTGCCAAACCACCAGTGCCCTTTTCCCCACCATCGGAGGGGCGAGGATGGAGAACGCGGCCAACATCTACAGCTCCCACGAGTCGCTCAAACCCACAATAACACGCCTCTCCCAAGGACATAAAAACCACCCCTGCGGCCTGTCTCCTGCCCCCTTTCCTCTCTGCCCAGCCCAGCCTCACCTCAGCCTCTTTCCCCAGCACCTGCACCATGCTTTCCTTGCCCACCTCCAGTAGCAGAAGTCCTGCAGCAGGAGGTACCAGAAGGGCTGCCCTTGATGCCCCAGAAACAACACAACCCAGCTGCATTTCTGGATGCACGTAAGGAGGGGAATGAGCAGCCCCTTGTCTAGAGTTCAGCTGTCCCCAGATCCCCAAGGGCCCTGGAACCAGTAGGAGGTGGGAACAGACTGCCTTTGTACTGGCTCACCTCCCTAGGTGAGGGCAGGTCCTGCCTGATAAAGACCTTAGGTCATCACCATGGAAACAACCCTATCTTTCCTGGGGGTGCAGAAAGGGGTCCCGGATGGGGGTATCCGGAAAGTACCCAGAAAGCCATCTCCCTCACCCTGCTGCAACAACCCCCCTCAGATTCCGCTGCTATCTATCTCTGGCTAGGATCACAGCCAAGCCTGTGTGGGAGCCAGGATTCTCAAGGATCAGTTCCTTACTTCCAGAATAATGAGAACAAGTTTCCTCTTCTTAGGGAGCTCTAGGCTAAGAGACCTCAGGGGAAATGTGACCCACAACACACTTCCCAACATGCAAACATGCGTGAGATGACCCAGGGTGCATCCTAGAAGTAATGCTCCTGGGGCCCATCAGCTCAGCCCATTAGGCCGGATAATTGGGCCTAACAGAAACCCAAGGAACTAGAAAACCGGGACTGGCTCGGTTGTTTACCTTCCCAGGGCCTTGGAGCTTCAGTTGCCCTAACACGGCTCCTGGGACACATACTACGCAAAAGCCTGGGGCGGTGGGGAGCTGGCTAAGAAGTAAGGCCTCTGAAGGACTTACTACTAAGGAGAGAGGCAGAGCTCCCCAAGTCTGACCAGAAACTGCTGTCCCTCCCCATTTCTCCCTAACCTAGATAAACAAAGGTGTAGGAGTGCAGAGACCTGTAGCTGTCCCTGGTATTTTGTCTAGCAGTACCAAGGGCTTTGCTGAATCCCAGATCATCCTACACTTCTTTCTTGCTGAGACAGGGCATCCAATGAAGATCAATGAATCTAGGAGGGGCCTAGACTTACGACCTAACTGGTACCCTCGGAAGCGTCTTCCTGAAGACCGAACACCAGTTGCCCTGACAGCAGAAATCCCAGAAGACCCCACCAAAAGACAGAAGAAATCAAGAAACTAAGAAAACGATTGGCAGCCAGAAAGCACTCCTAAGGTTTGTGTGACTAAGGGTACATATCACTTCCATTAGTAAAACAAAACAAAACAAAAAATCCAATCGCCCCTCACCCAGAGGAAAGAAATGGGGAGAAGAGCCTGGCAGAGGCCGAGTGAGTCTACAGCGGCTGAGGCTGAAAAGTTCTGTTGCCCTAGCTGGCAGGGGGCTGCCCTGGCAGTGCCTGATATGGTTTCATAACCTGCCTCAAACCAAAGCCTGCAGCAACTCCGTTCTGTTAACTACTTTCATGCTGGTAGCTCTTTTCTACTCCTTCCCTCCCTTCCTCCCCCCCCCCCAGCTCCGCACACAAATATCCCTGCCCAACCTGTCAATCTGGCACCTAAGCCTGGGCCACAGTGCGCCCCAGGACAGCTGCCAGGTGAGCGCTTCCCATTCTTTCCCCCAAGTAAGGGCAGCCCTTTAAGCAGCAAACCTTTTGCCTTCTAGAGGAGGAGTACAAAACATCCAAGCCCAACGGGGAGACCCTGGCAGCATTCCACAATGCCATTTTCATCGTGCCCACCGCCCAACCCGCAGGGCCACAGTCGCTCACCTCTCAGCTCGGGCCCTGCCTCCCGGACTCGCGAGGGCCGTGGGAATGGAAAGACGGCGAGTACCGGGGCGAACCCCCACTAGCTGGGGAAGAGGGTGGAACGAGGAGGTGGAGTCTATGCTATTGTTGGGTTTTTCGGCGCGGGATCTCAAGCAGAAGAGGGGCCTCCCGCTCCGCTCCCCGGCCTGGGACCTCGCACTCGGAGCCCGGGCCCGGCCCGGCCCGGCCCGAAGCCCCACCCCCACCTCCACGCGTTCACCCAGCCCTGGAGGCGGCCAAACCTTTATCCCCGAAGCCGAGCCTCTCCCCGCCCCCTCCCCCGGCCCGAGCACTCCTCCCGACACACTAGACTCGGTCTCCGCCCCCCCACTTTCCTCTGTGGGCATCCCTTCGGCTGATGCACCTCCTCCCACCTCCGCTCACCCTGCCCAGGTCCCCTTCAGCCCGGGGCGCTTCCCCAGCAGCCCCCACCTTCTTTCCCGCGCCGCCTCTAGCCCCAAGAGGAGGCTCCCGGTTCGGCCACCCCGAAGCCGCTCGCCCGGACTCACCGTACAGGGCCGGCGGTCTAGGGCCCAGGAGGGGTGCCCGGGGGCCGGGGCCGCGGGTGCTCCAGCAGCTGTAACAACCCGCCGCGGCAGCCACCCCGCTGGCAGCTCGGACCGAATCAGCGCCCAGCTCCAACCCCCATGACGTCACCGCCCAGCGCCGGCCCGCCAGGTGCCTCCTGGGAGTTGTAGTTTCTCCCTTTGCCCGCGTACGGGCCCGCCCGGTGCCTCCTGGGAGTTGTAGTTTTCTCCCCCCTGCTGCAGTTTTGGCCTCGCTGGAGCCGCAAGGCCAGACGTTTCAATAGCACGCGAAACTGACCTCAGATGGTATTGCTCTGGCGTGTAACAATTCCTACTTTTGCGTCCGCGCGCTTCAAGTGCGGTTTACTCTTGCCTGGTTTTGAGATCAGGAAATTCAGTTTTAAGTGACTTGCCATAGGTGCCTGCTGGGTCCCAGTAGGGACCAAAACCCGGAGATTCTGACCCCACGTCAGAGTTTTTCCATACACCTCGCTGGCTCTGCCCTGGCCATATATTGGCTCCACGAGAAACAGACTAGCCGGGTCCATTGCCCTGGCAGGCCCTCCTGGAAGCTGGCTTCTCACAACGTTGTTTAGGAGCAGAGTCTGGAGGGCAGAGAAAGCAGCCTACGGACACCGTTTGTCCAGAGGCTGGCTACCCTTCAGTTAACTTGAGCCAGGCTGCCAGCCCACATCCTCGACCACCCCACATTAGGCTTCAGAAGAGGCCACGTGTCTTGGGAAGACTCCATGATAAATCATTAGGAGCCTGAATTCTAGTCCCAGGTCAGCCTGTGTGGCTTTGGGTGGGAGGCTCCACCTCTCTGGGCCACAATTTTCTCACTTGTATGTCCCATAGTCAAGGGCACAGATTTTATTGCCAGGCCAGCATAACATAGGCACTCCTTTACCAGCAGTGTGACCCTGAGCAAAGACAAAAATGTCTTCATCTCCAATTCCACATCTATGAAACCCTATCTCCAAGGTTGTGCGAATTCAAAAGAATGTAGGTAAAGCACCTGTTGCGTTGTAGGAAGCTATTCTGTAGGAAGTTGAACTAAATGGCCCTGAGGTCTCCTGGGTCAGTCCCACTCTCCATGTCACCAAAAAGGCCTTGTTTGAGTCATTTTCACTGCCCCCACCCAGCTTCTGAGTCCACTCTGAACCGCAGGGCTGGAATAGCAGGGTCAGATGACGTCATGACATGCCAGCCTGACTGGCTGTAAGCACAGCCTGATTGAATGTGAGGGGCCAGAAAGGAGAATGCTGGCCCAGGGAAACTGGGGAGCACTTCCCTGAGACCTCACCTGCCCTTCCCCAGGCGACTGCCAGGAAACAGTCATCACAAAACTGGAGGGGGCCCCCAGAGGCACCAAGTGGGAAGCAAGTGGATATCTGAAGCTCTCAGAGCAGGAGAACAGGAAGCTTCTCAAATATTTCCAGGGCCAATGGCCAAAGAGCGCTCATCCCAAGACTTAAATAATCACCCCAGAGTCTGAAAAAGTTCTACCTTATACAAAAATTTCTCCTGCTTCGTGGGAGCCCCTTTTTTGTAGTCAGCCTTCTGAAGACATAAGCAAACAACTGAGTATTGGCCTTTCTACAGAAACCTCCCAGCACTGAGGCAAAAAAGATGTCTTATTTTTTCCAAAGTGAGCCTGCTTGATTCTTTGACTCTTCTCTGGAATTCTTCCATCGTCCCTCAAGTTGATCAAGCTCTCGGGATCTTTGCCAGTTTCTTCATATTTCTGTGAAATTCAGTGACCCAGACTGGATCCACGTCTCAAATAAGGGCTGACTAATGCATAGTCTAACGGAAAGATTACCCGACATGCCATGCCCTATTAATAACTCCTGTTATCGAGTTGTGTTTTTTTTTTCCACAATGGGAATGAACAGAGTTCTGACTCACTCTAGGTCTGTGGTAAATTGTGGATCACTTTCTGCTTAATTTAGCCTGAGTCCCTGTCATCATCTTTCTCCTTCTTTAGCTCTCTGCCTTCATAATTACCCTGTCTTTACCAAACATCCTTCAGCCATGAATAGGCCTAAGTACTGTTCAGAATGAGTGACAGCACTCTTATGTGGTGCTGGGGAATGCACAATCCCTTGAACAAACAACGGGTAATATGGGCCAAGAGGCTGAAAAGTCACTCGGACCTTAGAGGCATGATTACATTTCTGGTAGCATATTCTAAGGAAGTATACCCCATGTTCATTCCTGCGTTGTTGTTTTTTTATAATGTGGAAAACAGAAAGCAACCTAAATGCCCAAGAAAAATACTATGGAGGCGCACCTGGGTGGCTCAGTCGGTTAAGCGTCTGCCTTCGGCTCAGGTCATGATCCCAGGGTCCTGGGATCGAGTCCAGGGAGCCCGCTTCTCCCTTTCCCTCTGCCGCTCCCCCTGCTTATGCTCCCTCTCTCTTTCTGTCTCTTTCTCTCTGTGTCAAATAAATAAATAAATAAAATCTTTTAAAAAAAAGAAAAATATTATAGTATAGCCATTGGATGGCATAGTGTGGTTATGGCACAATTAGTGGTTCTGGAAAACCATGGGTCAGTATGGGAAAATGTTTGCTAGGTTATATGAAAAGATCAGGGGGAAAAAATAGCATGAGTATTCCCTGGGGATGCAGTCAGCAAAATCTAGGAAAAGGGAAACTAGAACAAACATCCAATCCCTTAACAAATAAGTTAGAAGGGAAAAAAGGAGAGGGAAAGACAGAGTAAAACAAATCAAGCAATATATCAACCAAAGGCCATATTTGGATCCTGATTCAAGCAAACTAACTTTAAAAAAAAAAAGATTTTATTAAGTTATCAGGGAAGTTTGAATATTGATACTTAATATCGATGATATAAGGAATAATAATTTTTAAGGCATGATATGGCCTTGTGATTTTTCTAAATAAAAAGTCTTCCTTTTCTTTTGGAGATATATACTAAAATATATGTGGAGGAAATGAGTGATGACTGGATTTGTTTCAAAATAATCTGGGCTTGGGGCGCCTGGGTGGCTCAGTCGGTTAAGCGGCTGCCTTCGGCTCAGGTCATGATCCCAGCATCCTGGGATTGAGCCCCATGTCCGGCTCCCTGCTCAGCAGAGAGCCTGCTTCTCCCTCTCCCTCTGCCTGCCACTCTGCCTACTTGTGCTCTCTATCTCTCTGTCAAATAAATAAATAAAATCTTTAAAAAAAAAAACAAAATAATCTGGGCTTACGGACTTGGGGGGATACAAGAAACAAGATGGGCTGTGAGACAATTATTGACACTGAGAGATGGGGACATGAGATTCCTTATATTATTTTTTCTACTACTTTATGTTTGAAACTGTCTGTAATAAAAGCTTTTATAGGGGCACCTGGCTGGCTCAGTCGTTAAGCGTCTGCCTTTGGCTCAGGTCATGATCCCAGGGTCCTGGGATCGAGCCCCACATCGGGCTTCCTGCTCAATAGGAAGCCTGTTTCTCCCTCTCCCACTCCCCCTGCTTATGTTCCTACTCTCGCTGTGTCTCTCTCTGTCAAATAAATAAATAAAATCTTTAAAAAAAAGAATAAAAATAAAAAATAAAAGCTTTTATAAATCTGCATATGCAGTAACGGCGATGATAAGAAAAAACAGAGCAACACCGTTAGACCCTGGCACCAAACTGCCAGGGTTCAACAAGCAGCTCCTGTACTTACCGGCTGTGTGACCTTAGACAGGTCACTGAACCTCTCTGTGTTTCAGTTACCACGTTTCTAAAAGGAGAGGGGGATGAGCATGATCATGCCCACCCTCATGTCGCTGTGAGGATTAAATGGCTCCATCAATGTGAAGCACTTCAAGCAATTCCTGGCGCCTAGTAAGTGCTCCGTGTTACATTTTATTAATCCAGTCTACCTTTGAATGATGTTTGAGCATCTACTTTACTAGGCCGTGGAAATCCAACAAAATAAAAACAGATCTTGTGTTAGGATGGAGGGGTTGGGGGCGATCTCCTTCATGCTCTAGTTTCAAACTTTGTGTAATGCGAGATTATGAGTTTTCAATTTTTTATGAAATGTGCTTGTGTTTTGAAAACAGAGGAAGCCACTCTCAGAGGCTCTCCTGCTCTCTGGGAGCTCCTTAGTCTGCTGAGATAGACACATTCCCCAGCCTTGGTGTTTCCATCTGGCAGGGTGGCGAGGCCTCTGCTTGCCACAGATACAACTGCGTAGGCCGAGATAGCAAACATGGGCGGGGTCATAGCTGGGAACACATTCCCGAGATGATGGCAGTGGTGGGAAGTGAGGAGGTGGGGTGTCAAGAAACAGAGCCCCTTTCCTTGACCGCTGGGGGGCGGGGGGGAAGCAGGTCACCCCTCCACTCCTACTACCCCCTCCTCCCCTCCAATTCATTCTTTTACCCCCCTACCTCACCTCCCTCCTTCCTGAAGGAAGGTCACACCTAGACCAAGTGCAAGGAAGAAAAGAGCTGTTTAGTTCATTGGCAGTGGGGTTTGGGTTTGGGTGGGGGGCACCCCAAGCCTGGGGTGGCAGCGGTGGGGAGGGGGCGGTGATGCTGAGCAGACAAAGAAGCACTGAGTGAGAGCTACTGAGCTGGTGAGAAACAGGGAGCATTGCCAGGGGGGCCTCGCTCTCCGCGCAGCATCCAGCCCTGTGGTTGGCTATTTGGGGCTGGACCCTGCCCGGGGCCTCCAGGCCCAGAGGCAAGGCCTGGGAACCAGAACCTCCGTCTGAGAACCAAGAGCAGGGCTGTTCTTTAGACACCTCTCTATCTGCATATTCTTTGATATGGACCATTGACATTTTCTCCCCTGGGGAAAAAAAGTAGGCTAGACAACTGCGAATATTACAGAGCAAAAGGGCAACAGATAGGGAAACCGTGGCTTTAAGAAGAAGTCCCCTAGTGCATCCCAACCGCATTACTACCTCTAGTAGGCCCTACCTCTCTAGAAATCCTGGGGTGCAGGATTTCTACTGCACCAGATCACCTTCCTCTCCTGTCTAATGCCCACTCCTCCACCAGTAATAACAACAACTAACTTACGCAGTGTTTGCTGTGTTCCAGGTATTGGGCAAAGGGCTTCACGTGTATGAGCTCTTTTAATCTTTCAAACGGCCCTGTGCGGTAGGTATTTTTATTGTCCTGACTTTAAAATGGGAAAATTGCGGTAGAGAGTTTAAATATTCTGCCCAAGGTCACACAACTAAGGAAGTGGCATTTCTCCCAAAATCCATTCCTGGCCCCATACCTCCCACCCACTGTGTCCCTCATGTTCCCACAGGTGCCTTGTAAAGACTTCTATCTGCACTGAGGGCACTATATTTAAATTATCTGCTATACACCCGCTTCCCCTGCTAGGCTGCTGGCTCTGTGTCTTACTCATATGCATTTCCTCCACACAGTGGGTTGTCAGTGAATGTTAGCAGAAGGATAGAACTGACCTGCACATCCCAGATACACCCTCTCTGAGCTCCTAACCATTCTCAGAATACACCTTGTTCTTTCTGGCTCTTACCTTAGGCTGCAGTGCTTTTTCCTCCCAGCCTTTTCCATTTGGTAGACTCCTATTCATCCCTCAAGGCCATCCCTTACCTGTCACCTTCTCTGTGAAGCCTTCTCCAACTGCCCAGGCAGAGTCTACTGCTCAGACCTCCGCGCTCCTCTGACCTCTGCAAACACCCCAGCTAGAGCCCACCCCATGGCTATCAGGTGCACAGGTCTGGCTTCATCTATTGTCTGGGGGACATTTTACCTCTCTCTGCATCCCCGATGTCTAAGAGGCCCAGGAGGTATGAGTTGAACAAACAAGAGATGGATGGGTATACGCACCCCCCCTTTGTCATTTCCCACGAGGAACTTTCCAGCAAAGGCCTTTGCTGCCCCTCCTGCCTAAACTGCCCAGTAAACTGGCATTAGATGAGTCCCTGGCTAACACAATGGTTAGCCCTCTTCCTTTCCTTTCAATTATCCCTCTCTATCCAGGCTGGATGTGGGAGCCTTCCACTTCAGGGAGGTAGGGACCTGAAGGCCTACTCTCTCTCCTCCAAGGTCACATCTTAGAGGCATGGAGTTACTGCCCTTGAAGGGAGGAGCTGGGACTCAGCTCAACCAGGGTGGGTGTCTCTCCTGGGCCCTGCCCTTGGGAGCCAGGCCCTGCCATGCCTCAACCTCGTCCCTGCCCCACCATAATAGACACACTGAACATCAGGCTGGAAGGGAGCTCAGAGAACATGAGGTCCAGAGGTCCAAGGGGATTGGAGAGGGATGCAGCCAATGGCAGAAGTGGTCTTGGGCCCGGCCCAAGGGTTTTCCCATGTACACCATAAGCCATGGCAAAGAATGGAACACCCTAGTCATAGTTCCTTCAGTCCTGCACCATAGCTTCCGCTCAGGCCTTTACCACGTCCCACCTGGACTGTCCCAGTAACTGGTCTTTCTTCCACCAATACATCCTCCACACAACCAGAAAGTGATCGAAACATCAAAGCTAATCTTAAAACCCTTCATCTACCGGCCACTAAATCAAATCCCAATTCTTACCTGGTATGAAAGACCACAAGGATCTGTTCCCTTTCCACTTCAACCATAGCCTTTGCCACCAGCCCTCCATTCTACAGTCTAGGAGAAGCCAAACCTTCTCGTGCTCCCCTGCTCTTGCTCATATCTTGCTTCTCCACCTGATGCACTCAGCCTTGAAGACCCAGCACAGATGTTCGCTCCTTGGTAAAGCCTTCCCTGATATCCTGGAGAAGTGAGTGTATCAGGTAGGAATGCTTCCAGCTGAAAGCAACGGAAAACCCAAGCAAGGGAATGATTCTGAGTTGCCAGGAGAGTCACCCAAGGAGCTTTTAAAAGTCCCCATCTACTGGACACATGCCAGACCAAGGTTAATCAGAATCTCTGTGGTGGGTGCGGGCACCAGTAGTTTTCAAAACCTCCCCTATTCTAACGTGAAGCCACGTTGAAAATCACTGAAGCAGGGGTTTATTTTTTTCACATAATGAAAGAAGCAGGCGGTTGCTAGTGTTGGTTGAGTGGCTCAGTGATATTCAGGCCAATTTCTCGGTGATACTCTTGACCTTTCCTTCCTGCTTCGTTGCCTCATGGTCACAGGATAGCTATGGCTGACCCTCCATGTTCAGAGCAGGGACAAAGCAATAGGGAGAAGGATGGGGCCGTCCTCGTTTATAAACAAATCAAAGACTGTCCCAGAAAGCCCTCAAGCAGACTTCCCCTTAGATGTCATTGAACTGGGCCAGCCCCCCAGCCACAAAGGAGGCTGGGAAAATGCGCAACAGGGATTCCTGATAGACTGAGAGGACCAATCAGGCTCTATCAGGAGGGATCGAGCACATTGTTCCTCCCAAATCGGCGGGTGGTATAAAGGAAGGAAATAAGGAACAGACATTGAAGGGGGGCAGAATACGCCACCCCAAAATATGCCACTTTGGCATTACGATTATTTTGAGCTCAATTCACATTAAAAAAAAAAAAAAAAAACAGAGGCAAGAAAGGTATTCTAGTCTCCCCACCTTTTTTCCCCTGAAAACAGGAGACAAAACTCCCGTGTGAAAGATGCCCTCCTGGTACTATTCGATGGGGAGTCAAAGCTGAGAGACTTCTGTACAAACAGACCTTGTTAAAAATAATCTTTCTCTTTCTCTAGCCTCTCCATATATTGTCTCTCTTTAGTCAACCTAACATAAAAGTATTCGCAACTTGCCACTTTTTTAGGTCTTCATTTTCTCATGAGGCTCCTGGGTGATGTGAAGCTTACATAAATGTGTGTGCTTTTCTCCCGTTGATCTGTGTTGTGAGTTCAGTCCACAGGCCCCGCTGAAAAGCCCTAAGAGGGAAGAGGGAAAACGTCACCTCCCCGGCAACACGGCGTTGACAGCCGGCAGATTCTGCCACCGTTACTTATTCTCTCTCTGGGTCTGAAAGCTCCTCGTACTCACATCAGACATCACGTGAATGCCCGTGGAGACTTGGATCAGCATGTCCGTGTCTTCCTTCTAGACAGGCAGTTCTCAGCTCTCAGCTCGGGCTGCACACGAGACATGCCTGCAGAGCTTGTGAAAAATACCAGCGCCTAGACCCCAGCCACCGAGAGTTGAATTTAATCGATCCGGGTGAAGAACAGGGTCTATGTCCCCTTCAGTGAGCACAGTTCTTGGGACACGAGGCACACGGGACATCCTCACTGAGCAGAGGAATGAATGGCAGAGAATTTCTGCCCCAACCTTGTCGACCCCCAGCCGGCACTGCGCATCATCCCCTGTGGTTCCCCCTTCCTCTGCGTTCCTTCTCTGCTCAGCATGGCCCTTAGCCACCCTCAGTTAACCGCATGTATGCTCCAGGTGGACCCTCCTGTCTATACATTGCCTGCTTCTCCTGACGCTGTTGTGCTGGGCACCCCAGTCCTGCTCTCTCCCTCTCAGTAGCTGCCCTTGTCTTAGAAGGACATCATTCCATCAACAGCCAGGCCCACTTTGGGCGCCTTAGTTAGCTAAACTCCTGCCCAGGGTGAGAGAAGAACAGTGTGAGGGGTAGGATCCCAAATGTTTGCTCTTCCACATTCAGCCACAATCCCAAAATGGACACGCAAGTTTTCAGGGGCAGAGTGCCTAACAAGCAACCCACGGACAAAATTTTCACTTCTCCTGCCCAAGTGTAGAAAATGTGTCTTATCTGATTTCTTGGACAAATGTGAGTCTGAGAAGTGCCCCTGTTGACGTCACAAGCATGAGTCACTGGTTGAGTGTCTCCAGAGATGATATCATCCGATATCAGATTCTGGCCCTCATCCCACTTCTGAAACTGCTTGATCAAAGGTCACCTCCAGGGCCGGCTTCACGGGCACGTGGCCTGTACCATCCCACAGAGCCCCGGGCCCCGCACTCAGGAGGGTCCTGCACTTGGTTTTACAATCCGCTGTTACCATCTCGAAATTCTTAACAGTTGTTGAACAAGGGGCCCTACATTTTCATTTGGCACTGGGCCCTGAAATTATGTGTCGGCTTCTGGTCACTCATAGTCTCTTACAAAATCCAGCGAGGTTTTTTCCTTCTTAGTAGGGTCTCCACAGCATATGTCCTCAGCCGCCTTTGTGCAAGAAAGGAGGTGTCCTGTGAAACCCCACTCGCCAGTTCTCTTTCACTGCATTAGGAGAGGGTGCTGTAATAGGGTTGCGTGGGGTACAAATGACGGTTGAGATCAAGAGGCCCTGGGGAACGAGCCCTCCCTGGCTCCCAGACATGAGGGAGACTTAAAAGGACCAACTTGGGAGTCCAGGGCTCCAGCGAACAGAGACAACCGGAGTCAGCTCCAACCCAAAACAGAAAATCAGCAGGAAAACTTATAGGGGACTGTATCAGACTTCAGACACCTTGAAGAACCCGTTCCAACTCCTGGAGGGGCCATCCACCCATGGTGCAGAGGACAAACGAAAACTGAGCCACAGTGCCCTCTACCAGGCAAGAGCGTTGGGCACCAGAGCACTGGGAGGAGTCAGGAGTTGAGGTCCAAGGAAAAGGCTGAGGGAAGTCCATTTACCACGGAAGAAGGTGGCCCAGGGCACGGTAGAAGGACAGAGAAGGAGAGTGGGGGAGGGACAGAATTGGGGGAGACGGCTGCTGGAGGCAGTGGATGTGAGATGGGGCCCACCCCACTTCTGCCCCCGACCCCCACCCCAGGCCTGCCGAGCCGGGATCCTTCTGCTGGGCCAGGCTCTGGGCGAGCGGCAGAGGTTTTGGAAGGCAGAGTCTTAGCTCTGGCTCAGAGAAGAGGGACAGAAGATGGCGGTGTTCAAGGCCTTGGGAGGGGAGCCTGAGGCAGAGAAAGGAATTGGGGCCTGGCCTCCCCATGGCAGAGTTCATCAGGGTCCAGGATCTGCCCTGTCTTGGCATCTCCTGGCCAGGCCACGGCTCAGGTATCTGACACCTGGGGCCCGGAGTCACATGCCAGGAAACCCAACACTCTTGGGCCCCAGCCCCCAATTTCCAGCAGCTACAGGCAAACAGGGTTTCTGGAGGAGGAAGCGGGTCTCCGGAGTCGGGCAGCAGGGAGACAGACTACTTCCGGGGAGAGGACACACAGGAGAAGTCTCTCCCACCAACAGGGGTGAGAGGTTGAGAGGAGGAGAGAGGGGAGGGGCGAGGAAGAGCGGGGTGGAGAGGACAAAGCTGGGGCAGGCAGAGAGGTGGGTGGTCCAGGAGAGCGGGGAGATGGCCATAGAAAGCAGACCTTCGTCACCTAGCCTAGCTGAATGCCCTGAAGTCCGATCGCTGACCTGTCTTCCTTGTCTCTTTTATATGAGAGCCAACCTGGCCCTCTGGTGCCTACGGGGCCCACCTGGCAGCCACCCAGCTAGCTTGGCAGAGAAAGACTTTATTCCAATAAGAGAAACTAATACATGCGTGGAAGCAGAGACTTGGAAGCCCCCAGACCCAGAGTGACCAACAGGATCTTGGACCAAGAGACGTCATAGATTAACCCTCCAGAAACAAAGAGGTGCTGGAAGAATCTCAGGCCCAGGGGACCTCTTACCCAAAGGGCCTGAAAAGGGAACCTTAAACCCCAAAGAAGAAGCAAAAGTCACCCAGACTTGAGTGAACCCCCAAAGGAAGGCCCCAGCCCTCAGAGCCCCCACGGGGAAACCTCCAGAAGAGGGAGCTGGTGGTGGGAAATGTGTGGAATGGAAGTCCCTCGACTCATTCTTTTCTTCCCCAGCTCCTACTGCACTCCAGGACTATGCCCATCTTCAGCCATGCTCCCACCAGCCGGTCCCCTGCTGTCTCTCCTGCTGGTGACAGGCACATGTGGCACGGAGCCCAGTCCCTGGGTACCTCCTCAGGGCTGCTACGTGGCCGAAGAAGCTGGTGAGCGGACATTCCGTTGCAGCCAGGCGGGCCTGAGCACGCTGCCCACCGGCATCCCCAACGACACACGCAAGCTCTACCTGGATGCCAACCGGCTGGCCTCGGTGCCCGCAGGAGCCTTCCAGCACCTTCCTATCCTGGAGGAGCTAGATCTGTCCCATAACGTCCTTGCCCACCTCTCGGGGGCCGCGTTCCGGGGCCTGGCGGGCACGCTGCGCCGCCTTGACCTCTCTGCCAACCGGCTGGCCTCGGTGCCCGCAGAGGCCTTCGTGGGCCTGCAGGTCCAAGTGAATCTGTCCGCCAACCCATGGCGCTGTGACTGTGCCCTGCAGGAGGTGCTCAGGCAGGTGAGGCTGACACCAGGCCCTGGAACAGGCATCGTGTGCGGCCCCGGAGCCCGCCCCGACCTCGTGGGGCAGGAGTTCCTGCCTCTGGCGGGCGAGGAGGAGCTGTGTGGGGCGGGGCGGGCCGGGGCCCAGCGGAGCACTGATGTGGCTCTGCTGGTCACCATGGGGGGCTGGCTGGCACTTGTGGTGGCTTATCTGGCCCACTACGTGTGGCAGAACCGGGAGGAGCCCCGACGTCCCCTCAAGCGGGCCCCGGTGCTGCCCGGGCGCTCCGAGGACTCCTCCACCCTCAGCACAGTGGTCTGAGGACCGGGGCCACCCCTCCAGCCCCCTCTGATGACCTGGCCTACATTCCTCCCCCTCCGCCCTCTCCTTTCCCCTGACCCTCTCTGCCTCCTCTGCAACCCCATCCCATCCCACTTCCACCCCCCTTCCTTTCCCATTTCCCCTAAAAGCCCAATCTCTCTCTCAACCAACACCCTCTGTGGGGCCTGGAGTGTTTGGTGCCTACTCTAACTCAGAGACCCAAAGCTCCCAAGTCCCCATGGTGGGGGGCAACAGAACAGAGACGGACAGTAGATGGTACGAGTGCCCACTCAGAGGTAGGGGAGCAGAAGGCTGTGGGAGCACAGAGGAAGAAGCCTCTACCCGGCTGAGTGATCTCCAGGCTTCGCTGTGTGGATGTTTGAGCTGACTCTTCAAGAACGAGAAGGGCTTTGGGCAGAAGAGGGAGGACTCCAGCTACAAAGTGATGGACAAAAGCAAAGAGGATGCAAACAACTCGGAAAGTATGGGCAACAACGAGACATCCCTGGGGGCTGAAGTAGAGGGTGCAGAGAGAGACCAGGGGAGGCTGGGCCCTGTGGTCTCCTGCTCTCCTCTCTCCACCTCTCCTGAGAAGCTCCACCCTCACTTCCTGCCTCTCTCTTGGCTCCAGGCTCCTCTCTCCTCTCCCTCTGCCCTCTGTTGGGGACCCCCCTGGCTTAGAGAGCGCTGCTTCCTTTTCCAGAGATGCCCCATCTCTCTGCTCCCTCCTTTATACACTGACGGGCTTTCTGAACCCTTTCCCTTGGGAGAAGAGTGGTCTCCTCTATGTCGGAGCTGAAGATAGGTCACTGGGAGCTGGAGGGGGATGGGGACTAGGAGATCTCCCACCCCCAGAATATCACTGGACAGCTCAATAAAGTCACTTTTGGGGCACCTGGGTGGCTCAGTCGGTTAAGCGTCTGCCTTTGGCTCAGGTCATGATCCCGGGGTCCTGGGATCGAGCCCCACATCGGGCTCCTTGCTCGGCTGGGAGCCTGCTTCTCCCTTTCCCTCTGCCTCTCCCCTGCTCATGCTCTCTCTCTCTCTCTTGCTCAAATAAATAAATAAAATCTTTAAAAAAAAAAAAGTCACTTTTATTAATGCCCCTGATCTCTTCCTTATTGTTCACCTCACTGAACATCTGTGGCCTGACAATGAGGAGTGCGAGGGTGTTGAGCTCTTCACCACATCCTCTGCCACCGCTTCGGTGGTGGGTGTTCCCACTGGGCTGGATGCCAACTCCTCTCTCCCCTCCCACCTCCCAGCTCCTGACACCGGAGTCTATCTGCTAGGGATGCCAGGGCCTGTGAATTAATGATGATGGAACCAGAATGGAGGATGGGAGGAGGCTGGAGGGAGGACAAAGAGGGAGGAGGGAAGGAGGGCAACGTCCAGGCATCAGTCATCAGCTGGCAGCCTCCAGCCTGTTGGACGGGGCAGAGGAAGCAAAGGGAGAGGGAGCTGCTCCCCTCTTGGCGATCTGTCTTTTCTCCCAGTGGGAGTCTGAGCAGGGGGTACAGAGAAACTAGATGTGCTCAAAGTTAATGAAGGAATTCCTGGGGTGGCAGAGACCAAGTAGGCCAAAGGAGGGGGGCCCTATGAGATATCCCTATCACCAAATTGGCTTCTCAAGGGACCAAAGGGGTCAACACACCCCATCCCTTGCCCCCATGTAGGATGATCCAGCCATGCGGCCTCCAGGGAGGAAACAGCTGCTTTGGGGAAGCTCATGGAAACCCCAATAGAAGCTGAAGATAAAACCACTGAACCAGGGCTCCACCCAGTTTGGGGCAGAGCCTGGGGTAGATGGGGCAGCCACTCAAGGAGAAGCAAAGGGGAACCCATCACTTCCCCAGTCCCTCTGACCCACCCTGACTTCCCTGTCTCCTTTCCACCACCACCACCCTTCCTCTTGCCATCTCTCAGGCTCCCTCCACCACTCCAAGGCTGAGCTCCCTCTTATCGTCCAGGAAGCTTCAACTTGACTCATCTCCGAAAAACCTGGGACCCCCACCCCATCCTCTTTTTCCAGGAGACATGGGCCTCCCACTTGCAGGGATGCTCAGGGGTGGGGAAAGAACAAGGATGTGGGAATTTCCGGGCTGTAGTTCGACCTCCGCCCCAGCCACACCCCAGCCTGGGCCTTGGAATCTTGGCCCCAACCCTCTCAAATCCTCCATCAGTTTCTCCCCTGCCACTGTCTGTCCCTCTCTGCTCACCTACCCATTCCTGAAATCAGGCCGGGATGCACCTCACCGGATGCTGGGAAACTGGGATGCTGGGATGTAGACCCACGGGAGTGGGAGGCTGGGGGACAGGTGGGGCCCTGAGACTCTATCATCTATGCCCATCTCTGGAGCCTCACTTGACTTCCTGTTATCCTGAGCCGCAGAAATGGCACCTTTGAGATCTGCAGAGAATCGGTTCCCCCATCTGGACACCTAACACCAATTCCCCGAGGTAAGCTCAGGATGGGAAAGATCCAGGGAGGGAAACTTTGCCTGGAACCCAGGTCAGGAGGGGTCCTAGGGCCCTGGAGAGTAAAAGTGATCTACCAGTTCTCCCCATGGCCCCCTCTGGCTCAAATTCCTTTCTCTCTTGGGATCTAGGGCAGCAGAGGGAGAGGGGGGACAAGCAGGACAGAAGATGGGGGATTGGGGAGGTGCCAGGGAGAGACCCCTTCACCCCAGTCAGCTGGGGGTCCCTGAGTCGGAAATTGGTGGGAGGGGGCATCGGAAGCTATAGCTCCAACTCAGTGCATTACAGGACACTGGACAGAGCGGAGCCTCCACAGACTCGGAGATGCTCCCGCCTAGAGCAGAAGTCGCTGAATCCCTAAGCCCTTCCCTCTGCACCCTGGCCTCTGGGTCGTACTTGTCCAGTGGGCAGGCAGGAAGGGGTGGCATAACCAGTTTCTCCCCCGTCCTTCTCTCTACTGGGGACCAAGGATCATAGGACCCATGTTCTGAGATGCCAAGCCGGCAGTTGGACGGTTTCATTTTTGCTGCCTGCTTCTCACACTTCTGGTCGGTACAGATGCACTCTGTCAAAACCAACACTCGCACCGGGATGAGCGGGAGCCAGGAACAGAGCTGCCAGGAGCCAAGAGAGCCCAGCCATAGGGGCGCCTGGGTGGCTCAGTCGTTAAGCGTCTGCCTTCGGCTCGGGTCATGATCCCGGGGTCCTCGGATTGAGTCCCACGTCGGGCTCCCTGCTCGGTGGGAGGCCTGCTTCGCCCTCTCCCACCCCCTCTGCTTGTGTTCCCTCTCTCGCTGTGTCTCTCTCTGTCAAATAAATAAAAATAAAATCTTAAAAAAAAAAAAAAAGAAAGCCCAGCCACATATCTGGTCCAGAAGAACCTGAGAGGTCTGGGGCAGGACCCAGCTTGGCATCCACATGCGGCATCCTGGAGCCAGCGGGCTGTAGGTAGGGGTGGGAGAAGAGAAGTCCCCCACTCAGCCCTCGCACACCAATTTCTTCCTGCCCTGTGGAGCAGAAGCCTGAAGCGGCCCTGAGGGAGCTCCCAGTCTGAGGGGGAGAGACATGAACCTAACTCTCGGGGAACTTCCAGACTAATGGAAGAAATAGGATCTTTTCTCTTTGGGGAGCTCTGAACCTGGGGAGACCAAGACCTACCCCAGAAACAGAGACCTGAGCATCTACAAAGCCTTGTTATCTACTAAAGGAAGTGAACAGGGAGCTAACTGTGGGTACCAAGGAGCCGAGGGAGGCGCAGCCCCCACCCTTCCTGTCCTGGGCTCACATGCAGACATTTCAAGTGCAACACCGAGCTCTCTTGTCTGCAAGAGAGGGAGGGCTTATCAGCCTCAAAACCAGAAGCAACTGGACAGCTTACACCGAGGGGAGGGCTGCACCTCCCCCGTTAGGCTAAGAGGAGTTCCGACTACAAACAGCTTCACCTCATCTTGCTGGGACTTTGTCACCAGCAACCTCGCTGCCTATGAGGAACTGTGTCCCCAACCAGGAAGGCAGAAAACCAAGCAGAGCAAGGCCTCGAGCTGCCAAAAGAGATGCCACCACAAGCCCATTCATTCATTCGACATTTATTGAGTTACTACTATGTGCCAGGCACTGCAGATACAAAAATGAGGAAGTCATGGTATCCATCCTTGGCAACCTGACAGGTTAGCGACGGCAGCCGCCATGACAGAGGCCGGCGGCAGGGGCCATGTGAGCCCAGTGGGGCACTGAAAGCAAACGCCAAGGTTCAAGCCCATCTTTCTTCAGACGGGTGAAGAAGATGGCTCCGGAATCTCCAGTACCGGGAGTGAGTGCATCATGGCACTTCTCAGTTCTTGTCTCTCTGTCCCCGTTTAATGTCCTACTGCCACCACCATTCCCACGCACCTCCCGCTCCCTGGAATCTAGCTTACCTGCACCCAGTCACAATACTCACATCTGCACTTAGGGCCATCACTGTCTCCTCGAGACTTTTGACTGAGTGAATTCAGCCCTCAATTCTTCACTTTTGGGGTCAGGGGCAATTTATCATGCAGAGTCAGACCATCAAGGAACGTTCCTGCGAGAGATGTGTGGGAACAAGCCCCTGTCCTCCAGAACCAAGAAAACACTGCAGAGAGAGGTAGGGAAGCCGGTCGAGGGTTCCAGGCCAGGTGAGAGGGGCTGCTCCTGAGGGCTGTGCCCCCACCTGAGCAGCACGGGCTGTGAGAGCTGGCAGCGATCTTTATTTTACAAAAGGGCCCAGAGAGGGGCAGTGAGTTGTCCAAGGTCACACAGGGAGTCCGGGAAGACCTAGGACTAGAACCTACAGGGGCCCTGTCCCTCTGGGGGACACACACACACACACACACACACACACACACACACACACACACACCCTTCCAAGGGAAAGGGACAAGGGAGGGATAGGGAGAAACAAGGGTGGACCCAGGGATGCAAGCGAGGGAGCTGGAGGGGGATAGGAAGAGAGCCCCACCCACTCAGGGCCAGCCCCACTCCACACACCACAGGAGCTGAAGAAGCTTTGGGAGCATGAGAAGCTGTACGTTCTGGTGACCAAAGCTGTGGAGCCGCTGGAAGAAGGCACCCTGGAGAAGGGGGGAAAGCCTGGAGAGGGCATTCCATCCCCCTCCTCACTGCTGTGCGGTTCAAAGCCTGGGAATCCTCAAAATGCTTTCTCTGCCCCACCCCCATGCACGCACACACTTGCCCCTCCCTTCCCCTCCCACAGCCCTGGACTCTCCCCTGCATCCCCGCCCACCATCAGGGCAACCTAACCTCTCTCCTCCTTACCTGCCTCTCACCCAGTTCCCCTAATAGCAGCATCTTCATCTTTTACAATTCCCCTCTTCTCTTTCTAAGGACGTCTCCATCTAATGTCTCACCTGAATCTTGTGAGGCAGGCTAGGTTACATTTGCAGTCCCCACCTCGGAGCGTTTGGAAAACTACCTTGGAAAAGTCTAGCGGCTTACCCAGGTTTCCGGGTCTCAGTGGGCTTTCCCTCCCCGCTCCACCCTCTGCCCAGTTCCCCTGTCTTCAGCCGTCCCCCAACCCCTCGTGGGACTCTCCTGCTCCTCTATGGCAGCCACTCATGGTGACGCGGTGTGTCCCTTTGCCCTCTGCAGGATCCTCAGTGCCCCCTGGAAACTACTGTTAGGAGCTGAGCTCCCGGGCACCCCACACTAGACCTGCCCTGATCATCTTCCCCTGGGGAGGGGTACCTGAGGGAGGGCACAGAACGCCAAGGCCCAGAAGGGAGCCTCTGTGCCTGGGGGTGGGGGAGCCCGCTCAGTGAAGTCACGCGGAGGCGGGTGGAGCGGGGTAAGGTCCTGGTCACCACTGTCCTGCACCCAGAGCTCAGTCTGGGCCTGAGCCGGGACCACATGGAGTTTCAGGCGCTGCGGGCCGCGGTGGAGAAGCGGCTGGCGCTGGAAGACCGGACCCGGGGACAGCGGCCGCCCAGCTAAGGCGTGGTGCGGCGGGAGTAGGGGACACGGTGGGGGCGGGGCGGAGGCTCCGGGGGCGGGGCCGGGGCGGGGCGAGCGGGCTTTCTCAGGCCGGGGGCGGGGTGATAAGGGAGATCCCGAGCGGGCTAGAGTGGTGGGGCCGGACTGTGAGCGCCGGGGGCGGGACCCGGGTGGAGATGATCGGCGGAAAGGGGCGGGGATTAAGAGGACAGGGGCGGGGCTTGGTGGCCTGGGCGGGGCTAAGGGTGGCTGGGGCGCGTGTGGGCTGGAGGGGGGGTGACGGACCTGCTTCCCCAGGGAGATCTCAGCGCACTGCAGGGGGGCTTCTTTAAGCTAAGCGAGAGACTGGGGCCTTACCCTGACGGAGTCTTCTCTCTGAACGGGGAGAACTCCTCCTCCTCAGGGACTTTTCCCTGTCTCTCCGACTGTAGGAGTACCTAGCTGATCACTTCCCCTATGGGCCAGGTGGATGGGTCCCTGGATCTTAGTGAGCCAGAGACTCTGGGGATCCAAGAGGCAGGGCTGGGGACTCAGTCCTCTGAATGACTGCAGGAGACTTCTAGTAAACCCAACCCAATACTGGCTGGTTACATGATCTACCTGCAGGGGCTCTGCGTGGTAAGGGTCGGGAGTGGGGCTGGGGTCCCTCCCTGATGTGACTGGCAGGTCTCCTGGCTTAGACCCAAAGGTACCAAGGCAGACCTCCAATATAATTGAGGTCTCAGTGCAAAATGAAAACTAGAGGAGTTCTTGCTTAAAATTGTTAAGAATTAGGGGCGCCTGGGTGGCTCAGTTGTTAAGCGTCTGCCTTCAGCTCAGGTCATGATCCCAGGGTCTTGGGATCGAGCCCCGCATGGGGCTCCCTGCTCAGTGGGAAGCCTGCTTCTCCCTCTCCCACTCCCCCTGCTCGTGTTTCCTCTCTCACTGTGTCTCTCTCTGTCAAATAAATAAATAAAGTCTTTTAAAAAAATTATTAAGAATTATTATTCTGCCGGCTGTGTCTGTGCAGAAAGAGTTCCTTGCTGACAGACAGAGCTGGTGAGGGGCCTGGGGGTTGCAGGACAGGTGTGAGGGGTGACAACTTGGGTAAAATCGAGTTTGAGCA
Source organism: Callorhinus ursinus (assembly GCF_003265705.2). Lineage (NCBI taxonomy): Eukaryota > Metazoa > Chordata > Mammalia > Carnivora > Otariidae > Callorhinus > Callorhinus ursinus. Next base: position 8,713,200 of record NW_027397114.1, read on the forward strand.
CAAGAAAGGATGCAAGAGCTCATGCAGCTCCACCCTCTCGGTCACAGATGATGTCTCTGGCCCCGAGACGAAGGTACTTCTCCAGGGCCATACAGCAGGCTCCTAGCAGAGCTTTCAATGGGATTCAGGTCTCCAGACTCTTAATCTGTGCCCATGTCTGCTCAACTCTAGCACTAATGGACAGAGGGGTCAAGGGTGGGGGCAGGGGCTGGAATTTAAAATTTTACTGCAGACCACTTCTGAAGCTGGTGGTTCCCCAAAGCAAATCATCCCATGATATTTATTCCCTATTGTGCAGATGGAGACCTCCCTGGACTAGAATTTCATCTAGGGGGAGGTAGGGCTTTTCTGTCTTCGCTTTAAGCTGCGCAGGGACTTTCAGGTCAGGGCTGTAGGTGACCTGGACCCTGGTAGGACTCTGCAGCCTTGGCATACGAGGGGCTGGACCCCTCTATACCAGGGAGCACAATGCCTTGTCACCACTCTGTGCCCTCTATGCCACCCCCTCCATCCTTCAGGTGCTGGCCAAGAACACCTGGCTCTCCCTGACCAGGACTAGGGAAAGCAGAGTGGGCCTTTGCATAGACCCAGGGTTGCTGGTGTAATGGAGAGGCACTTTGCCTCCAAGTTCTCCTGGAGGGAGAACTTCAAAGTTTCCATCTGGGACCCAGTACCTTTTACAAGGATCTAGGGGCTCGGTCCCATCAGGAGAGGCCTAGCAATCACAGCTGAGGAAGAAAGTTTCTCTCTCATCAACCGTGAAGTAGGCCAGAGCTCCAACACCTCTTCCAGCTGCATGTCCAGGGGCTCAGGAAGAGCTGGGGTTCTGGGGGGGATCAGCTGACAGAGGAGGCATCTCTGGATTTAGGCTGGAACTGGCAGTGGACTGCATACCAGCCTCGTGGGTAGAGGGATTGGCAGTGGAGGCCTGGGGGCAGCGAGAGCTGACACATTGAAGTTTGACACACTTCTTTAATTCTTCAGCACAACTTCAAGTTGAACAAGTGTCACAAGACCCTGAACTTGCGACAAGTGTCACAAGGCCCTGAACAGTATCACAAGACTTGTCTACTCAACCAGGAGTTTGGAGGTGTCTTGGGCTCCAAAGCTGATTTGGGGGTTTGGGAAGAAACCTCAAAGTATTTTAGAGGATAAGAAAGGATTCTGGCGGGGTGCCTGGGTGGCTCAATCAGTTAAACATCTGCCTTCAGCTCAGGTCATGATCCTGGGATCCTGGGATCGAGTCCCGCATCGGGCTCCCTGCTCAGCGGGGGACCTGCTTCTCCCTCTCTGTCTGCCTCTTCCCTCTGCTCATGCTCTCTCGTTTGCTCTCTCTCAAATAAATAAATCTTAAAGAAAAGAAAAGAAAGAATTCTCGGGGTTTTATTTTGTTCAGAAAGGAGAATTTATAGAAGTATAGCTCACAATCTGCAATCTGCACCCCAAGACTTCCAACCTCCCATAGGAAATATAAAATGCAACCCCCCTGGGGCCTGTTCTTCCTGCCTCTCCACCAGATAGTCACGCCTCCATTCCAGCCCATCTTCCTCCCTAGTTGGTTTTTACTCAGCGAAGATCTGGCAGTATGTCTGTGCCAGCTTCTTCCCATTCTTGCCAGGATCAGTACCTTCCACCCTTGTGAACTCCACTAGCCTATTCCCTCTCTGTCCTCTTTGGCCCCTTCCTAAGGAGAAAGTCAACAATCATAAAAGGAAAATGGGTGAGGAAATAACAGCCTGTCCCAACGTCTGCGTCTGCAGGGACTCTATGGGTCAGAGAGACATTCAGGTTCCCAGAGAACAGGTGGCTTCCTCCCCTAGGTCAGCTCCCTTCCCTGATCCCCATTTTCTAGCAACTACACACAAATCACAAGCTTGGTGCCCACGTTAGAGGTAATTATGGCAGTGACCACCAGAGGGACATAGAGAGCAGAGCCTGCCGCCTACAATGGCACCATGCACCGCCCAGCCTCCTGTTTTCAGTTAAGACACTGTAATTGACCTAAAGAATTCTTTCGAATCAGTCTAAATTAAACCTCTTCCAGCACAATTTAAATTATATCCCAGATTCCCCTGATTGTAGACCAAGACTCTGAGGAGAAGGAGCCTCTGGACTCTAAAGGGATTCTCGGGCCTGTCCCTAAGACTCCGAGGAAGGGGGCCTGGAGAAGTAACAAGAAGACGGGGTGTTCTGGATGGGTGGGAGGGACAGTGCAGGGACAAAGCTGACATGGATATTTTTATTCCAAAAGCACGAGATTTTCAACCTGGCTGACCCCGCAAGCCCTTATTTCTTCTTTGCCTCGAACCCTCAAAGCCGCCTTGTTGGAACGCCGTTAGGCAGTTTGTGGGACGGTGTATTGGGACAGAGGTGGGATGGGGCTGGCATAAGGAGAATAAAGACAGGCCTGGTAAGGTCCAGAGTGAATGAAGGAGGGCAAGAGAAATGAAAGGAGCAAGACTTCCGGGTCGGAGGAGAGAAAGCTGGCTACATGGACTTCTGAGGCCCTCAAAGAGAGCAGATACACATGTGGCTTCTAGAAACCGGTCTCCAGGTCTTTGGAGGACGATCTGGACTGGAAACCTTGGCCTGCAGCCAGTGGAAAGGGGGTGGACACCGGCAGGAAACTCCCAAAAGTCTCACTGAGGCAATGGTGGGCCGGTGGGAGGGGAGGGGGGGCCACCTTCTCTGGAGCTGATTAAAGGGTGAGAGACTGCACAGCCCAGGACGATGTGCTGCATGACAGTGGTATCACATCAAAGCACTGATTAAGAGATACAGAAAGGGAGAGATAGGTAGAGATGGAATGAATATAGCACATACACCTATTTCTGCACACATGCGCCCATGTGACAGGGACCAAATGACTTCATGACCGCCTTCCCACACATCCAAGCCCTTCGTTGGAGCTGTTGAAGGAGGAAGCACTACTAGATAGTCGCAGAAGAAGGGCCTAGGGGATGAGAAGGAAGCTGAGCCAAAAGATAGGGGGCAGGGACCAGAGACCGCAGAGGTTTTGTTTTATGACACAGAGAAGAGAGATTTGGGAGCATCTGTCATACTGAATGACACTTTGGAGAAAGAGGTATAATTGGGTTTTTAGGGAGTTTTGCTGAGCGTGGGATGGTCTGATCTTGGCATTCACCACTAGCCCCTCAAGAATACCTCCAGTAAAGACCTAGCTTCTCTTCATCTCATGGTTTTCTTTTTCAGAATTGGGGGGAGGGGCGCCTGGGTGGCTCAGTCAGTTGAGCATCTGCTTTCAGCTCAGGTCATGATCCCAGGGTCCTGGGATCAAGTCCCAAATCGGGCTTCCTGCTCAGCCAGGAGTCTGCTTCTCCCTCTCCCTCTGCCTCTCCCCCACCTCGTGCTCTCTCTTGCTCACTCTGTCTCAAATAAATAAATAAAATCATTAAAAAAAAATAGAAAAAGAGAGAGAACAGAGTGGGGAGAGGACAGAGAGAGGGAGGGAGGAGAATCCGAAGCAGGCTCCATGCCCAGCTCAGAGCCCAGGGCTGGACTCAGTCTCACCACCCTGAGATCATGACCTGAGCCGAAATCAAGAGTCAGACGCTTAACCAACTGAGCCACCCAGGCGCCCCTCTTCATGGTTTTCAAGGCTCCATTTCCTTTTCGATGAGTGCTGAGGAGAGCCTCAGAGTTAGAGCATGAAGACAGACTCAGTTGTATTCAGGATATATATGCATATAGACATAGACACAATATCCCAACACTATAGGAGTCTTGCTTGGAAATGTCTTGATTTGTCATCTAGAAACCTGACGCAGTGCATAAAGTCCCCCTTAAAATTCCTATCAAGCACGGACTTCAGAACAACTCCCAAAGCACACATGCCTTTTACCCTTGCCACTAACTCACTCTGCCTCTGTATGTGCGAGTCCGTGTGGGTACAATACTCCAAGAGGAGCCGACGCGCTGAACACGACACACCAGGAAACCACTTGGTCTATCTCCGTCTCTGCCTACATAGACATAGGCGGCTAGCGGTGCCACTGATATGTCTTTGTAGCTAAAACAAAGGGAGGGAGCGAATGATGTGCAGACAGACCAGCAGAAAGATGGAGGACAACTTTTCAGCTGCTCTGCTTTCTGCTGGAATCTGTGGACACACAGGATTTCTTATTCCCTTATCACACCCACAAGGCCTCGTCATGAATCCTAGATGCTTCCTAATGACCGTGATGATGACAGAACAGAAATGCCTTCCCTCATCACCCGTCCACGTGCGCACGCACACACACACACCCCTCCCACGGCCTCTCTGCTGCCCCTCTCCCAAAGGTGCCTTCCTTCCTCTCCTCTTAGCCCATCAAGCCAACCTTCGGTGGCCACCTGTCTCTGGTCTGGCTCCCTCCACCCACGCTGGCACCTGCCTGGCAGCTCCCCGCCCCCTCAGCCCTCAGGAGGCCAGGGCCCACGGCCTGGGGCAGGGCACGCGTTGAACAGGTTGATGCTGTTCTCCTGGAAGTAGAGCAGGAGAGGGGTGGGGTCACCGGGGCAGGCGGGGTCCCTGGAAGCCTACATCCTTGCCTCCAGAGAGGCATAAACCTGTAGCCTGTCCTGGTGAGGGACAGTAGCTCTCTCAACCTACAGACTGAGCCCTGGGCCCTTATCGCAGATCCGGCTGCTAGACAGGACCCAGAACTGCTCTCTGGTAAGAGCTTGATGACAGCAGGGGAGGTGGGGGTGTTCTGGGGATGAACAAGAACATGGGTGGGAAGAGATGGGCCTAGGAGTCCCCTTGAGCCCAGGGGAGTAGGTATCTTCATAGGCCTTGAGGGGAAGAGCCAGATGTGATCCTGTGAGCAAGTCTCTGTTAAGGAAGAGACAGAAGTCACCTGATCCCTTCCCGCGGGCATCGGACTGGCCCCTGGAGGTTGTCCTGTCCCATCCTGGCCCACTTGGGAATTAGAGGTGAAAAAGGCACCTTGGAGCCCATGTGATTGGCAGGTGGCCCATGCACCTGTGTGTGTGCCTCCCACTTCCCTGACTCTGTGAGGTGCCCACGGGGGACCCTCCAGGCTAGCGGGTGCGTCCTCCCCCCTCCCCCATGGCTGTGCCTGCTGGCCAGCCAGCCAAAGCACCTGGACTTGAACCTCAAAGGCAGGGACCTGAGACTATGAAGTTCAGGCTCTTGCAGACCCCACATTCTCCAGGGCCCTCTCACCCCAGTATATGTCTGGCAGGGCCACGTTCATTCATTCATTTTTTTCATTCATTCTGTCCACGCACATTTGTCAGGCTCTGGGCCTGCACCAGGCACTGTGCTCGGTGCCAACGCTGCAGAGATGGCTAAGACTCATTTCCTGCCCTCTGGGAGGCCACAGTCGAGTAGGCGAGAGTCAGGTGAACAGATCATAACAACATGAACAACATGAGGCTGCAGGTGTTTCAGAAGGGCACGCACAAAGTGCTCTGGGGACACAGGATAGATTCACTAGCTGCCTGACAGGGAGTGAGAAAGGAGTCACAAAAGAGGTGACCCAAATTGAGTCTTAAAGGGTAAATAGGGATTCTTTAGATTGGGAGGGAGTGTACTACAAGCCAAGGCAAAGATCGAAAGGCCTGGGTGTATTGGGTGGCACCTGGAGGGAAGTGGGTCTGTTCAGAGCCAGGAGCCAGGAAGTGGGCACAAGGGAAGTACAAGGTACAGGGAAGTGACCCCCACCCAAAGAAGGGGCAACTAGGGCAGGTGAACCGCGTCTGCCTCCTCAGGCCCTTGGCACCAGTGGGGGCTGCCTGCCTCCCTGGCCTCCCCGGTCCTGGCTGCGAGCGTTCTCTGGGGAAGACAAGGTGGGCAGAACTGTATGAGAGGAGCTTTACTTCCCTCACTCACGAAATGCTCCAGCCAGGCCCCAAGTCCATGAGGAACCTGAAGGAGGGGTGAGCCAAGAGCCCTTGACAGGGAAGGTCTGGCTTCTCTAACCAGCTGCGTGACTTCAGGCAAGTCGCCTCAGCTCTTGGGGCTGTGTGTCCTCATCAGAAAGTGGAGGCTCCTTTGGTTGTTTTCGGACCCGATACTCCGAGAGTTCAGGCGTTTTTAAAGGGACGCCCTCCCCCAGAGCCAGGTGATCTCTCTCTGCCAGGGCCCTTACCATGTCCTGGTTGCCCAACTTGTCACTATCCTGTCTCCCTCCACCCCCACAGAGAAAATGACCATCTTTGAAAATGTCACCCGGGCCCTGGCCAGACAGCTAAACCCTAGAGGGGACCTGACACCCCTTGACAGCCTCATAGACTTCAAGCGCTTCCATCCTTTCTGCCTGGTGCTGCGGAAGAGGAAGAGCACACTCTTCTGGGGTGCCCGCTATGTCCGCACTGACTACACCCTCCTGGATGTGCTTGAAGTTGGCAGTTCACCTTCAGGTCAGTTCCGGCGCTCTCGAAGGATGGGGCCCAGGCCCTGGCTTACAAGGAGGAACCCAAAGCTCCCTCTGCCCCGATGTGGCTTGGTGTCACTTAGCCCAAAGTTCTCCCAGGAGGGAGGGGAAGAGGGAGGCCTCTCAGCCTGGCCCCTTTCATCTTCTCTCTTCTGCAGATCCAACAGACTCTGGGAACTTTAGCTTTAAGAATATGCTGGATGCCCGAGTGGAGGGAGAGGTGGATGTGCCAAAGACAGTCAAGGTCACGGGGACTGCCGGGCTGTCCAGGAGCAGTACCCTGGAGGTCCAGACACTCAGTGTGGCCCCTAAGGCTCTGGAGACCTTGCACCAGGAAAGGTGAGAGTGGTAGGGCTGGGGGGCTGCCAGGATGGGGTTGCTGGTGCTTGGAAAGGGTGCTTTGGGCCCTAAGTTAAAAGGCAGGGCCCTCACACTGACCTTCACCTATAGGGTCATCACAGGAGAGCTCTTAAAGCTGACCATTCTGGGGGCGCCTGAGTGGCTTAGCCGGTTAAGCATCTGCCTTCGGCTCAGGTCATGATCCCAGGGTCCTGGGATCGAGCTCTGCATGAAGCTCCCTGCTTAGCTCAGAGTCTGTTTCTTCCTCTCCCTCTGCTGCTCCCCCTGCTTGTGCTTGCTTGCTCTCTCCCTCTCTGTCAAATAGATAAATAAAATCTTAAAAAAAAAAAAGATGACCATTCTGGCCCATGGGTACATCTGGGCCATCCCCTAACCACTCCCTCCCCCCATCCTTCCACTACTCCCAGTACCACCCCCCTGCTCTCTCTCTCTCTCTCTCTCTCTCTCTCTCTCTCTCTCACACACACACACACACACACACAAGGATGAGTATGTTCACATTAACTCTCCGTGTGACCTTGGAAAAGTCACTTTTCCTCTCAGGACCTCAGTTTTCTTTCCTGAACAATGATGGGGTTCCATGAAAATCTCTAGGGTTCCTTCCTAAACTATGAATGTATAAAAGGGAAAGGGTCTTATCTGTTCCCTACTGAAGCTTAGCCACAGCTAAGCTCCCATAAATCAAGCCATCTGCCTGGTCCCATATATACACACCAGGCAGCCCTTGGGAATGCTGCCCCCGCAGCACAAGGGGTGTGGCAGATGCCATGTCGATGCTGGGCAGCTCAGATGTTGGGCTTGCCAGGGGAACTGACTTTTAAGTAGTTAAGTAGTGGTTGAAAGAAGTGAGGCAGGAAGGAAGAGCTAAGGTGCTTGGAAAGTCACCCTGTAAACATTCATACAGCCTCAAAGGAGTGCAAAACACCCCACTAGGTGCCGGGGTGCATTGGAACATCTTTGTCCAAGAACCTCGCAATCAGGAGTTGTAAAAAAAAAAAAAATCTGTGCAACAGTAACTATAATCCAAGGTGAGAGGTAGTGCCTAGGAGGACTTTGCCTGAGTTTTGTGGCAGGCTAGAGGGACTTCTGGCTGGGGAAATGAAGTGGAACTTCACGGAGGAGGCAGCCCATGATCCAGGTCTTGAAAGACGAGTAGAAATCGAACATGAAGGTCTGGGAGATGGACATTACAAAGACACGTGGGTGAGAAACCTCAAAACCTCTAGGGAGCATGAAGAGCTGGTTTGGCAGGAGCAGAAAAGGTAGGAGTGGAGCAAGTCAGAAGCAGAGGCTAAGGCCCAGATCATGGAGGACCCAGGTGCCTGGTCAAGGATGTGGAACTGTTCCGTAGGCTTCAGGGGGCCCCCAAGGATGCCTTGATGTGTGTCGTGATTCATCTGTCCAGATGGAGGAAGTATGGCAGCCAGAGGATGAGAGGCAGGGGTTGGAAGCAGGCAGACAGGCAAGACACCATTCCACTGTCCGTCAGAGATGCAAAATGAGGACCGGAGCTGGGAAGAGCGGTCAGAATAAAGAGGGAGGAGCTGGCAGGGCTGGAGCACCTCTGGGGCGCCAGAATGGCCTGGACTTGGCAGCTGATTGCAGGTTGAGGGAGAAGGTTTTGTCAGGGATGACGCTGATGGAGATCCAACGTATAGCATGATGACTACAGTTAATAATTCTATACTGTCCACTGGAGATTTGTTAGGAGAGTAGATCACCGCACATACACAAAATGGTACCTACGTGAGGAGCTAGATAGGTTCATTAGCTTCACTGTAGTAATCATTTCTCTGTGTGGAGGTATATTTAAACATGTTGTGGGCGTCTGGCTGGCTCAGTTGGAAGAGCATGCAACTCTTGATCTTGGGGTTGTGAGTTCAAGCCCCGAGTTGGGTATAGAGATTACTTAAAAAACAAACAAACAAACAAAACTTTTTTAAAAATGTTGTATGCCTTGAATAAATACAACTTTTTAAAAAATAAATAATTAAATATATGAGAATGTTAAAAAATTAACTCTGAGATTTGACCCAAGTGATGACATTAACAGAAACAAGAAGACAGACTTTAGAAGAAGTATTTGGAGAGAAAGACTGTGGGCTCCTTTTGGACATTTTGAGTTTGCGGGTCCAGTGAGACAGCTGAGTGACCACAGTTAACAACGCTGCTTTGCATATATTGTACATCTAAAACTAACATGATGTTATATGTCAATTTTATCTCATTTTACTTTATTAAGATTTTATTTATTTATTTATTTATTGAGACCGAGTGGGGGGAGGGGCAGAGGGAGAGGAAGAGAAAGAGAATCCCAAACAGACACCCCACCCCCAACACTGAGCCTGGAGCCCCACGTGGGGCCCAATCCCACAACCTCAAGATCACGACGTGAGCGGAAACCAAGAGCCAGACGCTCAACTGACTGAGCCACCCAGGCGCCCCAGTTATATCTCATTTTAAAAGAAAAATTTTAAGGCAGTTGGAAACGAGGGCCCAGCGCTCAGGAGAGAAGTCAAGGTGAATATCCCTGTGGGGTGGTCGGCCATATAAAGATGGAAAACTATCGGAATGGGATTGCAGGGAAGGGATGTTCTAGAAATCCAGACAGCAGAGAACTGCGAACAGAATCTCAGAGAACGTGAAATTTGAAGGAACCGAAGAAACTAGCACAGGAGACGCAGAATCAGAAGGCTGAGAGCTGGGAGCCGAAGCGGGGTGGCACGGTGGCACCAGAAGCCAGGAGAAGACCGCGTCGCAGGGAGGCTTTGGGCGGCAGGGTCAGTGTTGTGCAGAGTGAGGGAAGGTCTGTGAATCTGGTGGGTGCGAGGTCACCGGGATTTCAGTCGAGGAGTGGAAATGGAAGTCAAATGATGAAGAATTTAGGAGTGGACAGTGAGGAAGTAAAGATGGTGTGTATGGGCGCGTCTTTTGAGAGACTGGCCAGTGAAGGGAGGGAAAGAAACAGATTGGTAATCTGAGGGAGTGGCAAGATCCAAGGACGGGTTTCTGGATGGCAGCAAGTGGGGAGGAAGGACTGGTGTTAATAGCAAGAGAGAGGGTAAGGGATGGGAACAAAGGGCCCCAGGAGAGAGGAACAGGACTAAGAACAGGGAGGAGGAAAGAGAGGGGAAGGCACCCCGAGGCAGAGGGAAAAGGGGGAAAGAGCAACCAGGGGGCGGGGCGGGGGGAGGCTGTTCGGGCCAGGAGCCGGCCGTTCTGGGCCAGGAGCCGTGCCAGATGATTTCCTAGTTTTCCTCTCAGCACCCCTGGAGGGAGGTGTCATTATCCTCATTTTATAGATGAGGCTCCCCGGACTCGGAGTGGCTGCCTTGCCCGTAAGCGGGACATCTGGGCTTCAGCCTCGGTCTCTTACTCCAGAGTCCTCACCCCTTTCCCTAACGCCACCGTGCCTAGCTCCTGCGAATGCCCGAGGAGAAGAGAAGGGCATGATGGCCCAGGCGGGGAGAGGTTCTGACCCATCCCTTCACGTGTCTCCTGCCCCAGGAAGCTGTCCACCGAGCACCCGTTCCTGAAGGAGATGCGAGACCGAGGGGAGAACCTGTATGTGGTCATGGAGGTGGTGGAGACCGTGCAGGAGGTCACTCTGGAGAGAGCCGGCAAGGCGGAGGGCTGCTTCTCCCTCCCGTTCTTTGCCCCGTTGGGACTACAGGTTTGGTTCTCACACTCACACACACACACACACATGCACACACTCACATTTGGCCTCTCCTTAGAGGCCACATTAACACATTAACTTTGCCCAATCAGTGCCTACCCAGGATACTGAAAATGACCCACTCCTTCTTCCTGCTTTTCAAGATTCAGGCCCCTGTCGGCCAGACACAAGTCCTCTCTCTGGTCAAGGGTGCCCTGTGTGGGCAGATGCCTGTGCCAGATGCCACAGGGAGCTATCAGGGAAGGGGAAACTCTTAGTCGTGGGTCATCCCTCATGGTGTTCCCAGTGCACAGGAGAGAGACATCCCTGCTCTCAGAAAAAGTTCTCAGTCTCATGGAGGAGACACACAGGTTAAAGCCCCGAGAATACAGGTTCTGAAGATTCGATGTAAATAAGTAGTGCTCTACATACCGAAACCTAGTTTGTATAAATATTCAAGGAGTGAGTTGGAACTGAGAGTAGGGTTAGTCATGGAAGACTTCCTGGAGGAGATGAGCATGGGCCAGATGGTGAAGAGGAAGAAGGAATGGGGCCTGTGGAAACTCTCAGGTGGGTCGGAGATGCCCAGGCAGGTGATGGAGTGGGTCCGCCCAGTTCCTTCATGTGTCTGAACCAGGAAGAGAGATACACACCATTAGAGGGATGATGCAGAAGGGTTTTGAAGTGCATTCCATGAAGTCCAGACTGGGTGGAAAGGCAGTCAGGAACGCGAATGAAGGGTTTCCAATTTCTTATCTCCCCAGAGGTGCTCGGGCCTGCCCCTCCACATGCCCCTCCCTCACCCCTTGTCTCAGAATCTCGGCCGGTTCATGAATCTTCATTGTCTGATCCTAGGGATCCATAAACCACAAGGAGGCCGTAACCATCCCCAAGGGCTGCATCCTGGCCTTTCGAGTGAGACAACTGATGGTCCAAGGCAAAGCAGAATGGGGTGAGCAGACACTGGCATGTTCTCCCCTCAAGACAAGAATTACCCGCATTAGCACTAAGGCATCCTGGTCCCCTCTGGCGGCAAGCCAGGGAAGGAGTGCTGGAGTGTATGGTATTGTGGCCCAGGGACAGAACAGCGGGGGCTACTCTGGAGAGGGAGTGAAGGAACCTCCTGGGTTCTGAGCACCTCCTGCATGCTGGGCACTGCGTTAGCTGGAGGAAAAGGGCACGGAGATGAACAAGCACAGCTCTGCTCTCGAGAAGTCTGGGGCCAATGGAGGAAACAGACCCAGATATCAGCACTAGGATGCAAGGCAGGAAATAGTGTTGTCCTAGGATTTACAGAGGAAGAAGAGAGTTCTTTCAGCAACAGAGGTGGAGCAGGGGATTCGGTGGGGCCTTTGGGGACAGGGACCTAGCCCTTAGCGGAGCCCATGGACTTGAGAATAGAGAAGGAAGGTGGGCAGCTGTTTAAGGGTCCTCCTGCTCTTGCCTCTCTTGCACCTTACAGATATTCCACATATCTACAATGATAACATGCAAACCTTCCCTCCTGGAGGTAAGTGAAATCGCTTCCCCTATCTTTCGCCCAACGCTGACATCATCTGCTAAAATCCTGCACCCTCTAATAACATATAATCCCTCAAGGAGCCCCTCGTTTTGTCTCCCAAGTCCCTTTATAAAAATATCTGTCCTCGACTTCGGGAAAGGCAGACAGAAGCACATAAATACTGCCCTAGAGAGACAGAGAAACAGAAAGAGACCGAAGTCAGAAGCAGAAGCAGAAATAAGACTGAGAGATATTGCGTGTTCCCAAATTGGAGGGGGGGCGGGGGGAGGGGATGAGCTAACATAATCTCCATGTTTTTATAATAATCACTGATAAAGCTGCCTTGACTTCCGCTCTAGATAAAAAGGCACAAATAGGTTTTATGCTGACATATGTACATTGTTTCTGTTTTCAGAAAAGCCAGAGGAGAAGTTCACCGGTAAGTGTTTCCTCTCATTTCTTTTTTTTTTAAGATTTATTTATTTATTTATTTTAGAGAGAGAGAGAGAGCACAAGCAGGAGGGGCAGGGAGAGGGAGAGAGACTCTCAAGCAGACTCCAAGCTGAGCGCAGAGCCCTACGTGGGGCTCCATCCCACGACCCTGAGATCATGACCTGAGCCAAAACCAGGAGTTGGATGCTTAACCGATTGTACCACCCAGGCGCCCGTTTCTGCTCATTTCACTGCAACTTTTTTGATGGAGGATTTTATCTATCTATTTATTTATTTATTTTAAAGATTTTATTTATTCACCTGAGAGAGAGAGTGAGCAGGAGCAGGGGGGAGGGGCAGAGGGAGAGGGAGAAGCAGGCTTCCCGCTGAGCAGGGAGCCTCATACGGGTCTCAATCCCGAGACCCTGAGATCATGACCTGAGCCGAAACCAAGAGTTGGACGCTGAAACCAAGAGTTGGACGCTTAACCGACTGAGCCACCCAGGGGCCCCTTGACACAGAATTTTAAAACTCTAATCTTTTTCTTCTCTTCCCTGAAAGACTGACGGGGAACATGACAGAGCAGGTCTCAGCAAACAACTGTCCCCAAAACATGGCAGAGATTCCAATAGCTTAGGAAAAAGTGGTGGCAGGGGGGATGTCTTTGGACAGAATACCCAGGTAGTCTGATGCCTCGACCTCTGACCTCGAGGGCGTCCTTAGCTGTAACCTGTCCCACGCACACCTGCTGCTCGGCCACCCAGCATCCGGGACGGATGAGTCACTAAATCACAGTGATGCCAACGCAATCAATCCAGGAGCTCCTTTTCACATTGCATTAGCTTCTCTCCTGCCCCATTCCTGCCTCCCATGAATGGAGCAAGTGTAGCCTTAAGATAGCTGAAATATCCCAGGAGACAGGATATATTTCCTAACCCCCATTACTGTTTCATCCCCTGGGCATGGCTACCATATTGGAGGAATACATTCTTGTCTCTTCTCCCCCTCCCCTTACCCTGGCATCTGATGCTGGTAAGGAATTTTCTGAGTTTCTCCCAAGACTTTGGCATGGAGGCAATGGGGTGGAGCGAGGGAAAGACAAGTGCTGGGTCCCAGGACTGGGCAACTGGAGCCACTTCTAAGAGCTTCCAGAAGCTACTCCCCTGGACATATTCTTAGGATGCCAGGCCCTTAGAGGGTCAGGCCAAGATAACCCTGATCCACCCACATCCTTGGATAAAGACCCTCCCATCCTAGCCTTCACTCAGTCACCAAAGTCATTCTTCTTTGTCGAATAACTCCTAAGAAGGGGAAATAGACTTTCCTTCTCAACTTTAAGCTGGAGGCTTAGAGAAAGGGAAGTCAATTATCTACTGTCACGGGATGGGGCTTGGGAGCCTGGGGAGAATCAACTGCCTGCTTAGATGATAATGTGGGTCCTGCTCCACCTCCTTGCCCAGGCCATCCCCCACGAGTCAGGACTCGTGGAAACTTCATAATCATGTTCCCTGATCAAGAAGAAAGGGAGGCCAGGCTCAGGCTGGGTGCAGAGCACAGGGATAGAAAGGGGCTGAATGGGAAGGCTGCCGGATGGAGGGTGCTTGGCTTACCATGTTCACTGTCTCAATAGAGGAGGAACATGAGGACTTCAAGACACTAAAAGAAGAAGTTCAAAGAGAGATCCAAGAAGTGAAGAAGCTAAGCCGGGTAGGGCAAAGCTCCCTGCTCACCTCCCTCAGCAAACTTCTTGGGAGGAAAAAGGAGCTACAGGACCTGGAGCTCACGGTGAGGCCCCAGAGGAAGGTGGCTGCTGGATGTGTGGGTGGGTGTTGCAATTGGCAGGGGATCTGACAGGATAGAAGGTGGTCAGCGGCCAGGAGAATTGATGGTGGGTGTCTTCCTCGAGGCTGGCCAGGTGCCCCCCAGCCTGCCCAACTACCACTGCTCTGGAAAAGGGCACACAGGGCAGATTCCCTCAAAGCACATGCTCCCTGCGGACAGACAGAGGGTAGGCAGCAGGCCAGCAGGGCCCTTTCTTGGAAAGGGGACTGGAACCTTTCCTTCCCAGCGTTCAAGGCTCAGGGACCAAGAAATCCAGGAGTCTGGTACTTTTCAGGACTTGACACCTTGAAAAAGAAACAAGGAAAAGAGAGATAGTTAGCACATCTCAAGAGACTGTGATGTGCCAGGCACTGTGCTGGGCCCCTTACCCGTGTTATCTTAAATAGTTGCCCACCTTTCCCCGCAGCTTGAAGGGGCTCTAGACAAAGGACATGAAGTGACGCTAGAGGCACTCCCAAAAGATGTCTTGGTATCAAAGGAGGCTATGGGTGGCATCCTGTATTTCCTCGGAGCCCTAACACGTAAGTAGAGAATAAAGTCTTCATTTATATACCTTTTTGGTGATAGGAATGAATCACTGGATGAATTCCCAGATATATGAATAAATGAATGAATGCATGCATGCATGCATGCATGCCAGGCAAATTATACCACAGTTAAAGTAGTTTATATCTACATTTAAATAAATTGGTTATAGGATCACCTGGCTGGCTCTTGGTAGAGCATGCAACTCTTGATCTTGGGGTTGTGAGTTCGAGCCCCACATTGGGAAGAGAGACTGCCTTAATAAAATAAAATAATAAAAATTTAAAAAATTGTTTACCTTCCCAAGGATTCATCTGGATAATCTGAGAAGGTGGCCTAGTCTTGCTAATAGAGGTTGGGAAATAACCCTAGCTTTACCAGCCACATATTTAAAATTTCTACATATGGCTAAACTCATCACTTCTTAAAAAAAGATTATCTTATTTATTTATTTGAGAGAGAAAGAGAGCAGAGTGAGAGAGAACAGGAGTGGAGGGAGGGCAGAGGGAGAGGGAGAAGCAGGCTCCCAGCTGAGCAGGGAGCCCAATGTGGGGCTTGATCCCAGGACCCTGGGATCATGACCTGAGCTGAAGGCAGACACTTAACTGACTGAGCCACCCAGGCGTCCCTAAGCTCATCACTTTTATATAGAAATTTGTTAGCTTTAATTTCAGAGAGTAACATCTTCTCATCTTGCCCTGAACTCTCTTCTTCCCTCTCCATGAAACATTGCCCCACTTAGAAAAACTCTCTAGTCCTTCAGGAGTAAGCTGAGATGTCTGTCCCCTTAAAAAGCCTGCCCTCAAATGCCAAGTCCAAAGTAGACCCCTCAGCTATCGCTCCCTTAACACCCTGTACTGTCCCTGCACATGGCTTAGTCTTCTCCGCTGGCCTGCAAGTTCCCTGAGTGAAGGGGTATGATTTTTACCTGACACCCCCAGCAAAGGTGCACAGCATAGAGCAGCATTCAACCTTGGATAAATGTGTGGATTAATTAATGCTGAAATTCTGGAAGTGTACCTCTTTGGAGTCTGGAGTCCCCCTTTGCACCAGCACCATATGTTCATTTCTCTGGGTTTTTTTTTCCTCCAGAGCTAAGTGAAGCCCAACAGAAGCTGCTGATAAAATCAGTGGAGAAAAAGATACTACCCTTGCAGCTAAAGCTGGTGAGAGAAAACAGCAGGTGCTGGGGAGAGCTTGGGAGGGAGTCAGCTGGAACCAGTGCAAAGATACAGACTTAGCCTAACGACAGACTGTCCTGGAGAGCCTCTGTCTGTCCTGGAGAGCGTCTGTCATAGGGCAGGGGCTCATGCCCACAGCTCATTTGTCTCCATGTCCTCCCTTGTTTGCTATTTCGCAACTGGAAGTAAAAGAGTGAATTTCTGGGCAGTTGTCTGGGTTTTTCAGCTTGAAAAGACAGAAAACCCGGGCTTTGCTTCTTCACAGCCAAGTGATGTGAGCAAATCTCTTCATGTCTCTAAGTCTGTCTCAATTCACTCCTCTGTAAAATAGGGCTTAAAAAGGGGGGGGGGGCTGCCCACAGTACAGGGTGGTTATAAGGCCCACATGGATTTGTAATGGAAGGAGTTATAGTAAGAGACAGGTAGCCCTCTTCATGGTTTTTATGAGTTAGGAGAAAGGAGGACAGGTTTCCAGTTCTTTCTTTTCATGTTATTTTGGTTCCTTGCAGGTGGAGAGCACAATGGAACAGAGTTTCCTACAGGATAAAGAGGGTGTTTTCCCCCTGCAGCCCGACCTGCTCTCCTCCCTTGGGGAAGAGGAATTGACCCTCACAGAGGCCCTAGTGGGGCTGAGTGGCCTCGAAGTGCAGAGATCGGGCCCCCAGTACACGTGGGACCCAGACACCCTCCCCCGCCTCTGTGCCCTTTATGCTGGCCTCTCCCTCCTGCAGCTGCTGACCAAGGCCTCCTAACTGGCCTTTTCCACCTGCTTCCTGCCTCCTAATGCCTTCCTGACCTCACTGTGCTGTGTTCTTAACACCCAAGGGTATTTTAGAGCCCCCAGACTGAAGATGATGGAAACCCTAGCTGATCACCCAAGATAAGTGATTTCCACTTGTCCAGCTCTACCTCTTCCCCTACCCCTTCAGCTCCACAACCCATCTGCTGATGCTTAAATTCTTTAAAAGTGGAAAAGTTCACATTTTTAAAACTATGAATCATTTCAGCAAAACCAAAAATAATTAATTTCCTATCCCAATTCCTCCTGCTTATGCTTCCACAAATCAAGTTTTACTGGAATTAATGGAAAATATGGTTCCACTTTGGATGAAATGTCTTTTGGTGTTTTTCTTAACTTCTGCCAGGAAAAAAAATAGACATTATCATACTACATACAGATCATGTGTACATGAGTTCTATTATACTGTCCACAGGTCAGCTGGAAAATGCCCAGAGAACTATGAGGGTGTAGAATGTAGAATCTAAATTCTAAAGTGAGGGGCGCCTGGGTGGCTCAGTCGTTAAGCGTCTGCCTTTGGCTCTGGTCATGGTCCCAGGGTCCTGGGATCGAGCCCCGCATCGGGCTCCCTGCTCCGCGGGAAGCCTGCTTCTCCCTCTCCCACTCCCCCTGCTTGTGTTCCCTCTCTCGCTGTCTCTCTCTGTCAAATAAATAAATAAAATCTTTTTAAAAAATAAATAAATAAATAAATTCTAAAGTGAGAAGATCATCAAAGAAGCTTGTCTTCAAAGAGGAGGGTTTAGGATCCTCTGGACTCAGGTTAAGGGACCAGGACAGCCTTATTTGTGGTACAAACCCAAAACAAGAGTAAGAAAACTTTCAAGTATATCAAAAAGAAAATGCAGGTAAGCCTTTTTAAAAAAATAGTACCCAAGAATAAGACTGACCCATAACTTTAAAAAAGAAATTGTTATATTATCTTATTTCACCTTTCCCTCTTCTGACCTCAATTCAGGGTAGTTGTAGGAAGTAATGTGAGCTTGCCATATGGACCTGCAAATATGGATATTGCAATCTTTTAAAACTAGTGGGTTCATACCATCCTCCTCTGCCTAAAGCTGGGTTTTAACATCTTTCGCCAATTTCTTTTAAAGTAGTTTTATGGGTGGAATAATTTCTCCAAGGTTTTTGGCCCCAGGAATCAGACTCGCCCCTTTCCTAGGCACCACCTCCCCTGGCTAGTTCCCTCACTAAACAGGAATTCATGATCAACTGCCAAAAGCTTTCTGTTAAGCCATCCTGCCCCATTCTGGGGCATCTTCCAATGCCTCACTACATTGCTCAAAGACATCCTGAGTAATTATCTGCTGACCTGGTTGTTTTTCTCTTGTGATGTACACTTAATAAAGAGGTGAGCTAACACCCTAACTATCCAGAAGGGTAACTTTGTAAGGATGAACAACAAAGCTCATCTGTTTTCTGTTTTCTTCCTTTACCCTTCTCGCCCACTTTCAGTTAGATAGGGTGTTATGAAGAAAGGCTTTAATGAGTTTATTCCAGTGATGATTCAAAAGTCCTGTTATCTGTCCCGTAGCCCAAGGGGGCAGAGAGACAGGGAGGAATTGGTCAAGGCACGTTCCCTAAAACCGGACAAAATGTTTTTCCTTCAGCAAGCAGTTGTTCAGTGCAAGGAGCTATTTGCTGCAGTAGTATGACGAGGAGACAAAAAATATCCTCTCTATATGAATACAAAGAATATGGTCGAAACATATTCTCTGCCCTCTATGACCTTACAGCAGAGCTAGATTGTCTTGTAGGGTCTGACCTGGTTTAAAATTTAGGACTTCCAACTACAGAAGAGGGGCAAGGTTAAAGGGGGGGGGGGGGGGGGGAGGCCGGGGGGTAGTTTTTGTTTTGTGTCTTAAGTTGGAACCTGTATCTTCCTCCTGCAGAATCACTGGAGGATTCCTTTGAAAAATAAGTGGACAGGATTTCTGGTTCAATTTCCTTCCCCTGGGAATTCTTAGATTCTCTTTAGGTACACTATTATTCCGCTCCCCATTTCACTACGGTGTCTGTCTGGATGCAACCAGACGCCCCGACCGACTTCCTGAAGCCTCTGCCAATAGGGGCTTCCACCTGCTTTCCTCCCACCTCACCCTACACGGCAGAGCAGAGCCTCCAGCAGACTATATTCTGGAGCTGTTTTTAATGACTCGACGCCCCGAACGTGCTAGCTCTGGGCCGTACAGAGAGTGGACCCGTGTATTTTATACTGCAGTGCTTGTACACAAACGCACTCTCCCCCCGTCCACACTCCCAGGCTGCCGGATTTTACGCCTTATTTTTAGCTCTTGCTAAAATCTGACAAGGAAGTCTGAATCCCAATGATTTCTCCTACTCCCCAGTTCGGTGCTCACATCCCCCTTTCGCGGCTTCTTCCCTCGCGCGGGATGCACTGGGCGGCGGTCGAGTACAAGCCTCGAGAATCTCGACCGAGACCCCCAAACAGAGGGCGGAGGGCAGGGGGGCGCAGACTGAGCGAGGTGGGGCCTCATGACGTCATCACGCCCTGCGCGGCGATAGGCCTTACTCCACGCTGGTTACAGTGCTCTTAAGACTCCGATGTAACCCACATTGGAGCCTGAGGGGACATCTCGTGGACGCGCATGGAAAAGCACTCCAGAGGAACATAGAATCAAATAACACACTGAAGCTCTCCAAATGCCGGGCCGACGCATACAAGCTCCTCCCAGCTCCTTCCTCGAAGATCCGCCTCCATCCTGCACCTCGGCTGTTGATTTCTTTTCCTTTTGTGGACTCGGCCTTCGGCCTGCCGGGCCTGGCGTTTCCCAGAAGGCCCAGCGTCGGGAAGGGGTTTGCAGCTGCTCCGTCATCGTGCGGCCCGTCGCGAGCCCGCGCTTGTGTGCAGGCCCGGCTCGGTTCCTGGTCTCTGGTGCGAGGATTCACGCGAGGCCCTGGTCTCGGTCCCCGGAGTAGGCCGCGACCCCGGGCGCCATGAAACAGGAGGGCTCGGCGCGGCGCCGCGGCGCGGACAAGGCGAAGCCGCCGCCGGGCGGAGGGGAACAAGAACCACCGCCGCCCCCGACCCCCCAGGATGTGGAGATGAAAGAGGAGGCGACGGCGGGTGGCGGGTCATCGGGGGAGCCTGACAGCAAAGCGGCGGCGGCGGCTGAGCACTCCCAGCGAGAGCTGGACACCGTCACCTTGGAGGGTACGAGAGCCCGGGCCGGGGACGTGCCGTGGTCACGGATGACAGCGCCCCGGTGATCCAGCCTGTCCTCGGGACCCCAGCGCAGATTCCATCACCCCCGATTCCTTAGGCTCACCCCCAGTGCCCGGCCCCTACCACCCTGACACTCCTGACTCCAGCCCCAATAATGAATCATCTCTTCAGGCTCTGGATTTCTCCCTGAACATACCTCCTCCTTCCTTACCTGGGTTGCATCTAGAAGTGGGTCTCACTGGGCCTGTGGACTCTCTCCCTCTTCTAAGTCCTCTCTGACCTACTCTGTTTACATCCACCGAACTGATTCTAACGTCCCCAGTATGTGATTGGTTCCTCTAGAAACCGGTGTTTGTATTTATGTGTGGAAAGGGGGGTCAGGGTGACGCAGAATACTGGCCCCTGAATTTTAAGACTGTACAAAAGTTTTCTGTTGTCTTAGCTACCTCTGGGAAACTCCCCTAAGAGAAGCCTTTCTACTCAGTATCTTGCTTCCCTGTTTCTGTAACTAAGGTGCCTTAACGATCCCATTGCTCATTCTCTCCCTTCAGGCCTTTACTTCTGTTCCTAAAAAGTTGAAACACATTACAGACTTTCAAGTTTTTAGGTGTCATCTTTGAGTTCCTAATACTCACCTTCCACCTAAACTATGTATCAATCCCCCCATTTCTTTTCTCCTAGGTACTTTTTCCCAGTTTCTTACTACCGACCGTCTTGGTCCTCCAAGTTCACATTTCACTTTTCTCAGAGCATCCTGTCCACATTTGGAGTGGGCAGTGTGAGAGCTTCCCACTGTGAACTTGGTGCTGTTTTCCCAGCTCTGGATCAAGTGGAACCAGACTATTTATTGGGTCTTCTCTCTAACTGCATGAGAACCTTGCTCAAAAACATTGAGATAAGCAAAGTTAGGCTCCTGGGTGATGTTTTTGAGGATGTAATGTTGACTGCATCAGCCCCTACTCTAAAGTTGGGCAACAGGCTCAGTATCTAATCAAGACCGTTTTACCTAAAATAATGATAGCCAGTGGCAGAGGTGTGACGGGGTACATACATATGTTTCTTCTAAAGCACTTCATTTTGTTATTATGAAGCAGTTCACATTTCATTGTAGAAATTTTGGAAAATATGAGAAGTCTAAAGTAGCAGGGAATAACATCAACCATGGTTAACATTTTTTCCTATGAATTTTTGAGTTGCTCTCCTGTAATTGAGATCAAGTTATATAGACAGTTTGGAACAAGGCATAACTAAATACAGATGATTTTGTGTGCTTTCATCTAACATATCCATAAACATAATGTTCAATTTATTCCAGAAACGTTTGTTGAATACCCAATATAGTGGCTAATCATACAAGCGCTGGAATTTGTTTCCTTATCTCTAAAATGAGAGTAATAGTACGTACCTCACTGGGTCAGTGTAAAGATTAAAATGCTTAGAACGGGGCGCCTGGGTGGCTCAGTAGTTAAGCGTCCGCCTTCGGCTCAGGTCATGATCCCAGGGTCCTGGGATCGAGCCCCGCATCGGGCTCCCTACTCAGCGGGAAGCCTGCTTCTCCCTCTCCCACTTCCCTGCTTGTGTTCCCTCTCTCGCTGCATCTCTCTCTATCAAATAAATAAATAAAATCTTAAATAAATAAAATGCTTAGAACTGTGCCTAGCACATGATGAACACATAGTAAACCCTCTGTAATGTTAGTTATTATGTCAAGGGGACCCAGGCACTTTACGCTAAGTGTACAAAGGTAACAAAGAAACTACTAATTCATGTGTTCCCTTATTCCTCAACCAACTGCACTACCCAGGCACCCCTCTGTGTTACCAGTTTGGTAGTTGAAAACATTTCCATTTGCAATTATTCAAATGCTAGTGAAATATATTTTCATATTGGTTAGCTGTCTGGCTGCTTTTTGCATTGTCTATTTGTGTTCATTTTTACTTATCCTAATTTATGCAAGCTCTTTGTAAAATAAGAATATGACTCTGGTCACATTTGTTTCAAATATTTTTGTTTACACAGTTATTCAGAAGGATTTTTTGCAGAGTGGAGTTCATCATTCGTGTGTGTGTGTGTGTGTGTGTGTGTGTGTGTGTGTGTGTGTGTGTGATTTCTCCCATTGTTTACATTTAGAAAGTCTTTTCCTATTTAGAAAACTGATAAATCTCCATGTGTTTGTCTTTTTTTTTTTTTTAAGATTTTATTTATTTGACGGAGACAGCGAGAGAGGGAACACAAGCAGGGGGAGTGGGAGAGGGAGAAGCAGGCTTCCCGCCGAGCAGGGAGCCCAATGCGAGGCTCGATCCCAGGACCCTGGGATCATGACCTGAGCTGAAGGCAGACGCTTAACGACTGAGCCACCCAGGCACCCCTCCATGTGTTTGTCTTGTTTGTTGTTTCTCATCTTTGCTTTTCCTTTCTTCCTCTCTGTCACCCTCTACCCTTTCCCTTACCCCAGCTTTATTTTTCTTTATCTCTTGGTTATGTCTTAAAATTATTGTATGGCATCAGTATGTATTGCTTAACCATATTAGGCAAAAGAAATGACTGGCTACATCTTGCCCTTTAAAAGAGGTTCCCTAGAACTTCTTGCCTAGAGTGGTGGGAGAATAGGAGGAGTTAGAAGTAACAATTTTTTCTTCTGTGGTCCTCCACAGACATCAAGGAGCACGTGAAACAGCTGGAGAAGGCAGTTTCGGGCAAGGAGCCTCGATTCGTGCTGAGGGCCCTGCGGATGCTACCTTCCACATCACGCCGCCTCAACCACTATGTTCTGTATAAGGCTGTGCATGGCTTCTTCACCTCAAATAATGCCACTCGAGACTTCTTGCTGCCCTTCCTGGAAGAGGTAAGTGAGTCAGGCACTTAAACAGTACAGGCTTGGCCTCAGACGACACCCCACCCCCACCTCTCGATGTAATTGTTTCTCATCCTAAAGACCTGTCTTATTACCTGCTGTAGCTGACTGGTGAAACAAAGCAGCTCATTTTAATACTTATTTGCCCACTAACAAGGGACCCATCCTGCCCTGTAGTATCATTCTTCTGAGTCAGGGAAAAGAGCTGGGAATCAGGACCCTTTGAACCAAACTCAGTTCCCACTGCTCCCCAACACCAACACTCTCCTCCAGTTGGGTGGTGTCTCCATTGTCCTAGGAGAAGGTACCACCACCTCTCTGCCTCCGAAACCTCACCACGGAGGACGTATCAAACAGTGGTTAAGAGCACAGGTTCTGGAGGTAGAGTTGAATTTGAAAACCAGCTCTACCATTTGGTACATGTGGGACTTGGACAAGTGATCTAACCTCCTGATGCTTCATTTTCTTCCTTTGTTAAATGTGGCGAACAGATTTGGGGGACGAAGGGGAGGAAAGGAATATGTGTAAGACTCTTAGAACTATGCCTGGGCACATAGTGAATGCTGACAAAGTCTGTTTGTTGCTGGCAGTGGACTCCGTGTCAGGAAAGACCTCTCCTTTTCCTTTCTGGCTGTAAAATCTCCCTTATGTCCAGGTCCTGCCCCTTCCCACACCTCATTGTCCCTTCAGCCATCTCCCTATATGCTCATGGGCTGTTCCATAGAACAGACTCAAAAAATCTCTTGAGGTGGAATGATGAAAAATTTATTGTCTGGGAACAGGGAAAAGCACCCTCTTCCAACTTCACTTGGAAAAATTTTTTTTTAACCTATATATCTCTGAATTCACCCCAACATGTTTGCTTTTTGTGCTGTTGCACATTGTTCCAGTTTGGATGACTAGATCTGATAGTAAGTACAATGTATATGTCAATTTCCCGCACATTTCCTTTGTTCCCACCAAAAAAAAATTATGTCTCATTATTCTTGACCTCATCTCTAGAATTATATTACCTTATTAAACCCTCTCTGATAAAATTGCAGTGGTTCCAGGTGTGGTGGTTTAATCTCTCTACTTAGATTGTAGACTCTTTGAGGGGTCTTCGTAATATCTTTTCTGTCCCCATTCTGTAAAGATGTCTGTTATACTCCTGTCGGCCTTTTTTTTGTTTCTCTTGCCAGCCTCCTTGACTTCCTTTGGATGTCTTCTTTATTTTTATATCCCCAGTACCTAGAAAAATCTTGCATATAATAGGCACTCAGTGAATATTTGTTGAAATACATCATGAGTGCTTAATAATTCTTAATTGGTTGATCTAACTGAGCTTTTCCACAGTAATTCCTGTCTTCTCCTAGCCCATGGACACCGAAGCTGATTTACAGTTCCGTCCCCGAACAGGAAAAGCTGCGTCAACCCCACTCCTGCCTGAAGTGGAAGCCTACCTACAGCTCCTCATGGTCATCTTCCTGATGAACAGCAGGCGCTACAAAGAGGTATCCAGGACCAGACCAAGCGGTTCATGGGGTTTGCAGGAGAGATTGTCTCTGGTGAAGAACTGGAGGCAGTCCCTGGGTTCTTCATCGTCCCCCCGACCCTTTCCCGCATGTGGAAATGTACCTAACCCCACATCCAGGGAAGCCCCCTTGGCTCCTGCTGAGACTCCATGGGAAGTGGCAGCATCTCTCTGTGGCACACTACCGGTCTGGTGGGTTCTGTTAGGAAAAGGAGATTTAGAGACAGAAACCTGAGTTCAAATCCTCCCTGTACCTTATGGCAAATTAATTTCTCCTGGCTTTACGTCAGATGGGGGAAGACGGTGCCCAACTCACAACATCATTGTTGGCATTAAATAAAACACTAGCACGGTGATCTGCATATAGTAAGTTTTCACGGTATTTTCATGAGTGGCAGCTCTGGTGAGGGGACTGAACGACTCCGTGGATGCTGCACAGCCACCGTCCCCCCGCTCTGGCTGGGGCCAACTTCTTTGTCAGTCACAGCCACTGTCCAAAGAACACGCTCAAGAAATGACAGGTCCAGGGCGTCTGGGTGCCTCAGTCGGTTGAGCATCCAACTCTTGATTTGGGCTCAGGTCATGATCTCAGAGTTGTGGGATCGAGCCCTGAGTTAACTCCATGCTCAGTGGTGGTCTGCCTGAGCCTTCTCTCTCTCCCTCCACCTGCCCTTCCCCCACCAACCCCTGCTCTTGAGTGTGTGCATGTGCCCACCCACGTGCTCGCTCTCTCAAATAAGTAGATCTTCTGGAAAAAAAAGAAAGAAAGAAATGACAGTTCCCCTGTTCCATTCCCTGTTTTGTTTTTTTCTTGCCATGAATTGGTTTCAGTTTGTTTTTAGATAGAATTCACCCCCTTTAAAGTGTACAGTTCAGGCGTGCCTGGCTGGCTCAGTCAATAGAGCATCTGACTCCTGATCTCTGGGTCATGAGTTCGAGCCCGACATTGGGTGCAGAGATCACTTAAAATAAATAATTAACAAAATTAAATACATTAAAAAAGAAAACTTAGGGTACTGTTCAGTGGGTTTTGATGTGTTCACAAGGTTGTGCAACCATCATCACTAATTCTAGAATAATTTCATCACCCCAAAAAGAAACCCCATCACGGTTAGTAGTCACTCCCCATTCTCCCCTCACCCCAGCCTCTGGCAACTACTTATCTACATTTTCTGGCTCATGGATTTTCCTATTCTGGACGTTTCCTATAAATGGAATTATGTAACACATGGCCTTTTGTGTCTGGCTGCTTTGACTTAGCATAATGTTTTCTAGGTTTGTCTGTGTTGTAGTGTTTATCTGGATTCCAGCCCTTTTTATGGATGAATAATATTCCTGTTGTATGGATAATTATGAATAATGCTGCTGTGAACATTTGTGTACAAGCTTTTATGTGAACATACGTTTCCAATTCTTCTGGATTCATGCCTAGGAGGGGAGTTGCTGGCTCATATGACAGCTCCCTGTTTAACTTTTTGGGGAACTCCCACTTGATTCTCTTTTGGCTGCCTCCCCAGGCACAGAAGATCTCTGACGATCTGATGCAGAAGATCAGCACTCAGAACCGCCGGGCCCTGGACCTCGTGGCCGCAAAGTGTTACTATTATCACGCCCGGGTCTATGAGTTTCTGGACAAGCTGGATGTGGTGCGCAGGTACAGGTGGCCAAGGGCTGACGCCAAGGTTAACAACTGTCCCCCAGGCACTTCCCTACACTCCACAGCAAGGGAGCATTGATTGGTAGGTCAAGGGTAGAAGGACAGGCTGGAAAACATTTCACTCCTCGGCTTAAAACTTGTGGTGGCTCCCCATGTTCCTCAGGGAAGAGCTGAAGTCATGATAGCTTGTGAGGCCTGACGTGCTCTGGCCCCTGCTAACTGCCTTCTTGACTCTACCTCCCCCTGCTCCCCTGACTCACTCCTCCGCCACGCTGGCCTCCCTCCTCTCCTGGGGCATGCCAGGCATACTCTTCTCTCTGCTGACAGTGCTCCTCTCCCTACTTCCTTTAAGCCTTTGTTGGTTCCCTTCTCAGAAGTGAGTCCTCTCCTGATCAAGCTATTTAAAATTGCCTCCCCATCCTCCTTGCCTCCTGCATTCCCCACTGCACTTACCCTGTTTCTCCACAGCCCCGATCTCCTCTCTCATGCTACCTATGACACTCATTTATCGCGATCGTTGGCTGTCTCGCCCATTAGATTGCAGAGTTGTGTCCTTTTCGTGCACCTGGAATAGCGCATCACACCACAGACACTCGAGAGTTGATTCAGTGAATAACCAGAAAAGCAGTTTGTGTTACTTTTTTTTGCAGTTGAGAGAATAGAGAGGTCAAAGCCGTTCAAAGAGTTGTTCTTTGAACAACAATGGGGTTTGCAGGAGAGATTGTTTCTGGTGAAGAACTGGAGGCAGTTCTTCTGCCTCCTCTCCCTACCTCCCCTCCTCTCCTCCTCATGCTTTTTCTTGCCTTCGCGAAGCTTCTTGCACGCTCGGCTCCGGACGGCCACGCTCCGGCACGACGCAGATGGCCAGGCCACTCTGCTCAACCTCCTGCTGCGGAACTACCTGCACTACAGCTTGTACGACCAGGCCGAGAAGCTGGTGTCCAAGTCCGTGTTCCCCGAGCAGGCCAACAACAATGAGTGGGCCAGGTACCTCTACTACACAGGTGAGCGAGGGGCCCGCCCCTGGGTCACAGGGGGTCTTGGGCTCACGTGGTACAGAGGTCTGGAAAATCAGGGGCACTTGGTGCCTGAGAGGCCCGTTCGGCGCTCTGGTTTGCGAGGGGCTTTGAACGCGATGACGCCGTTCTGCTGATGCACTCTCTCCTCCGCACCCAGGGCGAATCAAAGCCATTCAGCTGGAGTACTCAGAGGCCCGGAGAACAATGACCAATGCCCTTCGCAAGGCCCCTCAGCACACAGCTGTTGGCTTCAAACAGACGGTGAGCAGCGCTTCTCATGCCTGCGCCACTTCCTCATCTGATAATGCTTTCGTTCTCCTTCCCTGCGCAGGGGCCCGGGAAGGCCTCCTGAACCTTCATTATCCAGAGAAGTTGCATCGCATGTCTGTTTGTGCATAGCATTGATCAGAGCACATGAAGCAGACACTGCTGCACCTCCCGTGGTTTATGTTCAGAATATTATCCTTGGTAGATAGGTTTAGAATATTCCTGTTTCCCCGGCGCTCCGTATAGTCATTCCAGTCATGGGCCTGGGTTGTGTTGAGAAACCCCGGGCTCTTTCCTGGTCCCTCACATGCCCATTTGGGAGCAGTGTTTTCTTTGGCCGAGGAGCCCAGAAAATCTCCATCAGGCTGACTGATTCGAGGGCAGATAAATCTTGGCCACCCGAGAGCTGTCAGTCACAGTATTTTTTGAGTGCTGACCTTGGTATTAGGCGCTGTGATCTAGGTAAACAGCGTTGACTCAGCAAGGCTTGAGGGCCTGTGTAAAGTCACAGAGGCTGGTAGCCAGAATTTGGACCCAGCTTTCCTAACTATGAACCTTTGTTCCCACTTTAACATGACCTCCACCTCCTCATGCCCTTGAAAGAGAACCAGATGGAGATGTGCAATGATTAGGTCCGTGTGGTCAAGATTTGGTTTCAAGATTTGGTTTGTTTCTGTTCAGAAGTTCAGAGAAAGACGGGTTTGGTTTTGGTCAAATAATTAAAGACATCTTTAGAAAGTTAAATTTAATCTGGCTTTTGAAGATGGGTAGAATTTCACAGAAAGGAATGGCTTTTCAGACATAACACGGTATGTGTACAGAGTATTAGATTGCTTACAACATAATGACATACGCTAAAGTTTCTAAAAATACGGGTAATCAGTATATAAGCAGTGTCGTGTACTGGGGAGAGGCATTGTGGGGTAAAGCAGAGTTTTCAAACCAGACTTCACTATGGATGGATAAGGGATAAGGTTTCAGGGGTTTCTGTGGTAGAGCCAGGTGGCAGGAAGGAACAAAGAGAGCTGGAGTGAGGTCTTTGGCCAGCAGACTGTTGGCGGGAGCCACCCCCCACCCCTCCTTCCCCATCACTAAGTCGCCTCCATGTCTTTTGTATTTGTCTCCTCTCTGTTATCACCAGTGCCCTTGTTTGAGCCACTAGCATTTCTGGTCGTCTTCCTCCCCGTTACGAGCCCAGTTTCCACACGCCTGCCTGACTAAATGAGCTCCAGGCCCATCTCTTTGCCCAGGAAGCTTGCATTGCACCCCATTACCTGCCCAGGAGAGTATTATAAGTCTTGTGAGGGAGGCAGGCAGGGGTTATGGTGACACTGGATGACACTGCTGTCACCACCGTTGCCGCGCATTGTAGGGACCAGGAAACTGAGGACTCGGTTGCTCAGCTTTTCTGAGATAGTGAGTGAAGACTAGCATTCTGTCTCCAAACTCCAAACTCAGCCTGGCATTCAAAACAGCACGTCCCCAGACAGGCCCAGCCTCCCCCATGAAAGCCTTCCAAACTTCTTGAGACATGTGCTCACACTTGTCCAGTCTGTTCCCTTGGCCAGAACATCCTCCTTTTTCTGCTTCATCCAAATCCTTATGGCATATCTTAACTTCTGCCCTTCGCCTGGGTTACCCCTCACTCCTGGATTCTCCAGAGAACGGGACAGCATCGCAGGTGTATGGGGCTGAGTGTCGGCATGAACACCCACCACACATCTTTTTTTTTTTTTTTTTAAGATTTTTTTTGGGGGACGCCTGGGTGGCTCAGTCAGTTAAGCGTCTGCCTTCAGCTCAGGTCATGATCCCAGGGTCCTGGGATCGAGCCCCGTGTCAGGCTCCCCTGCTCAGCGGGAAGCCTGCTTCTCCCTCTCCCTCTCCCTCTGCCTCTGCCCGTGTGCTCTCTCTCTCACTCACTCTATCTCTCAAATAAATAAGTAAAATCTTAAAAAAAAAAGATTTATTTATTAGGGAGAGAGAAAGAGAGCACATGCAGGGGGGAGGGGCAGAGGGAGAGGGAGAAGCAGACTCCCCACTGAGCAGGGAGCCCACTGCGAGGCTCCATCACAGGACTCTGGGATCGTGGCCTAAGCTGAAGGCAGGCGCTTAACCGACTGAGCCACCCAGGCGCCCCAACACACCACCCATCTTAACCCCTTACTTCCCTTACGACTCTTGCTATCACGTGATACGGCCCTATCCGTCCTGCTTGGTAGGCGGCTCCTTCATCGCTGGCATCATCCCCTCCGTTGTAGTTTTCCTCATTTGGTGCCAAGTCCACAGTAGGCGCTTCAGAAATCCCTCACAGTTTTATGGAGAAGGAAGGATTTCCTTCTGGATTTCCCAGCTAGCCTCCTGCATCCGTACACAGCCCATTCGCTGAGGTTCTGCCCATCCCCTTCCCACGCTCCTGCCTCTAGCCAGGTGCCGAGTTCTCCACACTCACCTCCTCTCCTCCAGTAACGATCCACATCCCTAACCAGCGTCTTTGGCTGATCCTGTTCCATTCCCTAGACCTCTGGGCCCTGTCCCCTCACCGTTTCAGAGCCACAGGACCTGCCCATCTGGCCTGAACTTCCAGAGTGTTTCCGTTGCAGCGTGGTGTGCTGTGGAACTTAGGGCTAAGTGTGGTCAAAGGGGCAGCTCTTCCCAGGACCTGGCTCCAGGCGCATGCCCAGCTCTGCATGGGCCTAATTGTAGGGTCATTTTCCCCATTTCGCAGTGTGTCTGACTGCACTGAAGCCCCATTTCTCTCCCTCCTCCCTTCTGCTGAGGCTCCCTGCTCACTGTGTTCCCGTGTCACCCACCACCAGGTGCACAAGCTTCTGATTGTGGTGGAGCTGCTGCTCGGGGAGATCCCGGACCGGCTACAGTTCCGTCAGCCATCCCTCAAGCGCTCACTCATGCCCTACTTCCTTCTGACTCAAGGTAAGGCTGGTCCCGCTCCCAGAGCTGGCCAGACCCCGGGCGCCATGGCCTCCTCGGTGGGTTTGCCTGTTGGCATCATCTGATCCACTCCTCTCCCCCTCCAGCTGTCAGGACCGGAAACCTAGCCAAGTTCAACCAGGTCCTGGACCAGTTTGGGGAGAAGTTTCAAGCAGATGGGACCTATACCCTAATCATCCGACTGCGGCACAACGTCATTAAGACAGGTGCAGATGGGAGTCTGAGGGGCCACTGGAAGAGCAGGACCCAGAAGAGACTTCTGCAAGGGATGGGGACAACCCTAGGGGTGTCCATGGGGGGGTGAAGGGGCTGTGCCCACCACGCCCACCCCACTGCTCCTCCCTTTCCCAGGTGTGCGCATGATCAGCCTCTCGTATTCCCGAATCTCCCTGGCTGACATTGCACAGAAGCTGCAGCTGGATAGCCCGGAGGACGCGGAGTTCATTGTTGCCAAGGTGGGGCTGGCTCGGGGGCTGCGCTTACGGCGCTCCTGCCGCATTTCAGGGGGCGGGAATGAGAGGAGATTGGTCAAGGAGGGGGTTGCGTGGTCTTTTCAGGGAGTGCCAGTCTTAAGAGTGAAGCCAGGAAGTTTCCAGAGAGAATGTATACTCGAGTGAGCGTGTGAGAGTATAAGGAGGAACAGGATGTTCTCGGATCTAGAAGATGGGCTCTCTGGTGACTTTGCGTCTCCTTGGGGACCTGCAGGCCATCCGGGATGGCGTCATTGAGGCCAGCATCAACCACGAGAAGGGCTATGTCCAGTCCAAAGAGATGATTGATATCTATTCTACCCGTGAGCCCCAGCTGGCCTTCCACCAGCGGATCTCCTTCTGCCTCGATATCCACAACATGTCCGTCAAGGTGAGAAGCTGGGGCTGCAGAGCGGGGTTTGGCAGCACTCAGGGATTCCTCAGAGATTAGCCTAGTTCCTGGCCCTTCTCTGTAAAGTCGCTGAATGGCAGGGCAGGGAGCCCAGGGGGAGCAAGGGACTTGGCATGTGGGCCTGGAAGACCTTTGACTGCTTCTAAGGGCCTGGTTTCCAGGGGACCAGGCAGATTCAGAGTGCAGGGCTCCAGATTTGCTTCCAAATTGGAGTCATTCACCTTCTCTGAGACTGTTTCTCCATCTGCGAAG
Source organism: Callorhinus ursinus (assembly GCF_003265705.2). Taxonomy (NCBI): domain Eukaryota; kingdom Metazoa; phylum Chordata; class Mammalia; order Carnivora; family Otariidae; genus Callorhinus; species Callorhinus ursinus. The sequence goes on from NW_027397114.1 coordinate 8,744,479, forward strand.
CTGATGGTGAGAGTGAGAGGAGCTGCCCTGCGTGCTTCAGGGTTGGTGACATTAAATGCATTCAGTGTCGCAAGGCACTTAGTAAAGTCCGAACTGTGGAGAAGGCGGGGTGGCTGTCTAGTTCCACAAAAGGCTCTTAAGCCCTTCTCCTGTGGCAGGCACTGACTTGGGGGCTGGTACCATGTGTCACATTTTTCCTGGTCTCTTGTTGCCCCAAGAAACTAGGGATGTTGTTGCCTTGCTTAAAATCAGGTAAATGCTGGGCGCCTGGGTGGCTCGGTTGGTTGAGCGACTGCCTTCGGCTCGGGTCATGATCCTGGAGTCCCGGGATCGAGGCCCGCATCGGGCTCCCCGCTCAGCGGGGGGTCTGCTTCTCCCTCGGACCCCCCCCCCTCATGTGCTCTGTGTCTCATTCTCTCTCTCTCAAATAAGTTAAAAAAAAAAAAAAAATCAGGTAAATGCTATGCTCAGGGAAGGCCAGGCCTTTTCACACGTTGAAACCTCTGCCTGGAGTGCCTGTCCCCCATGCGCACACCAGTCTGTTCCTATCCCCCTTTCCCTCCTCACTGCCAGTCCCCCTCCCTGCCCATTCAGGAGCGCTAGTCACTGATACCTCCGGGGTCTCCTGATTCTTCCCTTTCGCAGTTAGCGCGTGGTGTGGTAGTAATTCGCTTGCATGCCTCGCTCCCCGCTAGACTCCACTGGAGAGCGAATAACCTTATTCAGGTCGCGGTGCCCGGTACACAGAAGGAGCACAATAAGCGCAAGTTAAGTGCATGCCTTCTCTTCATCTTGTTCCTCTCTCTGCTGTGCTTTAGGCCATGAGGTTTCCTCCCAAATCGTACAACAAGGACTTGGAGTCTGCAGAGGTAAGGTGCCTTCTACTTTAGAGAAGACTGAAAGGTCAGACTTCCCTACAGAGAGGGAAGAGGGAGGTGGTTTCTGGAAGGGCTCAGAGCAGCTCGGAAGCTTTGGCAGTCCCTGACCTCGGGGTGGGTTGGGCTGGGTGAAGCACTGTGTGAGAGAGCCCCACTGGTCCCCAGCAGCCCAGCCCTCACCCCACCTCTTGCCCCAGGAACGGCGTGAGCGAGAACAGCAAGATTTGGAGTTTGCCAAGGAGATGGCAGAAGATGATGATGACAGCTTTCCTTGAGCTGGGGGGCTGGGGAGGGGTGTGGAGTGAGTGGGGACTGGCTCATTATCTTTCCCCCTTGGGGTCCCCTGCCCGGGGAATTGGCCCCTTTCCCCTACATGTCTCACAGACTGCGTATGTGCAGGGGGTGAGGGGTGCAGGGAGCCAGCCACCCCCACCTCACCCCAGGACCCCTCCCGAGCCGGTGACATAGCGCACGGTGGGCAGGAGGGTGGGCAGGAGGCCTCCCCAGGGCAGGGTCCTGGCTAGTGGTGTGGGCAGCAGGATGGGAGGGAATAGCCCCGTGCTCTCCAGGGAGTCGGGGACTGGAATTGGGACACCTGTTGGGTTGTATGTTTTTTGAAGCTTCAATTATGATTTTTAAACAATAAAAAGTTCTCCAAAGTTCTCTGTGCATCATTTAATGACTGTACTTCGCTCTCACACCTGTAGTACTGACAGAGCCAGATTTTTCTTTCCTGGTCTTGGGAGGACTAGCCCAGTGTAATCACCCAGGGTGACAGTGGATGAGGCTGAAGCCAAGGGCAGGGTGAAGGGATGCTAATCTGGCACCAGAAGGGCCTCTCTCCTCTCTAACTGGCTGGCCAGTATTGGGCAAGTCACTAAACCCCTCGGTCTCCTTCCCCACATCTGTCCAATAAAGGATTAGACTCTGTGCCCTGGCTCTAAAGTTAGAAATCTAGAGCTCTAGAGGATGGCCCTCAGGTGGGGTTTGCGGAGGAGAGGAGGGGCTCTGACACGTCTGCTGCTGGAGGTGGAGAGCCTGGACTTTGCCCAGTTGGCCCTCACCAAATGGGAGACAAGCTCCCCACCACCACCCCCCGCCACCCCCCAGAGAGCGGACCTGGGTCAGGCAGGAGGGGGCTCCCTGTGGCCCCGCCCACTTACTCCAGCTGTGGGGGTGGGGGTGGGGGGATGTGTCTGCTTAGGTCTTGAAGTCCCGGCTCCTAACACCACTGCTCCCCATCTCGGGTCATTGAATTATTGCTGTGTCCCCCAGCAGCCCCTGGGACGCCGCTGTACATGTTCTCTGCTCCCTCCAAGTGCTGTTACCTGAACACGGCCTTGGGGGTTTCCGCCTCTGCTTAACTGGGTTCCCTCTCCAGCCGTGCTCTGGCTCTTCACCCCATGGATTTCTACTCCAGGCTTCCTGCCTCGCAGTATGATTCATCCCCCTGGCTTCTGGAACACTCGCTTGAGATCAGATACTCAGGAGGTGGTGTGAAAGTCTTACCTTCCTGACTTGCAAGTTCTTAGCATGAGGCATTTGTGTCCTCCTGGGGCTTTGCCCAGTGCCTGGCACACTGGGTCCAATAAAGTCTTGTTAGGAAAGGTATGCTCTGTTCATCACCAACTGAAGATTTTCATCCCCCAGTATCCCTAATTTCCACTAAAGGCATGTTTTAGGCCTTGCTTTTGTTCCTGATCCCATGCCAGCCTTGGTCACAGTGATCTGGCATCACCTGCTTCATTTAAAAAGCTACTGCCACCTCTCAATGTAATGAAACTATTAAAAAAAAAAGACTTTATTTTGGGGGTACCTGGGTGGCTCAGTTGGTTAAGCATCTGATTCTTGATTTCGGCTGGGGTCATGATCTCAGGGTTGTGAGATCAAGCCCTGCGTGGCGCTCTGCACTGGGCGTGGAGCCCGCTGAAGATTCTCTCTGCGCGCCCCCCACACACACGTGATTGCTTGAGTGCATGCGGTCTCTCTCCAAAAAAAAAAAAAAAATACTTCATTTTTAAGTGATCTCTGCACCCAACGTAGGGCATGAACCTACAACCCCAAGATCAAGTGTCACACGCTCTACTGACTGAGCCACCCAGATGCCCCAAGGTTATAAATCTTAAAGTTAGCACCTGGCCCAAAGTGCCTCAGACCCTCTCCTGGTTGGTAACAGATTGGAGAGTGTGTCACCCTGGTCCAGAGAGCCGGGGTCATTTGCCATGATTTCCTGGTTCTCACCCACCTTGAGTCTATGGGCTGTTTTTCTGTCTGCTCGCCGTCTGGAAGTTTCCTGTAATTCATACCCATTGGCTTGGTTTTCTCTTCCTGGAGAAGCTTAGTGTCCTTTTTATGCTTGGAGAGTTCACTGTGTTCACTTTCTGGGTTTTTTGTTTTGTTTTGTTTTGTTCTATTTTTTAATTAGAGAACTACAGAGAAGCATGAAGAATATCATAACAAATTCCCATGTATTTCCACACAAGTTTAATAAATGGTAACATTTGGTTATCATTTCAAGTTTTCTCAACCAAGGAAAACCATTACAGATCAGTTGGAAGCCCATCTTGTTCCTTTTCCAGGCCCTTCCCAACCTTCCCTAGAGGCAGGCACTCCAATGAATTCAGTGGGTAGCCTTCCAGTTTATGTTTTTATACCTTATGTTATGCAAAATATAGTAGTGTTTTGCGCTTTTACATCTTTTAAATGTTGTATCACATGAATGTAACTTGCTCACTTCACTCAGTCTCGGTTTTGAGACCTAGTCGTGTTGATACCATGCCCAGCACTGTCTTAGGCACTTCGAAACAGCGTAAATAAAGCAAATTCCTTTCTTCACGGTTTTTTATTCCTTGAGGGCTTGGGGCGGGGGTGGGGGATGCATATGCGGTATGAATGGACCATGATTTATTTAGCCCTTTCCTGACTGGTGCGCGTCTATTTGCTCTGACAATCAATGCCCCAGAGGACAGCTCTGTGTGTCTCCTGGTGCCCAGGGACTGTGTATATGGTGTGCAAACTTTTCTCAAAGGGCCAGATTGCACATTTTTTAGGCTCATGAGCCATGTGGTCTGTCACAACTATTCATTTCAGTTCTGCCCTTCTTGAAAGCGGCTATAAACAATATGTGAACAAATTATTTAAGAACACTGGGGTTTGAATTTCATATGATGTTTACATGTTAGGAAAGAGACTTTTGATTTTTTCCCCCAACCATTTAAAAATGTAAAACCCATTCTTGAGTCGAGGTGTCCATATCTTGGCTCACAGGCTGAGTCTGCAACAAATGAGTCACCCCAGAGCCCTTTGAAAGATGCTCCAAGTCCAGTACCAGATGAAAACAGGAAGCGTGAGGGGAAGTCGCTGACCAGTTCTAGCCATTGAGAAACACCTGGGAAAGCCTTTAGGAAGCTGGAAGGCAGAATGACAGCCAGAGGTCTCCGGAGCCAGGCCCTTTGCCAGAAGATCATTCTGGTCTAGCTCAGCCTGTGCAACAGGGCCAGTAACAAGCCCTGCCTGTCTTTATCGTCCCATGGGTAGGGCCGACATCTGGATGGAGCCATCATCCTCCAAGAAGAACAGCTACCTGAACAGGAGGGTAGTGTAATGGGGACGGTGTGGGCTGGGGGAGCCTGACTGCACATCCCGCCTGGCTGGGCCACCGAGGCCTTCTGTGATCTGGGGCAAGACCCTTCCTTTCCCTGAGGCTGCCCCTTGTCTCTAACAGGAGTAATCCGCACCCCTCCACTCGGTTTGTAGGATGAAATGACGAAAAGTGTGATGGAAGATGCTTGACATACGAGAGGTGTCCAATAACTGCTAGCCAACATTTGGATTCTCTCCCCCACGGAATGGAGGCCGGGACACTTCCCGGGACGGGAGCAGCCCCCTACATCTTCTAACACTTCTGACCGCTGGAAAAGCTCATTCCTTCCGTTGAGCTGAAAACTCGCTGGCTGTGGCTTGCACTCCCTGTCCCACTTCCAGTCCCTGAGAGCAGACAACAACCCCCTCCTTCGCTTCCCCACTCAAGACAGCCCGTTTTCTTCAAGTTGTGATCCTGAGTCCTCTCGCCATTCTGGCCACCCTCGTTAGAATTAACAAACGTCCTACACATTTGAACTGTAAGTGAAGATAAGAGTCTGGGTCACTCACTCTGGCCGTGGGTGAGGAAGGCCAAACATTGGTTAAGAGATTCGATGGTTAAGGGGCGCCTGGGTGGGTAACTCGGTTGAGCGTCCAACTCTTGACTTTGGCTCCAGCCCTGCCCTCAGGGTGGTGGAATCAGGTCCGACATTGGCTCCATGCTCCCGGGGAGTCTGCTTGGGACTCTCTCTCCCTCTCCCTCTGCCCCTCCCCCCCCAAAAAATATTTTTTTTTTTTTTAAAGAGTTTAAGACTGCAGCACAGGGCAGACCCTGGTTCTGCTACTTGGGCAAGTTACTCAACCTCTTTGAGGTCAGATTCATCTTCTGTAAAAGGGGAAATGGTTCTAGTACATTCCTCATAGACTTATTGAAAGGCCTACACCTGATAATGAATGGAGAGTGCTCAGCATAACGTCTGGGACCAGCTGAGTCCTCTGGGGGTTCTTTGGGGGAGGGTGAAGGGGCGTGGCTGCGAAAGTGAATGTCCTGCCCTCCACAGCTCTAAACCCACCCCTCTGCTCTCGCAGAGCCGCGCACTGAGCTGGCCTCAGTCCGTGCACGGTGGCCAACCTGCGTGAGGTGGAGTGAGGGGCCCCAGCCTCCCGGTGTACTGGGGACAAGAGACGGGAGGTGGACAGATCAGCAGGTGAAGTCCCTGCCAGCTTTGGCCACCAGGGGGCACCCCCGCCCCAGAGATGGCCTCACCCAGGCGGACACACCCACTCCTCATCAGAAGGTGTCTGTTCCTTGGCCCGCGCTGAGGTAAATTGGGACAGAAAGTGACACCCTTGGGTGTGGTCGGCCGGACCTCTAGGCAGGCCCCATGGCCTGTAGGAAACCCTCAAGCCTGAGGTGAAGGCTCAGGCGGTAACTCTGAGTCGGCCAGCCATGACCCTGGGCAAGCACTTCCCTCTCTGGCCCAGTTCACAGGGTGTAGAACAGACCCCAAGACTTGCACGGTTCTAGGATTCGAGGCTGGGGCAGTTCCTTCTTTCTCACCCCCAGCCCTCCTCCACCTCAGGGCAGCACACACTCGGGCAGGCGGGGAACCTGGCCAGGGAAGCCACAGGCCACAGACCTTCCCCCAGCTCCAAAGCGCTGGGACACCACTGGAGGGAGGGGAACCCCAGGGGGAGGAGGAGGAAGGGCAAGGTCAGGTGAACCAAGAGACCCAGAGCCTCAAGGGTCTTGCTTCATTTGGGACAGACATCCGGTTTCCTCTGGTTTCTGCCAGGATTCCGGGGGCTTAAGGGAATGAGTCACAGGGGGGATTGGGGAGTTCCCAGCTAACCAGTTCAGGACAGGAACCTGGGACGATGCCTATCAAAGTGTGGGGTGGAGACAGGAGGCAAGACCCCAATGTCCCTACCTCAGGCCCCTGGCCCCTCAGGAAGGGACTCGGGAAGGCAGCCTCCTGGGAGTTTGGGGGGGTAGAAATGGGGGCAGCTAGGTTCTTCCTTCTCAGAATTTGGGGTCTCGGGAGCAGGTAGCTTGCGAATCCCAAGGGAGAGTGCAAGGGGGTTGCTCCCCCTGATCCGCCAGGGGAGGGAGGGAGGGAGGGGCCGCCTGGAGGCCTGCCTCTCCCCCCACACACAACCCTCCCGGGTCAGTCTGACCAGCCTCCAGCCTCCAGGGCTTTTATCAGCGGCTCAGCCTTCGTTCAGCGGTTCTGATCAAACACCCTGGGGCAATTTCGGGCCTGGGTGGGGCTGAGGGGAGGAAGAGAGTTTGAGGGGGACTAGACGTCAAAGAAGGATCAGGGATTCCACAATTTCACAAAACTTTCGCAAACAGCTTCTTGTCCCAGCCCCCCTGCATTGTCCTGGACGCCAAATTTGCATAAATCCTGGGAAGTCATTACTAAGCCTCCATCGTGGCACCAGGTAATTTCCTCCCAGGCCTCCATGGGCTTCTGTATAAAGGCCCTCTGGAGCCGGTCCCTGCCAGAGCCCAGAGCCTGCCGACCCACGCAGACCTTCTGCTCAGCCTGCTGCCCAGAGCCCCATGAAGCTGACGGGTGAGTGTCCTGGCCCCCAGGGAGGGAGGGAGGCTGGAGTGGCCGAGGGGCTGCGGGGGGGGGGGGGGGGGGGGGGCGGGGCCCCGGCCCCGGGCCCCGGGCGGGGGGGGACCGCCCGCCCCCCGGGCCCCCCCCCCCCCGCCCCTGCTCTGCTGTCAGCCCTTCAGCTGCTGCTGTGGCACAGCGCACTCTGGCTAGTGCAAGAAGCCACCCCCCTGCGCCCGACCAGCTCGCCGTCCCAGAGCTTCCTGCTCAAGTGCTTGGAGCAAATGCGGAAGGTCCAGGCTGATGGCACAGTGCTGCAGGAGAGGCTGGTGAGGGAGAGGCACGGAGGGGACGCGGGTGCTGGACAGGGGTGCAGGAGGAAAGAAGACCCAGAGGGCAGAGCTGCAGGGAGGGAGGAAGGGGTGAAGGCTGAGGGAGGGGAAGGGAATGTCGAGAAGACATCATCAGGGAGGCGCGTGGGAGACCAGAGACCCAGGGGGACAGGGAAGAACATCAGGAGAGGTGGAGCCGTGGACGGCTGGCTAGGAACTGGGGGAAGAGTGTCTCGAGGACAGTGCCCGGATGGCCAGGATCGCAGCAGAGGGCAGAATGGGGCTGAGCAGCCCCCCAGGACTGGGAGAGGGATGCTGAGGGAGGGGAAGACCTTGGAGAAACGGGGAGGACTTGGGAAACAGGAGCAGCCGGGCCCCATCAGGTCCCCCTCACTCAGCATCCTTCCTGTCCCCAGTGTGCCACCCACAAGCTGTGCCACCCCGAGGAGCTGGTGCTGCTCGGACACGCTCTGGGCATCCCCCAGCCTCCCCTGAGCAGCTGCTCCAGCCAGGCCCTGCAGCTGGTGAGGTTCCGGAGGGGAGGAGGGGGCGGAGGGGAGGGAAGAATGGTCTGGAAGTCTCTCTGGACCTCTGGGCCTTGAAAGGAGTGCTCCGGGCAGCAGCCCCTAACTCCCCTACTCCGCCTCCCCACCCCCCCCAGACGGGCTGCCTGCATCAACTCCACAGCGGCCTCGTCCTCTACCAGGGCCTCCTGCAGGCTCTGGCGGGGATAACCCCCGAGTTAGCCCCCACCTTGGACATGCTGCAGCTGGACATCAGCGACTTTGCTTTCAATATCTGGCAGCAGGTAAGCCCCCCTGGGAGCGGCAAGTGTTAGGCGCCTGGACTGAGCTGGTCCCCAAAGACCAGGCTGCAAGCCTGGGGGTCCCAGTTCTTTAGGGCCAGGGTGGGAGCCTTCTCAGGGCCCTCTTGCTGCCAGCCCTTCCCCACCCTCCCTAAGTTGAGGGCGGGAGCCGGGTCCCTGGGCCCTGATGCAGACCTGGGTTCAAGGCCACCATTAACCGTGTGGCCTGAAGGGCCCCGCAGCCCTTCGCATTTCCTTAATCACGCCCACTCAGCAGGGCCTGAGTGCTGATCTCCTCTTTGCCCCCACAGATGGAAGAGCTGGGGCTGGCCCAGGCAGTGCCGCCCAGCCAGGGCACCACGCCAACCTTCACCTCGGCCTTCCAGCGCCGGGCCGGAGGGGTCCTGGTGGCCTCCAGCCTGCAGAGCTTCCTGGAGCTGGCCTACCGCGCTCTGCGCTGCTTTGCCAAACCCTGAGCAAAACCCTCCCCAACCAGTGTATTTATCTTTATTTAATATTTATGCTTATTTAAATCTAATATTTAAAGACAAGGAAGAGCAGGACGGAGCCCCGGTCTCTCGGGTCCTTCCTGCCGTCTCCAAGTTCCATTCTCCTGCTTGTGGCAGGGAGAAAAGCCCCCGTCTTCCTGTCCCCTGGACTGGGAGGTAGCTATAGGTAAATACCGCGTATTGAGTTCCTGTGACTGCTCCCTGGCCTGACTCCACGGTGGGCACTGGGAAGAACCCCAGTGAACTCCCTACCCCAGCGGTACCCACCTTGAGGCCCCTGGAAGCATCAAGAAGTCTCCCATGTGGGAGACAAGACAACCCTGTTTAATATTTAAACAGCAGCGTTCCCCTCCTGGGTCCCCCTCGCTCTGGCCTCGCCAGCTTGGCTTGCGCATGCCCCGTGCGCCAGATCTTGCTTCTCCGCACGTCCCCTTCGCCACCAGCATTAGGCCCCGCGGGAGGTGGCCAGAGCGGGGAGGCTTGACCCTGGGGTCCCACGAATTTGCTGGGGGGATCTAGTTTTTAAGATGTTTTCAGGAATATTTTGACTTCCAGTATGGGGAGCCCGGGCATCGTTGACGTTTCTCATCTTTCTGGATGCCCTCGAGCAACAATGACAGGCTCCTGATGCCTGCCCCAGCCTCACTAGGGTCAGGATTCTGACTCTTCAAGGGCCGGGCAGAGGCCCATGTATCGGCCTTGCTGGGGGGGTGGGGGGTGGGACTGGGAGTGTCGGAGGGGAAGATGTGGGGGGGTTTACGTGACGGGGTATATGAGAGGAATGCTCAGCTCTTCACTCTCCACCTCTGCCCCCACTTTCTCACTGTAGCCAAACTTTGTGATAATAAAATATTTTGTCTCCACTAAGTGTCTTTTCCTCCTTCTTGAGTCCAGCTGGTGCCCAGCCAGGGGTGGGGGGGGCGGGGAGTTGAATGGTGAATGAGGCCAAGGGGAGGGAGAGAGGAGGTGCAGTGAGGAAGGGGGCAGTCCTCTAGCTCATCAACATTGACGCCTTTGGCCCGGATTTCTCTTGTGCCTACTCTTTGCAAGCACTGGGCTGAGTGTTAGGGACATGGCAGTGGACAAGGCAGGCAAGGTCCCTGCGCTCACGCAGGCCCAGCCTAGGGGAAGACAGAAGGCAGAAGGGCCACCATACTGGGAGAGGAGAACGTGGGGTTGGGGGCAGGGGGGAGTCTTAATAGTCCAGACGCAGACAGACACTGAAGCAAGGGAGGATTTAATATCTGCCATCTTCCATAAACTCCAGCCCATCTGCGCTCACCGTTGCCCACAGAGATAGAATGAGAAGTGCCTTGGGGCGCCTGGGTGGCTCAGTCATTAAGCGTCTGCCTTCAGCTCAGGTCATGATCCCGGGGTCCTGGGATCGAGCCCCGCATCGGGCTCCCTGCTCGGCGGGAAGCCTGCTTCTCCCTTTCCCTCTCCCTCTCCCCCCCGCTTGTGTTCCCTCTCTCGCTGTCTCTCTCTGTCAAATAAATAAATAAAAATCTTAAAAAAAAAAAAAATGAGAGGTGCCCTTCACAGATCAGGAGATCTGAGTTCAAGGTGACAACTTGGGTCAGAACTCACATTCCCGGCCCTGCACTTCTCTCCCTCAAGCTCTGCCTCCGACCGGGCCGGGAGCAACCTCATGCCACCCGTCCCTTTCCCGCCGGTCTCAGCCTCCCGGGGCGGGAGGGCAGGTGCGTGCGTGAGAGAGCAGCAGAGAGTGGAGGGGCTGCTTCACATCACAGGCTGGAGGCACTCCTCTCCGTGTCCTCCGGCGAAGACGCACCTGTGGTTCCTGGGTGCCTCCACCAGACCCGGGAGAGTCCAGATGGCCAACCGGTCCCCCATTTCAGGGCGTCCCCTGGGCTCCTCAGGCGCCTCCCACTTCCCCTCTCCATCTGGCTCCTTAGAAAGGAAGGTCTGGCTGAGCAGGGCCAGAACCCCCAGCTGCGTGGCTCAGAGCCCTCCCTCACTGCTTGGTCCTGAAGGACCCGGGGCTTGGAGATGTGTGGAGAAGACAAGCAAGGGTTAAAGAGATCCTGCCCCTCATCGCCCAGTCCTCCTCTGGAGACTGATCAAACTCGGGGCCAGTCAGGCTCTGGGTGGGGCTGGCTCTAGTGGGAGCGGGTCAGAAGAACAGGACACCCTACCCCAGCACCAGTGGGGCCTTTCGCCAAAGCCTCTCCCTTCTCAGAGTTAAGTCTGACTTTGGGGTGTGGGGGTAGGCGGCACACGCGCATGTTGACTCCTTGTCGCCCAGTGCGGGTCTGAGGAAGGGAAGCCCTGCCCCTGCAGAGTGGACAGACACAGGAGCCTGAGCCCAGCCCTCCTCCGCGCACCCCTCCCGCCCCCCTCAGCCACAGTACTGAGCCTCTTCCTAGGCCACAGCACATGGGATTCAAGGAGAAGATGTTTCCTGCCTCCATGGGACGCAGGCACTGACACCACTTGGGACTCTCACACAGGGACCCCCAAAGATCTTTATTTACAAATGAGCCGAGAGGAACTTCCCTCATGTGTTACAAAAATATAAATATACATACTCTGCACCTGCAAAGTTCCCAGAGCTACATCTACTGTTGGGAGGGGGAGGCAGGCAAGGCAGGGATGTGGGGTGCTGAGGGCCCTGGGCTAAGAGCCAGGCTGCGCACACTCTTTAGGTGCTGGCTGTGGGCAGAGGAAATTATGAAAGAAACTGGGAGACGTCTTAAGAGATGAGATGTCAGGAGAGGAGAATGATCTGGAAATGACACAGGGCTCTTACATCACGTGGATATGAGCAATGATGTCTCATCTTTCCTCACTGTTCCCTTCTGAGGCACCTGGGGCTGTGGCCCCCCAGACGGCCCCTGCGGCCACCCCAAGCCCGTCAGAGCGCAGCAATGGCCTTGGCAGCCACCTGGCGGCCCAGGGACAAGCTGAGGTCCGTGATGGCCAGAACCACCTTGGGGCTGGACATGGCTGACACCTTCACCAGTTCTGATACCTGCCACAGACAGACAAATGGCTGCTCGCTGGGGCTGCCTGGTGGTGGCTGCCATGTCCGGGAAGGAAGGGCTCCTACTCCGAGGGTTGCTCCTAAACCCCAGGCTCTGCTGCCCCCATCTGAGCTGTGGGGGGGGGGGGGTGCCCGCCCGCGCCCGGGGTGAAGCACTCACAGTGGTAAAGGGCATGAACTGCAGGATGCTGCCCCGGCTGCCCTGCTCCAGGCAGTCCACACACTCCTCCATGAACCACTGCACAAACTGAGTGTGCGGGCCGGCGGTCCGCGACCCCAGGATGGAGGAGATGAGCAGGAACAGGTTGGCTGCGCGGAATGGGGGGAGAGGGAGCACTCGTGAGTAGGGTCTGAGAAGACGTGAGGCTGGGAGGTGGCGGCACAAAAAGCAAATGTGAAAGGAAAGTGAACGGGGGGGGGAGAGGGACTGAATGAGGGCCTGGGGGTGACAGGAGAGCCAGCACCTGGAGAGATGGAAGAACAAGGTGGGGACACTAACAGGGGTGAAGGGGCACCAGGCGGCCCCCCTCCAGCTGCCAAGGCCTCAGCCCCCTGGGCCGGAGGGCGGTGGGAGGACTCACCCAGGACTCGGTTCAGCGGGTCTCTCATATTAACCGTGTGCAGCTGGGAGGCTGACAGGGAGCTGCTCATGGAGCGGTCGGCTGTGGGGCCAAGTGGAGGGAGGCTGAGGGAAAGGCCCCCTAGCTTCAAAACCCCTCTGCCCTGGGGACGCCCTCGTCCGACGGGTGTGGAGCCCCCCAGCCCCGGGGTGCGGAGGGTCCAGGATCCAGAGTCACAGAGGGGCCCTGAATACAGATATCTCAGAGGGACATGAGAGAGAACATTTGGTGAGCACTGCCAGACTCCAGTCTCCGGGCTACACACAGATCAGGCCGCATAATCCTCATACCCCCACTTCACGGACAAAGAAACCGAGAGTCAGATTTGCTGAGTAACCAGCCAAAGGTCGTAAGGTTTGCGGGTGGCAGACGTAGCATCTTTCCTCTACTCAACTGCACAGTTGGTGCCCTAATGCCCAGAAGGTCTTAGAGAAACTTCTAGACTCAAGAGAAATTTCTGGAAACAGGAAAAATTAAATGCCACAGAAGAAGCCCTTGGCAGGGAGAGGTAATAACATCAAGGGGAGCCTGAGGGGGAAGGGTGCTCTTTAGGCAGGAAGAGTGGGGAGCCGCCCCAGCCCCAGGCCAGGCCGCGGGGCCTGTTTCAGGGGAAGGAAGGGCAGAGCTGGTGAGTCAATGGCAGGCTGTGCCCGAGGTAGTGAACTCACTCGTGGTGAGTAAAGGGTGGGGAAGGGACAGCGGTGTGTCCAGGGCTGGGCTGGGGTCTGGACAGAGGAGCTTCAGTCTTTTGGGAGAGGTGCCCGGCAACCTCTCTGGTCTCTCCGCAGGTAGAAAACAGAGCAGCAGTGGGGGGCAGAATGGGACCAACTCCCACCACACTCTGACCAGGAAAGACGCCGGCGGCCGGGCTCTACGCCAAGCAGCTTTCCCAGGCAGAAGCGAGTTCCCAGGGAAGGAGGAGCCCACCCGGCCCCGTCCTCATGCTCACTGGGACTTGAAAGGACGTTGGCGTCTTCCTCCGTGGAGCTCAGCAGTCGCATCAGCTTTGAGGGCTGCATGTCATCCAAGGGGAAGAGACTGATATAATCCTGCAGGGTGAGAGAGTCACTATTACCCACTAGGCCCCAAATTTCCCATTACCAGAGAAGAGCGCTAGAGCTCGTACAGGAGGAAAAGTCCGGCCACCACAGGCCTCGGCCGGCATCTCCAGGAGGGCCAGCCTCCCTCACCCTCCCACAACCCTAGTGAGACACCCCCTCACACAGTCACCCCTGGAGCCGCTCAACCAGCTGAGCCGGGACGTAGCCGCCCAGGGGCAGGGCCTGGGCCTGGGAAGGGGCCTCTTACCTGCAAAAGGCTCAGCAAATGTCTGCTGAGCACATGAACAAGTGAACAGAGGGGTCCCCTACCTCGATGTCTTCACGGTGTCTCTTCTTTTGGCGGGAGGACGCCTGTCCCTTATGGGAGGAATAGGAACTCAGGGCACACCAGACGGCTAGCCTGGCAAAGGGTTCCAGGAAAAGACGGTAAAGTCAGGGGGCCCCGGAGAGGGCTTCTGTGCCGGGGCTGACAGGGCTCCCCCCACAGCCCAGCCTCCCAGGGCGGCCCGAGGTGAGGGGCACCCGGCACTGCGCCGTGGGGACCTGCGGCTCCGAGAGAATCCTACTTGGCAAGAGCAGTGCCGGGGGGGTCCATGAGGCTGTGCCACTTGGAGGAATCGGTGAGCAGCCCCGGCAGGATATGGCCCAGGAGGACCAGGGTCACTTGCTGCATGTCCAGACAGAAGACGGAGTAGAGCAGCTCCACCGCCCGCAGCGTGTGCTCCTTCCGCGTCTCCTTCAACAGCTCCTGTACGGGCGGGGCAGGGAGATGAGGACCTGAGGGCTCCAAACACGGGGTTCTCTGAGAGGGGACACAGGAGCGGCCCCAGGTGCAGCTCCATCCCTCACTCCGCATCAGCCTCTGGCCACTGCTCCCTGAGGAGGTGGCCCCCCTCAGAGCCCAGGAGCCCCGAGACTGAGCCCCGCGGACCAGGCTGGGTGTAGGATGCTGGTTCTGCCTGGTATTCTCTCAGCTGTCTCCCTGAGTCTGAGGAGACCTGCTCCCCCAGCCTACTAGGACTCCCAGGTACCTTAATCAGGTTGTTGCAGAACCAGTAGACACCTCCCATGTGCAGCAGGGTGTCAAAGATGTGGATGGAGCGGCTGTCCACCCAGCCCTTCTCCAGCACCTTGGCGAATATGTCCGTCAGCACCTCCTTGATGGGCCGCTTGGGGGGCAGCAAGTTCCAGTAGGGCATTGTGTCCACGCCCGTGGACGGGAACTTGATCTGGGTGGCTGTCTGCTGTAGCACGTCAGCACACATGTGCTCCAGGATCGAGCTCATGATCACCACCCTGGGGGATGGGGAGAGGACCTGACGTTTAGGTTCAGGCAATACCAGGTTCAAGAACGGAGCAAACATCCAGGCCAGACTTTTCCCAGGACTTGAGTTACGGAAATATTCCTGGGGAATTAACCCCATTCTTCGCCGAGGGAGGAGACGAGAGGAAGTCACAACCCCCTAGCAGACCTGACCCCACCAGTCCGGCTTCTGGCAGGCCGCTCACCTGCTGGGCACAAAGCCTGGGGTGGGGGGAGCAGTTTGCTCTCCTTCCCCAGGTTATTCCAGCGATATATTCATATTTCCTCTCTCACTGTCTCCAACTCCCCCCATCCCCCAGACCTGAGCCCTGCCAATCCCTGGACATAAATAAATATAATCACTTCCCTCTGCGCTGAGTGCTGGGGGGAGAGGGGGGGTCCCCGCCCAGCCCTGGCCTCCTCCCAAAGTAAACTGTTACTTCCAGGACAGGGGCCCAAGGGCTGCCCCACTCGACTCTTCCCGGCCTTTGGTAGCTGGGCAAATAGAAGCGTATATCCAGGAATGTTCTCACGAGCAGTCTTTGACTGAGTTAGCGCTCAGACCGGGGTGAGTGCTCACTGCTCCTGGAACCCTGCGTGGGTCTAAGAGCTGCTGCGACTTTCAGCGCCGCTTTCCCACCTGCATGAGGCACCCACGGGTGTCCCATTGTTCCTCACCCAGGGTCAGGGTCAGGGTGCTTAGCACGGATTCTGTCAGAGCAAACCCTCCGTTACTTGTGGGAGGAAGGACGTGAGGGAAGAAGAGGGAAGGAGGGAGGAAAAAGGTCATAACCTCACAGACCCTCTCCCACCACATCTTGGCACGATGTTCCCACTTCCCCCCTCTAAGGCACCTGGGTGGCTACCTGCGGACTCCTCTCTCCTAGCTTACTGGTTGTGCATGCTCCCTGCATCACAGCACTATTCCCAACAGCCAAGAGGTGGAAACTACCCAAGTGTCCATCCACCGATGCATGGATAGACAAAACGTGGCGCATACATACAACGGAATATTATTCTGAAGGGAATTCTGACACAGGCTACAACATGGATGAACCCTGGGAAACATTAGGCTAAGTGGAACACGCCGGCACAGAGAGACAAGCACTGCAGGATTCCACTTACGTGGGGTACCTAGAGTAGTCAAACTCAGAGAAACAGAAAGTAGAATGGTGGTTACCAGAAGCTAAGGGAGGTAAAAGGGGTGAACTGTTACTAAATGGGTACAAAGTCTCAGATTTACAAGACGAAAAGGTTCCAGAGATCTGTTTCACAACGATGTGAATACCTCACACTGCTGAACTATATACTGAACTAAGATAGTAAATGCTATGTTAGGTATTTTTTACCACAATTTAAAAAAGAACAGTTATTGGATGGGGAAATCAACCAACACCACCGAACTCCACACGGATGAAGTCACCAGGGAGGTCCTCCAAGCCTCTGAAAAGCCAAGGCAGCAAAACGTCACAAGAGGGAGGCGGGGGGAGGATGACGAGGGTGGGTGGGCCCAAGGCTCACAGCTCTGTGGATGGGCTCCTGGTGCCTATGCCGTGCCGCGGCTAAGACCACCACTCCGTTCTGGTGAGCTAGTTCTCCACAACTTGAGCTCTTTGAAGACAGGAATCATAGCAATTCGGGGGCTGTGTTTCTGGGACACAGCAGGTGCCGGGTCATAAACACTCCTGGCACAGAGACACACACTCAGTGTTGCTGAGTCAGTGCGTGAACACACAAGTAAGAATGGGAGTGAGTGAGCAGCCCGTCTGGGAACGTTAAGAGGAGAGGGGGCTACTGGTTACTGGGGGTGCTGCCCGCTCGCGGCAGGCCCTCCGCGCTCCCGGAGGGAGGGGACGGGTTACTGACCTCTCGTTGTAGAACTGCAGAGTGTTCTCACTGTACAGCGGCCCCGCCAGCTGGCGGATCATCTGCAGCGACTTCTCACGCTCGTCCAGCCCCAGCATCCGCACGTGGGCCACGAGCCAAGCCACAGCACACACTGCCAGACTGCACACCTTCCCCTTGATATTATCTGTGATTTTCTGGGGGGAGGGGAAAGGGTGACTGAGGCCACGCTCTCCCCCTCCCTGACCATCACTTTCCCCAGCCTCTGTGGGCAGCTGAGTGTCGCAGGTGGAGTCCTGGACCGCATCCCACACCTCTTTTCCCCACAAGTATGCTTTTCCCAAAGTTACCTGGGTGGGAGGGAGTGGCTAAGCCTATGTTGATCTTACAAGGAAGATCAACATCCAAGCATGAGCTCCTGGATTTAAGAGTCTTCTTATTCTTATAAAGTGTAACAAGCTATCAAACACTGGCTCTGTGTCTCAGGGAAGAAAGAAGGCTGCTGGAAAGGTGGGGCTACCTGGATGGACTCGAAGGCCAGCACCCCATTCTCCCAGGCATTGAGGATCTCCAAGATGGCCGCTGAAATGCTGAGACAGGCTTCATGCCACTTCATCTGCCTACGGGGGGGGGGGGGGGGGAGAAAAATCACTACGGGGGAGTGTGGGATGGACTGAGGGAGAGGGTCTTGGCCTGCCCCCACCACCACCCTTGGAGCGGGTGCCCGGCCACTGACACCAGCTTCATCTCCGAGGAGTTGTTGAGCAAGGCCACCAAGGACTCCACTTTGGTGGAGTCAGGCCAGAAGCAGGGGTGGTCAGGGTTCAGGATTTTGCCCTCCTCGGGCATGCAAGTCTGCATCCACGTTTCAAAAAAGGGCACCTGTGCTCCTGTGCTCGACTCGGACAGAATCACCTAGGAAAGGAAGGGGGCGTCAGCAGCCAGTGCCCTGTGCCTCAGTTTCGTGCCCCACTGCCTCTACTTTCCAGCCTGAAGAACTGAAGACGAACTGGTTGAAGGGAGAAAGACGGGGGCTGTGCTGCCACCCAGTGGTGGGTGTGGATGCAGCACTGAAGGATTCAGGATGTGACACAGGGGGTATCCGTGGACCCGCCAAGGGTGGGGGCACCTGCGTTCTGCAGGCAGCAGAACGAACTGGCTTGGGAGACCAGGGAGCCAAGTTACTGGTCACTTCCTTCCCCGTCTCCCCGCCCCTAATCCTGGTGCCCCTAATCCTGACTGTTCTCTTCTCACTCACCTCTGAACCATAGGTCTGGGCCACATGGCACAACATGAGGAAGGAGATGTCGAAGAGCAAGGCGCGAACGGAGGCTGCTTTGGCTACGGAGAACAAGACGGCTGACCCCACAGCCCCCAACAGGGCCCAGAGCCCTCAGCTGAATCAGGAGGGGATCAGCATTTGCCTCAAGGAAGGTCAGTGACCAAGTGGCTCCTTCAAAGCTCTGAGGCTCAGAATCCTTTTCTTGAGTCTCAATTAGAACATCATCCCTTCCTTGGAATCAAAGACTCCTGAGACCCTCCTTCTTCCCCGTACCCAACCAAATCATAAAGGGGGAGGGCAAGAGCAGCGCTGGTTTTGGAAGAACCCTTTTCCCAGCATTCCCGTCAAGGCTCCCCAAAAGCTTCAGTCAGTCATTGCTCAGAGGAGAAAAGAGCCTCCCCAGGAGGAGCAACGGGCCCTCTGCCCTTCCCTGTTCTCTCCCTCCACCACCCCTCCCACAGTGCCGGGCCTGGGGGTGCACGGAGCTGACTCACCGAGTTCTTCATTGCCGTGTGTCGTAAATTCGTTCAAACTGGGGGAGGAATGGAGACAGGTCACAGCAAGCAGGGCAGGGGGTCAGGGGGCTACACCTGTCCGGAAAGCATCACTGGAGTCTGAATTAGGGTTTAAACTTAAAATGAACACCACCGCTACACAGAAAAAAATGCTTTCTGTTTTTAAAAGATTTCCAAGGCAGGGCGCCTGGCTGGCTCGGTCAGTAGAGCATATGACTCTTGATCTCAGGGCTGTGAGTCTGAGCCCCACGATGGGTGTAGAGATTAGTTAAAAATCTTAAAAAAAAAAAAAAAAAAAAAAAAAGATTTCCAAGGCCCAGGGAATGGCTCACTGGATGGAACAAAGTTCTATATATAAAATTCCGGGGCAACCAAAAAAGTCAACAGTGTTTGAGAGCCCCTTATTAACAACTGGGCGCACCCGAATCCCTCCATGCCCACCATTCGATGCCTCTCGTCTCATCAAACACCTCCACCTCATGCTCAGCTGCAAAGAAAAGAACACTTGATACCCAAAGACCTGGCCCTTCCCCCAGAGTCTCCCACTGGGATGCTCTGGCTTGCCCTGGGCCTCCCCAGGGAGACCCAGACCCCAGTGCCTTGCTCCTATTCTGCTACTCCCTCCTTCAGACCTGCCTCCACGACCCCGGACAGGGGCCCAGCCTGCCCTTACTTGATGAATTTCCGGGCGAAGGATTTAAGCTTCCCAGTGGCAGCAGCGGCAGCCAGCAGCAGATCCAGACTCTTCCCGGACAGCATGTGGCCCAGGACTCCAAGCAGGCCCTCTGGGGACTTGGAGTGGTCTGCATCCATCGTCTGGGGACAGGACAGGAAATCAAGTCCTGAACAACTGCAGAGCCCCCGAGATACAGCCCAACCACAGCTTCCCTCTCTGCATGTCTCCATTAAATAGCATACCACAACCTACATCTGCAATTCAATCTACATCTTTCTGACTCCAGTCTGGAAAACCATTTCCCAAATCTATCCTTGCTCTCTGACCCATCCCTCCCAACTGAACTGCGATCGTGGCAGTGGGGGTGGAGAGGGTAAGATTCTCCACTGCTTCTGAGAGAGCAGGTGGAAGCCCCCCTACCACAGAGCCTGCCTTCCAAGTAATGCTCAACAAATGTGAGTTTTCAATGGCAGCTTCCCTGCCTTGCCTGTTTCTCTACTTTCAAAGTAACTACACATAAAAGCCAAAAGACAGGGAGGTCTATGGCCTCAGTTTATTTATCTGGAAGCAGAGGCAAAAGTAGAAAAAAGGAAGAGATGACCCTGGAGGTAAGGGAAGGGCACACTCACCTTAAGGATATTTGTGACAGTGGGTTCCGCCCGGAGAATCAGCCCAGGATTGGGCTGGATGTTGGCATTTTCTCCTGATTTCAGCTGGGGTGCATGCTCCCGGTCTGCTGCGCTGTGGCCAGAAGCCGTTGGCCAAGAGAAGGGAAAAGAAACGGAGATTGATTCCTGACGGGCTCCCTAGTCCGGCCCCAGAAGCAGAGGCTCAGGGAAGGTGGCGAGCACAGGAGAACCTCTGGGGGCGGGGTGATGTTTATGAAAGCATATCCACTGTTGCAACTGCTTCAGTCTGTCACTAGGTAATCACCTCAATTTTGAAAGTTCACTTGAGATTAAAGGAAGATTTAGGATTTTTACTTTGCTCACAAAGGAGGGTGGGAACTCAAATGCAGCCCATAAGGGTGCAGAAGCCAGTGTCTGCTGCTCCTGGTAACCCCAGGCAGGGCCCCAGACACCTGCACTGGGGGGTGGGGGAGGCACCCAGTGCTCCAGGGTGGACACGAGGGAAGGAGAGCAAAGCAGCCCCTCGGCCAGCCCGAGGGAGCTCACGCTTACCGCTTGGCCATGAGGTTGGTCACACTGGCTTCAGACAGAAGCCCCTGCTTGCTACATTCTTGGAGTAGGAATTTTGTACAGTCACAGCTGTGAGGGGAAAAAGATCATGAGGGGCCGGGGCACACGGCAGGGATTATTGAGGGGAGGGAACCATAGGCACCTGCCTGGTCTCCTCCCTCCTTCAGAAGGAAGAATGTTTTGAGTGCCTGAGGGATGGGAGATAGGCTCAGGCACTCAAGGGCCTGAAGGGGCTCAGGCTGCTGCCTCCTGCCCCTGCCAAGGGGCACGAACCAGGTGACAGCCCCCTGAGGTCTGTTTGGCACAGAGGAGCAGGGGAAGAGCCCGTAACACCTTCTAGTAGAGCGGGGGTGAGCAGGGGAGTTCGTACTTGCAGCGCTGGTCAGCTTTGTCCAGCAAGGGTGTGAGCTTCAGCAGGAACTCAAAAGCACAGCTGACGTCCTCGGTAAAGTCCTACAAAGAGCCAGGGGCTGCCATCTGGCTTCTAGGCCCTCAAGTCCACCCATAGCTTGTGATGCAGGCTCACATGGACACCCCGCTGGATAGAAACCCTGACAAGCCGGTCACGCCCACCACCGGCTTGCCGTGACACGACAGGGAGGAGTGTAGAGGACCAGCGCTCTACACCAGCCCTGGTCACCTTGGCCACCTCGCGTCCTGGGTGGCCAGGCCGCCTGTCTGGAGCACAGGTGTGTGCGCGTGGACACATGCAGATGTCAGGTGCACTCACATTGCCAGCCAGCCCCCAGGTGCAAGGACGCAAGACTGACCCTTCCGTTGCCCCTGTTCCTCCCTTGCCCTTGTGGAAACAAGGATTCACCAACTCCCACGCCCCACCCTACCCCCGTCTCATTTCTCCAACTTACCTTGTCCCCATGACAGTATTTCTTTAACTTCACCAAAACCTGTGGGATCTAGAGAATGACACAAGAGGAGAAACAGGAAGATCAATTTCTTCTCTTCCACCCAGAACTAAAGGCATTCCCTCCATCTCCCTGCTCCAAGCAGAGAGACAGGAACCCTTCCACCCTGGAAACGAAAGCACTCTCAGGGCCAAGTTAGAAAGCTGGCAGGTATCCAAGCGTCCGGTGCCTAATGCCTACAGGACACAGGGACCCCTCACTTCTGCTGGCTCCACAAGGAATCGCCATAAGCCAAGGGAACCCTGATTCAAGGACTGGGGCCACTTCCCTGGCTCCCATAACTGCCCTGTGCCAATCTGGCTGATGACTGAGCTAAACGGCACCTGTGTGCTAAGAGATGGCAGGCGCCTGCCAAGGCAGCTAAATATAGCCCTGGGACTTTCAGAGAAAAGACTCGATGGGAACTTGCGCTGGGGGACCGGGCAGGCTGCGGACGATGCCAGCGGGGAGAAATGTGGGACAAAGATCCTGGGTGTCGCTGCTTTTCCTGAGAACCATTTCTAGACTGGGCACTCTGTTACTCCCACATCCCAGGTACCTTAACCAACTGAGCCACGCAGGTGTCCCTCACGTCCCAGGTACCTTGAGGAAGGTAAAAGCTGTCCACTTGAGCTCCTCCGTACCCTCAGGAGACTCGATGAGCCCCACGAAGCAAGCTTTCCAGATTTCCAGGACAAAAAGTGGGGTGGGAATATGCTGTGGGATGATCCAAGAGTGAAGCCTAAGAGGGTGCCCAACCCCCTTCATCTTCTGAAGGCCCCAGGGTGGGGGGAAGGTGGGGGCTGGTCAGGCAAGCTCAGAGACAGTGCAGGACAGGTGCTACCCCACTCCTAGGTGAGAAGCAGGGATGTCACGTGAAATGGCACCATCGTGCATGACAGGGATCAGCTTTCTACCGTGAATCAGGAGAAACCCCCTTTCTCCCAAGAAGTACCAGAAGAATCCTCCCCACTGCCCCACGCAGCCAGCCCGCCATGTTGACAGAGAAGCAACTCTGGGCCCCCCACCTGCATGCGCTTCACCATCATCAACTGTTCCACCAGGGGCTGTGTCTCGCCTGTCAAGTTCATGGTGCCCTCGAGCAGGACCACCGCATGGACCGTGGGGTAGCCAGTCTTATGCAGCTGCTCCGAGTGCACAGCCAGCATTGTGGGGATGCTGAAGGGAACAGATATAAAGGGGACAGTGTGAGGAGCCAGGAAGAGGTGGCGGGCAGGTGAGAGCAGAGGGGTGGAGGCCAGGGGCCACAACTCCCCACCCACACCGAGGGCCTTTCCTCTCTCCCTCCACCCCGATCAGCCTGGGAGCCCGGTACCTCCTAATGAGCGTGCCACACTGCTCAGCCTGGCTCCGGAGCTGAGGGTTGCTGAGACTGGCCAGGATCTCCCCAAGCTTCAAGAGAGAATGCTCAATGGCAGTCCAGGAGGCTGGTGAAGAAGAGGAAATGCAGACACACGATGGGAAACAGAGGAGAGGAAGACACTGGCCCTGAGCTCAACAACTTTGGCCCCCCTGGGCCCTCAAAACCACATATGGAGGCTTCCTCTGAGGATGACATGGAGGCCAGGGGCCTGAGGGCAGCATGCACTGTTTCTAGAAGGGGGGTGAGCACCAACAGTGAAGGCCCTAGAAACTAGCCCCAGAGGCCTGCCTTCTAGTGGAAGCACGCAGCCAACCTTAGAGCCTACATACGGCCTAACACAGGCAGTGGCAGAGAGAGGCACAGCAGGGTTGGGGTCCAGTGGCTGGAACAGGGAGGCAGCCACAAATCACATCAGGAGTGGCCAGCCCTGCCAGTGGGCACTACTCTCTACGGCTGTCGAGCTAGATTCCTAACCAGCCTCCTGGGTTCACCCCTGCCTCACCCTGCCGAGGCCTCTGCTCTCACTGCCCACCCCCTCTGTAGGCGCCCCCGCTTGGCTTATTGCCACCTCTCAAACTCACTCTCCTCAAGCCTTTGTTCAAGCCCGGATCCTTCAACAACTCACCCAACTGATCCAACCCACTGACCTCTCCTCCTAAATGCCGCATTATCTTGCACTTAATTATGAGTCACTTATCCTAGTTACAACTCCAGAGGGTCAAATGATGAATATTGGCACCAACTAGCCCGTTAACCTCCATGTGGCATGGGGAAAAAAAAAAAAAACAAAAAGATAAGACCTGAGATCCATTAAAATTAAATTAAATATTCATTTACTTTTCAAGCCACTAAACATTTGTCAAGGGCTCAAGATAGGTAAGACACTGTCAACACAGCCCATTTTTATGGAGGGTTCATCTCTCTGGACTTTTGACAGGCAATAAAACATACTTTGAGAAGTAACAAATATACTAATACTAATAATAAATTCTCCAAACAGGTCCTGAAGACCTGGGTGTGACCCATTCTAGCATTCTTGTTACTGGAGAGTAAGAGAGCCTTAGGTGGTCTCAAGCCACTACAAGACCATGGCCTCGGGCCCCACGTCCAAAAACACCAGAGTCTCCCCTCCCACCAGGTGATCTGTCTCCTCTCTGACTCTGAAGGGTTCCAACATTTCACATCTGCACTTGAGTCAAGAGGTGCATGATCCAACAGGCCTGACAGCAGACAGGTACCATGTTTAAAGGGACATGTTAAGCAACACTCAAACCCAAGAGTCATGTGCTTTCAGACGAGTAGTGTGGAGACAAACACAAGGATGGATGGTGTGCTTCTCTCGTCCTCTAATTTCTTCCATGTATATTAACGTACTGGTCTTGCTCCCCACTAGCATGTATGCTTGTTGAGGGCAGGGACCCTGCCCCATGCTCCTTTGGTAGCCCCCCGCCCCCCCCGCCCCCAGCACCTGGCACAGTGCTGGGCATACAATAATGCTCAGTAAATACCTGTTGGTTGATTGGCTCGGGTGCCACCCTGCCCAAGTCCCTGGGATGTATGCAATGCTTATGGGGAGAAAAAAAAGGAAGTGGGATGATTTCAGATCCTCCTGGAAAGAAGTGGGATGGCATCCTGCCTCTCCCCTCTCAATTAAAGAACCGGCTATGGGAAGAGTGGCAGGCAGGGCTCAGGGGACCCAGGGGGACATACAGGCCTCCTCTAGTTTGGCGATGTGGAGCAGGGCCCGGTTCTTGGTGCTGCTGAGGGTCTTCTCCAAGCGCAGCAGGCACATGGCAAGCTGCTTCTCCCCGGCCGCTGGAGCTGGAGCGCCGGCGTCCAGCCCCTCCCGGAGCCGCTCGGCAGAGGCTGCAGTACAGCGCAGCAGCCAGTGGAGGGCGCTGAGAAGGGCCCGGCACAGCCCGATGCACTCCTCGGCTTTGCCATGACAGCTACCGGGGAAAGGGTGCAAAATCTGTCGCGGCTCCAAAGGCTGAAACATGACCCACACCACTGTTCCCCAGAGTGGCCGGTACACCCCTCCTAGGGAAAGAGAGCCGGGAAGCTAGCAAAGTCCTAGGGGAGACAGCCCCGTCGGCTTCCACCGGACAAGATTTCAAACGAGCCACTCCAAAGAGAAAAGGCCTTTTGTCCTAAGGGACTAAGGAATAAAGGATGGGAATGGGTGGGTGCAGATGAGCAAGAGGGAAGAGTGCGGGGCCCCATCGGGTTGGTGTCAGTCTATGGACTAGGAGCTTCTTCCTGACACTAAGATCATGCTGGAAGGTTACGAGCCCTGCCATTACCTCAGTCGGTCACAAAACATGTCCATGATATCCAGCAAAGCCTGGACACACAAGTCCCGGGAAAAGTCATCAAACTGTGGAAAGAACAGCAACAATGCTACGGAACATCCCAGTCGACCCCCGGGCTCACACATGAGGCAGATGGCATATTCAGGATGCCTGCTCATCTTTCCTCCAACCTCAGGTTTCAGACTCGGCATTCTTTCTTTCTTTTTTTAAAAGATTTTATTTATTTGACACAGAGAGAGACAGCGAGAGAGGGAACACAAGCAGGGGCAGCGGGGGAGGGAGAAGCAGGCTTCCTGCCGAGCAGGGAGCCCGATGCGGGGCTCGATCCCAGGACCCCGGGACCATGACCTGAGCCGAAGGCAGACGCTTAACGACTGAGCCACCCAGGCGCCCCCGGCATTCTTTCAACATTGGAACTTGGCTCCTAATATCCAGCCTCCACTTCCCAGAATCCTCCTCCCTCCAATGGAGCACAGCAATGCCAGCTAGAGGCATCGTGTGCTGCCTGTCCAGCCTCAGAGTTCGTATGATCAGAGCAGTCAAGGAGGTGGGGTCCCACCTGTGACTATTACCTCTCTACCCCTCTGCCCTCCACCTGGCTCACGAGTGGCTGTGGCCATACCTTACTGATCGCTGTGAGGACAGAAGAGTAGGACACCATCTGGAGGGAAAGAAGAAAGACAAAGTTCAGACTAGCGTCGCACAGCTGACAGGACCAAAGACTGACACCTGAAGTTTCTGCAGCCCTCCAAAAACCTCAACCCCTTCAAGAGGCCTTCCTCAACCCACTGAAAGAGAGGCATTGTCCCTATTCCTGCTTCTATCGGAATCACCATAAATGACATCATCAGCATGACGTCAGTCTTCCACTGAGAAGATGAGGGTGGGCATTCAAAGGTACTGAGTTCCATGTTCACATGCCACTCACTGTCCACTATACACAAGGTTCAAATGACTGTTAGTAGGCAGAAGAATGGACAGGAATGAGGTTATGTTACTTTACTCCTACAAGCTCTATAAAGGGTACTTTTATTTGGACAAGAAATGGAGACGAACAAACATTCCCTGCAATGAACAGGTAGCACCTGTACCTTGAAGTAGGTAGGGAATTTCATTATGCACACTCTTACTGATTCTCTAGGACTTACACTCTAGGATTCCTCCAGGACACCTCCTCTGATCAATCCCAACCTCCCACCCAAAGCTGAAATTCTTCCCCATGTGCTCCAAGCAATTACCTTATACCCATCATGACACAGTGGGTGCCTGTTGCCCCCACCAAACCTAGGAGCTCCTTGAGGACAAGGATGCTTTTACTCAGTGAACCACCATGAACTTGCTGAAAATGTTTGTAGAACGAGTAAGGAAAGACATACCCTGGATCAGCATTTCTCAAAGTAGCTTCCAAGGTTGCACTGTTCGATAGAGAAGCCATAAGCCACATGTGGCTGTTTAAATTTAAATTAAATAAAATTTAAAATTCAGTTCCTTAGTCAGACTAGCCACTACATGTGGCTATGGCTACTGTATTAGACAGCACAGATATAGAGCATTTCTATTATTGTAGCAATTTCTATTGCATGATGTTATTCCAAAGATTCCCCAAGATGTTAAGAAATTTTACACACACACACACAGCTTCTGTGTGATATGAACTTGAGAAACTGTGGAATAAATAAATACAAAGAGCTTTCTTTACTATAGGGTATCTCTAAATCATAATATACATATATACAATGAGAACCTCTAAGATAAACGGAGACAAAGTAAGCAATACTTTCCAAGCTTATTTGACTAAGAGAAATCCTATCTGAACTGTGAGCTCCCTGGGAACAGAAATAGTGGTGAATTTATATCTGTTTCTCTAGAACCTAGCCTGCGCCTAGCACACAGTAGGTCCTTAGTAAGTCTTTACTGCTTTGGATTGGTGAATTCTCAGAACTAGCATTCTGAAAAAAATTGTACTTTAAAAATAAATCTCGGGGCATCCGGGTGGCTCAGTCGTTGAGCGTCTGCCTTCGGCTCAGGTCATGATCCCAAGTTCCTGGGATGGAGCCCCACATTGGGCTCCCTGCTCAACCGGAAGCCTGCTTCTCCCTCCCCCACTCCCCCTGCTTGTGTTCCTGCTCTCACTGTCTCTATCGCTGTCAAAAAAATAAATAAATCTTAAAAAAATAAATAAAATAAATCTCTATTAGTAAAACCTATTCATCACCATTGTAAGATTAGAGTTGTAGTTCAAAAGAAATAACTAATGTGTCCTGAATGAAATTAAAACCTATGGAAAGCCTTCTAAGTTGTCATATTTTTTTTAAAGATTTTGTTTATTTATTTGAGAGAGAGAGAATGAGAGATAGAGAGCACGAGAGGGAAGAGGGTCAGAGGGAGAAGCAGATTCCCCGCCGAGCAGGGAGCCCAATGCGGGACTTGATCCTGGGACTCCAGGATCATGACCCGAGCCGAAGGCAGTCGCCCAACCAACTGAGCCACCCAGGCGTCCCTAAGTTGTCATATTTTTAAAAAATATTTACAGCATGCTGATAAAATATGAGTAATACTTTAGAAAGTAGTTACATTTATATACTCAACACCAGTGGCAAAATACACCAAAATAAAAAAGCAGAATACAATGATAGAAACTGTCAGGATAATCACCAGCCTTGTGGGCTGTCTTCCCTAGAGGAATAGAGATTTCCAAAGCTTTAAGGAGAAAGCAAAATCAGCCTCAATGGCCTTAGTATGGTGAATTTTACATGCATGGCAATGCCTTCTGTGTATAATTTCTCCAACAGAGTGCTCTCTGTTCAGACACCTTTAACTACTATTCTTAAATAAACAAGAGCAAAACACACAGAGGACTTAAATACACAATTAGTGTTTAGCGCCGCTCTCAGCAAGATGTTCTGTGAACCCATAGCTGGTGTCTGATGGTGATCAGAAAGTTGGGAGCCTGCCTGGGCAGGATGACCATAACGTTCCGGGCGAGTGTTTGTTTATTTATAACTGATGTCCCCATAGCAAGAGCTTGGCAGAGAACTGAACCTTGTTGTATACCAAACTGAAGGGGGAGCTGATGTTCCCACTGAAGCGGACCCCAAACTACCAGAAGAGCAACTCCCCCCCCAATTCTGTATGTTCTGAGGGACGCTGTATGTTCTAATATATTTATGGTCTCCAAATTCAGAATTCCACCAAGTTTTTGCTAACAGTATCAATAAAGCACTGCTACTCTTGAGACCTAAAAATACTTTCCACATGGCGAACTGTTACTGTTTTTCACAACAGGATTTAACCTCTTTCACTCTTAATATAGCTATCAACGTAGGAGTTCTAAGCTACCACCAGCCCCTGAGGTGGGAGCCCCTCTATGTGGCCCACTGCACACCTGGCTAGCCCAGACTGACCTGCGGCTGCTCTCTCCTCTCCTCTGCTTTTGATAGTCAACACCCCCAACTACCCCTAAGTGCACTCCACGTGCACAGCACTGGACCAAAGAGCCTCTTGACTCTCAAGGAAGAATCAATGCCTAATTTTGCATAGCACTTTACAAGTACTGAAGCTCCCGCATATACATTTATTTCTCTCATTGTTACTTCAGCCTTGCTCTCCCTCTTGCCTTCCTATCAGTGTTTACACATCTCGAGATTCTTCTTTGAGAGAACTTCCTGCAGACCCCCCATTTCCAATTAACAACCACGCTCTCTCTCCTGCTCTTACAGACTTCTTTTCAGACTCTTATGAGAAATCCTTTTCCTACATGTGTTCCTTACATGTGATTGGTTCCTCGGGGATTTGGCTTGGTTCATTTTTTTTTTGCTCACTCTCCACCCTCTCTGAGAACTCTCGTCCATGTCCACAGCTTCAATTACCATCTGCAGTTGACAACTCCAAAATCAACAGTACCAGTCTAGGTCTCTTCTTCCAAGTTCCGGAAATGTATGTTCAACTGCCTACCAAGTATTGTCTCTTTGATAGCCCACACAGGCACCTTACTTAAGGAGGCCAAAATCAGGGGCGCCTGGGTGGCTCAGTTGGTTGAGAGTCCAACTCTTGATTTCAGCTCAGGTCATAATATCATGGTCATGGGATCGGACCCACACTGGGCTCTGTGCTGAGTTAGGAGTTGGCTTGAGATTCTCTTTCTCCTTCTCCCTCTCCCTGTCCCCCTGCTCGTGCTCTAGCTCTCTCTCTCTAAAATAAATAAATCTTTAAGATATATACACATATATTTTAAAGATTTTATTTATTTATTTTACAGAGAGAGAGACAGCGAGAGAGGGAACACAAGCAGGAGGAGTAGGAGAGGGAGAAGCAGGCTTCCCGCTGAGCAGGGAGCCCAATGTGGGGCTCGATCCCAGTACCCTGGGATCATGACCTGAGCCGAAGGCAGACGCTTAACGACTGAGCCACCCAGGCGCCCCTATACATATATATGTTTTAAAGATTTTATTTATTTATTTGACAGAGAATGACACAGCAAGAGAGGGAACACAAGCAGGGGGAGTGGGAGAGGGAGAAGGGGGCTTCCTGCTGAGCAGGGAGCCTGATGCAGAACTCGAACCCAGGACCCTGGAATCATGACCTGAGCCAAGGGCAGACGCTTAATGACTGAGCCACCCAGATGCCCCTAAAAGTATATATTATTAAAAAATATATTAAATATTTAATATATATATATTAAATACATTTAAAAAAAAAAAGAAAAACTTATTTTAAAAAAAATAAAGGCCAGGGGCACCTGAGTGGTGCAGTTGGTTGAGTGTCCAACTCTTGGTTTCGGCTCAGGTCATGATCTCAGGGTCGTGAGATCGGGCCCTGCGTCAGGCTCACACTTGGCGTGAGCATCAGCTTGGAACTCTCTCTCCCTCTCCCTCTGCCCCTCCCCACCATGCCAGCTCTGTCTCTCTCTCAAATAAATAAATAAATCTTAAAAAAAAATAGCCAGGGGCGCCTGGGTGGCTCAGTCGTTAGGCTTCTGCCTTCGGCTCAGGTCATGATCCCAGGGTCCTGGGATTGAGCCCTGCAACGGGCTCCCTGCTCCGCGGGAAGCCTGCTTCTCCCTCTCCCACTCCCCCTGCTTGTGTTCCCTCTCTCGCTGTCTCTCTTTCTGTCAAATATATTTTAAAAAATCTTAAAAAAAAAATAGCCAAAATCAATGTCCTCTCCACCGCTCAGCTGCACCCCAACAACGGCCCTACACTTCTCTCACTGTCTCCTTATGATCCCATCAGCCATGATTTCTTCCTCTCTCTCATGCCCCTCATCCTGGTAATCACCGAACCCTCTCATCTGCCACCTCCTTGTTCTTGAATTCATCTTCTCTCCTGCCACCTCCCATGCTTATGGTAATATCATCTCTTACGTGAATTACTGCCATAGCCTAAATCAGGAGTTGGAAAACCACAGCTCAAAAGCCAAATTGGACCCATCACCCTTTTTTGTAAATAAAGTTTCATCAGGGTCGGCGGGGAGGGCGGTGGAGAGCGCCTGGGTGGCTCAGTTGGTTAACCATCTCCCTTCGGCTCAGGTCATGATCCCAGTCCTGGGATCAAGCCCCATGTTGGGCTTCCCTGCTTAGCAGGCTCCCTGCTTAGCAAGGAGTCTGCTTCTTCCTCTCCTTCTGCCCCTCCCCCTGCTCCTCTCTCTCTCTTGCTTACTTTCAATCTCTCAAATAAATAAAATCTTCTTTAAAACAAATAATAAAGTTTCATCAGACCACAGGCATGTCCATTTACTTATATACTATCTATATCTGCTTTCAAACTATAATGACAAAATAATGGTGATAGAGACCACATGGCCTGCAAAGTGGAAAGTATTTACTATCTGATCCTTGGCAAAAACAAACAAACAAACCAACCAACCAACCAACCCTGGGGTGCAAGGCTGGCTCAGCAGAAGAGCATGTGACTCTTCATCTCAGGGTCATGAGTTTGAGCCCCAGGATGGGGGTAGAGATTACTTAAATAAATAAATAAATAAATAAATTTAAAAAATATACATATGCCTGATTAAATGGTCTCCCTGCCTTCTGTCTTACCTCCCTCCAACTCATTCTTCAAACTACCACCACAGTGATCTTTCTAAAATTAATCCACAAATTCTCCAAATCCACAAAGTCAAGGAAATCTCCATCAAAATGCAACTGGACTTTTTAAAAGAATTTAACAAGTTGATTTTAACATTTGGAAAAGATAATGCCTGAAAACAGCCAAGAAATTTTTGAAAAATAAAACAACTAAGGGAAGACTTGCCTAACCAGACATCAAACATACTATAAAAGTATAGTAACAAAACAATAAAGTACTAGTGCAAGCAGAGACAAACATATCAATGAACTAAACTAAAATATCAAGAAATAGACCTTTGTAAGAGAATTTAGGATATGGATGAATGGCCTATTCAATAAAGGCAGCTGAGCCAACAGTCCATCTATTTGGAAAAATAAGTAAGTTTGGATCTCTTCCTCACACCACAATAAATTCTAGTATATGTGCTGCTGAAGCAAGCACGCACCACAATAAATTCTAAATGGACTCCCATCCAAGTACTAACCAGGCCCAACCCTGCTTAGCTTCCGAGATCAGATGAGTTCGGGCACATTTGGGGTGGTATGCAATCAGAAAACAAAAAGAAATAAAAGGCATCCGAATCAGCAAAGAAGAAGTCAAACTCTCACTCTTTGCAGATGATATGATACTTTATGTGGAAAACCCAAAAGACTCCACCCCAAAACTGCTAGAACGCACACAGGAATCCAGTAAAGTGGCAGGATATAAAATCAATGCACAGAAATCAGTGGCATTCCTATACACCAACAACAAGATAGAAGAAAGAGAAATTAAGGAGTCAATCCCATTTACAATTGCACCCAAAACCATAAGATACCTAGGAATAAATCTAACCAAAGAGGCAAAGAATCTGTACTCAGAAAACTATAAAATGCTCATGAAAGAAACTAAGGAAGACACAAAGAAATGGAAAAACATTCCATTCTCATGGATTGGAAGAACAAATATTGTGAAGATGTCAGTGCTACCTAGAGCAATCTACACATTCAATGCAATCCCTATCAAAATACCATCGACTTTTGTCAAAGAAATGGAACAAATAATCCTAAAATTTGTATGGAACCAGAAAAGTCCCCAAATAGCCAGAGGAATGTTGAAAAAGAAAAGCAAAGCCGGTGGCATCATGATTCTGGACTTCAAGCTCTATTACAAAGCTGTAATCATCAAGACAGTATGGTACTGGCACAAAAACAGACACATAGATCAATGGAACAGAATCGAGAGCCCAGAAATGAACCCTCAACTCTACGGTCAACTAATCTTCGACAAAGCAGGAAACAATGTCCAATTGGAAAAAAAAAAAAAAAAGAGTCTCTTCAACAAATGGTGTTGGGAAAATTGGACAGCCACATGCAGAAGAATGAAACTGGACCATTTCCTTACACCACACACAAAAATAGACTCCAAATGGTTGAAAGACCTAAACGTGAGACAGGAGTCCATCCAAATCCTAAAGGAGAACACAGGCAGCAACCTCTTCGACCTCAGCCGCAGCAACTTCTTCTTAGAAACATCGCCAAAGGCAAGGGAAGCCAGGGCAAAAATGAACTATTGGGACCTCATCAAGATAAAAGGCTTTTGGGGCGCCTGGGTGGCTCAGTCGGTTAAGCGGCTGCCTTCGGCTCGGGTCATGATCCCAGCGTCCTGGGATCGAGCCCCACGTCCGGCTCCCTGCTCGGCGGAGAGCCTGCTTCTCCCTCTCCCTCTGCCTGCCACTCTGCCTGCTTGTGCTGTCTATCTGTCAAATAAATAAATAAAATCTTTAAAAAAAAAAAAAGATAAAAGGCTTTTGCACAGCAAAAGAAACAGTCAACAAAACCAAAAGACAACCGACAGAATGGGAGAAGATATTTGCAAATGACATATCAGATAAAGGGCTAGTATCCAAAATCCATAAAGAACTTAGCAAACTCAACACCCAAAGAACAAATGATCCAATCAAGAAATGGGCAGAAGACATGAACAGACATTTTCCCAAAGAAGACATCCAAATGGCCAGCAGACACACGAAAAAGTGCTCAACATCACTCGGCATCAGGGAAATCCAAATCGAAACCTCAATGAGATACCACCTCACACCCGTCAGAATGGCTAAAATTAACAAGTCAGGAAACGACAGATGTTGGTGGGGATGCGGAGAAAGGGAAACCCTCCTACACTGTTGGTGGGAATGTAAGCTGGCGCAGCCACTCTGGAAAACAGTATGGAGGTTCCTCAAAAAGTTGAAAATAGAGCTACCATACAACCCAGCAATTGTACTACTGGGTATTTGCCCCAAAGATACAAATGCAGGGATCCGAAGGGGTATGTGCACCCCAATGTTTATAGCAGCAATGTCCACAATAGCCAAACTATGGAAAAGCCAAGATGTCCATTGACAGATAAATGAATAAAGAAGATGTGCGCGCGCGCGCGCGCGCACACACACACACACACACACACACACACACACACACACACAATGGAATATTATGCAGCCATCAAAAGGAATGAAATCTTTTTTTTAAGATTTTATTTATTTGACAGAGAGAGAGAGAGAGTGAGAGCAGGAACACAAGCAGGGGGAGTGGGAGAGGGAGAAGCAGGCTTCCCGCCGAGCAGGGAGCCCGATGCAGGGCTTGATCCCAGGACCCTGGGATCATGACCTGAGCTGAAGGCAGGCGCTTAACGACTGAGCCACGCAGGCGCCCCAAAAAGGAATGAAATCTTGCCATTTGCAACGATGTGGATGGAACTGGAGGGTATTATGCTGAGCGAAATAAGTCAATCAGAGAAAGACATGTATCATATGACCTCACTGATACGAGGAATTTTTTTTTTTAAAGATTTTATTTATTTGACAGAGAGGGAGAGCAGGGAGAGTGTCAAGCAGAGGGAGAGGAAGAAGCAGACTCCCCGCTGAGCAGGGAGCCTGATGCGGAACTTGATCCTGGGACTCCAGGATCATGACCTGAGCTGAAGGCAGTCGCTTAACCAACTGAGCCACCCAGGTGCCCTGATATGAGGAATTCTTAATCTCAGGAAACAAACTGAGGGCTGCTGGAGTGGTAGGGGGTGGGAGGTATGGGGTGGCTGGGTGATAGACATTGGGGAAGGTATGTGCTATGGTGAGTGCTGTGAATTGTGTAAGACTGTTGAATATCAGACCTGTACCTCTGAAATAAGTAATACATTATATGTTTTAAAAAAAAAAAAAAAAAAAGAAGAAGAAGATAGCAGGAAGGGAAAAATGAAGGGGGAGAAATCGGAGGGGGAGACAAACCATAAGAGACTATGGACTTTGAGAAACAAACTGAGGGTTCTAGAGGGCAGGGGGGTGGGGGGATGGGTTAGCCTGGTGATGCGCATTAAAGAGGGCACATACTGCGTGGAGCACTGGGTGTTACACGCAAACAATGAATCATGGAACAGTACATCAAAAACTAATGATGTAATGTATGGTGATTAACATCATAAAAAAATGGTAAAGTGAATTATAAAAAAAATAAAAAACAAAAAAATAAATTCTAAATGGATTAAACAAAATAAATACAAAAAATAAAAGCGCAGTGTTGGCAGAAATTGGAGAAGAACATATTTTGATCCTTGGAGCAGGGAAGCCCTTGAGCAAGACAAAAGCCATATAGGAAAAAATGGTTAAATCTGACAACAAAATCATTAAAAATTTCTGCGTGCTAAGAAAATAAAACCAGGGGCGCCTGGGTGGCTCAGTCACTTAAATGTCTGCCTTTGGCTTGGGTCATGATTCCAGGGTCCTGGGATCCAGCCCCGAGTCAGGCTCCTTGCTTAGCAGGGAGCCTGCTTCTCCCTCTCCCTCTGCCGCTCCCCCTGCTTGTGTGTGCTCTCTCTCTGTCAAATAAATAAATAAAACATTTTTAAAAACAAAAGAAAAAAAAGAAAACCAAAAAGTTAAAAAAAGTTATAGAAAATTTCAAACATAAATAACAGATAAAGATTACAAGATCAATTATATTAAGACACTTAAAAAGCAGTAAGAATTTTTCTTGGGGTGATGAAAATGTTCTCAATTGACTGTGGTAGTGGTTGCACAACTTTGAAAATACTACAATTCAGTAAACTGCATACTTTAAGTGGGTAAATTGTATAGTATGTGATTTATATCTCAACAAAGCTTTTACAATAAAAAAACAAAAGAAAAATGGGCAAATGATATGCATAAGCAATTCCCAGAAGTTATACAGACAGCCAATAAACATATAAAAAAATGCTCAACATCACAGTTATGGAAATACAAATTATAGTGTGACGTAATTTTTTGCCTTCTGGAAAGGAATTTAAAAAAATTCTATCCAGGGGCACATGGGTGGCTCAGTCATTGAGCATCTGCCTTCAGCTCAGGTCATGATCCCAGGGTCCTGGGATCGAGCCCCACATCGGGCTCCCTGCTCAGCAGGAAGCCTGCTTCTCCCTCTCCCACTCCCCCTGCTTGTGTTCCTGCTCTCGCTATCTCTCTGTCAAATAAATAAAATCTTAAAAAAAAAAAAATTCTATCCAGCATTGGAAAGGTGTTGGGAAACACTGTCAAACACTATGGAGGGGGCATAAACTAATACCATCCTTTCCGGAGGGCAATTTGCAGGATCTACTGCAATTGAATATGGGGGAATTCTTTTTCTTTCTTTATATTTTTTTTAGAGAGGGAGGGAGGGGGGAGGGGCAGAGGGAGAGGGACAGAGAATCTTAAGCAGGCTCCACGCCCAGCATGGAGCCTTACTCGGGGCACGATCTCACAACCCTGAGATCATGACCTGGGTCAAAATCAAATCAGATGCTTAACTGACTGAGCCACCCAGGTGCCCTGAATATGTGGGAATTCTTTAAACTAGCAATTCCATTTCTAGGTATCTATACTAGGGAAACACTCCCAGAAGTGCAGACAAGTAAATATAAGAATGTGCAATGAGGGACTCCTGGGTGGCTCGGTCGGTTAAACATCTGACTTTGGCTCAGGTCATGATCTCAGAGTCCTGGGATCGAGTCCTACGTCGGGCTCCCCACTCAGCAGGGAGACTGCTTCTCCCTCTACCCCTCCCTCTGCTCATGCTCTCTCTCTCTAAGTCTTTTTTTTTTTTTAAAGAAAGTTCAATGAAATAATGAGTATAACAGTAAAAAATTAAAAACCTCTATTACAGTACATATGGAACATTATGCAGCAGTTAAAAAGAATCAGCTAGATGAATATGTGCTCACATGGAAAGCAGACATAAGCCAAGAGGAAAAAGGAAGTACAAGAGCTACATGCCATCTGAGGGATACTACTCAGCAGTTTAAAGAGAATGAACTGCGGCGCCTGGGTGGCTCAGTCGGTTAATCGTCTGCCTTTGGCTCAGATCATGATCCCAGAGTCCTGGGATCAAGCCCCGCATTGGGCTCCTTGCTCAGCAAGGAGCCTGCTTCTCCCTCTCCCTCTGCCTGCCGTTCCCCCTGCTTGTGCTCTCTCTCTCTGTCAAATAAATAAATAAAATCTTTAAAAAATAAAAAAGAGAATGAACTGATCCCATAAACAACCATGGAGATAAATCTCAAAAACTTTTTTTTTTAAAGACCTGTTTATTTATTTGAGAGAGAGAGAGAATGAGAGCACAAGGGGGAGGAGCAGAGGGAGGGAAGAGTCCCAGGGAGACTCCACACTGAGCACAGAGCCCAGCACCGGGCTCCATCTCACAAACCTGAGACCACGACCTGAGCCAAAACCAAGAGTCAGATGCCTAACCGATTGCGCCACCTAGGCACCTCTCAAAAACATTTATGTTAAACAAAAGAAGACAGAGTATAGAGTGTTTGCTATATGATTCCGTTTCTTTTTTTTTTTAAAGATTTTATTTATTTATTTGACAGAGAGAGACACAGCGAGAGAGGGAACACAAGCAGGGAGTGTGAGAGGGAGAAGCAGCCTTCCTGCCGAGCAGGGAGTCCGATGTGGGGCTCAATCCCAGGACCTGGGATCATGACCTGAGCCAAAGGCAGACTCTTAATGACTGAGCCACCCAGGCGCCCCATATATGATTCCATTTCTATGAAATCCGAATATAGACAAGACTAATCTACAGTGACAGAAAACATTTAGTGATTGTAGGAGGACGCCTAGAAAGTGGCACAAGAGAACTTTCTGGGAGAATGGAAATGTTCTGTACCTTATTTTGAACGTTAGTGACATGGGTATATACAATTGCTAAAACTCACTGAATTCATCTTAAGGTCTATGCATTTTATTGCATGTTAAATATCTATACACACACACACATAAATCCTACCACACCATTCCTCCACTTAAAACTCTTTAAATGATTACTCATCACCCTAAGATAAAGTCCAAACTCTTTAGCATCACTCGCAGGTCCTTTATCACCCACAGGCCTCCCTATGTCTCTCTAAACCAGTCTCCTTCTTGAAGTGCTAGCCCAGCAGTTCTCAAAATATGGTCCAGGAACCCCTAGAGTCTGTGAGATTAAAACTATTTTTTAGGGGCACCTGGGCGGCTCAGTCATTAAGCGTCTTCCTTCGGCTCAGGTCATGATCCCAGGATCCTGGGATCGAGTCCCACATCGGGCTCCCTGCTCAGCGGGAAGCCTGCTTCTCCCTCTCCCACTCCCTGCTTGTGCTCCCTCTCTCACTGTGTGTCTGTCAAATAAACAAATGAAATCTTTTAAAATAAATAAATAAGGGCGCCTGGGTGGCTCAGTTTGTTAAGCGACTGCCTTCGGCTCAGGTCATGATTCTGGAGTCCCTGGATCGAGTCCCGCATCGGGCGCCCTGCTCGGCAGGGAGTCTGCTTCTCCCCCTGACCCTAACCCCTCTCATGTGCTCTCTCACTCTCTCTGTCTCAAATAAATAAATAAAATATTTAAAAATAAATAAATAATAAAAACTTTTTTAAATACTGCTAAGATGCTATTTGCCTTTTCTACTCTCGTTCTCCCACAACAGCATGTGGAATGTCCCAGAGGCTCCACGACATGTGAATCATATCAATAATTGTGTCAACAATTGGAATATCTGTGTAACTCAGTAACAGATATTTTCCACATGACCAATTCATGATATTATAAAATCATGCATGAGTAAAAGATCTGTTCAAAGTGCAAGACAGAGACCAATGGATTTTCATGTAACAGAGTATAAGAAGCTCATTGAAGGGAGCCTGGCTGGCTCAGTCGGTAGAGTATGTGTGACTCTTGATCTCAGGGTTGTGAGTTCAAGCCCCATGTCGCGTGTAAAGCTTACTTAAAAAATAATTAACTATTTTTTTTAAGTTCACTGATGTGGTTTCACATCACCTGTTGAATTCAGTGTGTCGGGGTGCCTGCGTGGCTCAGTCCGTTAAGCGACTGCCTTCAGCTGAGGTCATGATCCCAGGGTCCTGGGATCAAGTCCCGCATCAGGCCCCCTGCTCGGCGGGAAGCCTGCTTCTCCCTCTCCCACTCCCCCTGCTTGTGTTCCCTCTCTTGCTGTCTTTCTCTCTGTCAATTAAATAAATAAATAAAGGGGCGCCTGGGTGGCTCAGTCGTTAAGCGTCTGCCTTCAGCTCAGGTCATGATCCCAGGATCCTGGGATTGAGGCCCGCGTCAGGCTCTCTGCTCCACGGGAAGCC
Source organism: Callorhinus ursinus (assembly GCF_003265705.2). Classification (NCBI taxonomy): domain Eukaryota; kingdom Metazoa; phylum Chordata; class Mammalia; order Carnivora; family Otariidae; genus Callorhinus; species Callorhinus ursinus. The sequence goes on from NW_027397114.1 coordinate 8,782,935, forward strand.
TGCTTCTCCCTCTCCCACTCTCCCTGCTTGTGTTCCCTCTCTCGCTGTGTCTCTGTCAAATAAATAAATAAAATCTTTAAAAATAAATAAATAAATAACATATAAAAAAAATTCAGTGTGTCAATGAATATCCAGTTATCTGAAAAGCTTATTAACATTCTCTGCCTTTTCAAACTAAATATCTGATGTGTGAGGACAGATTTTCTTCATACACTTCAACCAAAATAGCCTACTGTAACAATTGAATGCAGAAGCAGGTATGAGAAATCAGCTGTCTTCTATTAAACCATTAAAGAGATTTGTAAAAACGTAGAACAATGCCACTTTCCTCACTAGCTTTTCTGTTTTGGAAAATATGGTTTTCATTAAAATGTTATTTATATTAACATGTAATGTAACAGGTTTTATTTAACAGACTTTACTTTTTGTTACTTTTAAATAAGTTCACAAATATTTTTTAAATTTCTCAGTTTTCATTTCTAAAATGGTAAATATGGATAGATGTAATACATATAAACAAAAGCTTTGCGGGAGTCTCAATAGTTTTTAAGAGCATAAAAGAGTCCTGAGACCAAAACTACTGCTCTAGCCATACAAATTATTTCCAGCTCCTAAACAACATGTGATTTTTGTCTCCCAGCCTTTACATATGCTTTTCTTTCTGCTTTGTACACTCTCACCAATCTGCTTAGCTAACTCCTATTTAACAATAAGGTCTTGGTTTAAACATCACTTTCTCCAGAAAGCCTTCCCTGATTGCTCAGACTGAATTCCGTGCCTCTCTCACATACTCCCCTAGTACTGTCTTAAGCTACATCCTAAACCCGTCCTGTGACTGACTGCTTATTTTCATGTCTGTTTTTACCCACTAAATTCCTTGTGTGCTGGGATCAGGTCTTGCTCACAGCTATATCCCCAGGGCCTAAGCCACTATCTGACACATTCACGAATATTTACTGATAGAATAAGTTAATGTAACATTCATCACAACCAATGAAGTATTATTTTCACAAGAAAACTGAGGCTCAGAGAAGTGTTGTGTTCAAACAAATTCACCTAGAAAGTGTAAGCTGACAACTATACTCCAAGTCTTTTACCTTCAAATCCTCACTCTCTGGAATAGGTGGGGCAGTTTACCTGGGAACTAATGGCATACTTCAGGTAGGACAGGATGAGAGGATTGGGGGAAGGTCCAATCATGGCCTGCTCCAGTAGTGCTTCTGCAAGGGGAATAACAAAGCAAGACTGAGTGGTTATAGTTTCTCTGGGTTTAGCCCTCCCATCCTTCCTTCCTACTTCACTTGAGACCTGCTAGGTTGAGAATGTCCCAGGTGGCTCCTTTGGGAAAGAATTTCTTCATGTTGATTGCCCACTGGTAGTCACTCCATCGCTCCTTCCAGGCTTGCAAAATGGCTTGCTTCAAGTTCACTACCTTCATGATTTCACTCTGAGAAGGGGCCGGTGGCGGTCAGCTCTGAGGTGGAAGAAACTGAGCTAAGAGAAGGGGAGAGGGGATTCTGAAGGAAAGAACAGGGGAGGGCCGAGCTGAATGAAACGGATATAGGAAGATTTAAGGCAGGCAGAGGAATTATAAAGAAAAAATGGGGAAGAGGATAAGGAAGGGATTCTGTCGGGTTCCTCCCTCCTGCATCAACTAGAGCACTAAGAAAAGGGTGTCAAAGGGGCTTAATAAAAAGAGTGAGGAGGGTGGCAAGGGGTTAAGCCTATTTCGATTGCCTAATTACGCCCTTAGTTCTGGCTGCGTCCCTCAGCCCCTACCACCCCAAATCCACAGTTTTTTCCTCCATTTCCTCCACCTTTCCCAACCTTGAAACTATAACTCCCTATTTCCTTTTCATCCACCATCTCCCCAGTTTTCAGCCTACCGTGCAAGCTAGCTCTAGATCCTAGGTATCGCCATCTTGGCACTTATCAAAGAGCTTAACTTCTATTGGCTGGGAATAACAAACATGAGCCAATAAGAATGCAGCAAGAGACATGTCCTCTGGGAATTGTAGTTCCTTGGACTCGGTCTTCTGGGAATTGTAGTTCCTTGGACTGGGCTAGCAGTGAAGCTAAGCGACTAAGTTAGCCAGCCCGCATTGTTTCTCTGCTTTAGAGAAGGACAGGTACGAGCTGAAGCATCAGAGACTCAGGGAGAGGAGAGCTCTCGAAAGACCGTTCGCAAGCAAGCGTTGCCCAAAGACGTCACTGTCGACCAGGCATTTAAATGATATTCTGACACCCTTTCATTACACGCTAGTTACTAGGCATAGCAGGGGTATGGCGTTCGTTCAGCAATACGTTTTCCTCTTTCTTGACCTTTTTTTTTCTTTTTTCCTTTTTGGTTTTTGTTTTGTTTTGTTTTTTGTTTTGGTTTTTTTTTTTTGGTGTTTTTTGTTTTGGTTTTTGTGGGGGTTTTTGTTTTGTTTTGTTTTTTTGTTTTTTGGTGCTCCTACACCCCTGGGTGTACCAGAGTTCTTATTTCCACACCTGTATTCCAGAGGCTACATTGGGGCTTGATCAGTTGCACACACATCACCCTTTAATCCCCAAATTTGGCAGGCCTCCCAAAATCTCCTGGCCCTGCATACTGCTTGAATAGGGGGAGAAGTAAGGAGGAAAGTAGGGAGGAAACTGAGGTTAAGGTTATCAAAACTAAGGAGAGTCTAAGAAACTGTCATAGCCAAGAGGGCTGAAGGAGACATAATTATTAAATGTAACTTGGCATCCCGGATGTCATCCTGGAACCGAAGAAGAACATTGGGTGAAAACTAAGGAATATGAATAAAGCATAGACATTAGTTAATAATGACATATCAATATTCGTTCATTAGTTGTAAAAAATACCATACTAACGTAAGAGGCTAATAAAAGGAGAAATTGGCTATGGCATATGTGGGGACCCCCCACTATCTTCAAATCTTTTCCTGTAAATCTAAAACTGTTCTTTTTTTTTTTAAGTTTATTAAAAACAATATGATGTCTTGGGGCGCCCGGGTGGCTCAGTCGTTAAGCGTCTGCCTTCAGCTCAGGTCATGATCCCAGGGTTAGCGGAGCGTTGGTGGTATAGTGGTTAGCATAGCTGCCTTCCATGATCCCAGGGTTCTGGGATCAAGCCCCACATCAGGCTCCCTGCTCCGTGGGAAGTCAGCTTCTCCCTCTCCCACTCTCCCTGCTTGTGTTCCCTCTCTCGCTGTGTCTCTCTCTGCCAAATAAATAAATAAAATCTTTAAAAACAAAACAAAACAAAAAAACAATATGATGTCTTGCTTATCCTATGGAACCTAATCATGCATAATTATATTCAGGGCTTTAGACATTAGCTCTCTTTTCCCCCTTCAGTGAGAAGCTCAGGGGAAGCAAATGCTATTCACCTCTGGCTTCAATGTCTGAGCCTTCTCTACATACAGCCCTTATCCCTGCCCTGTCCTGGGGACAGATAGTCCCTAACATCTATAACCTAGGACAAGAGTAAACATGGAGGCCCCAGCCAGTGTTCTGCCACCCCCTACTTTCAGCTCCCCCATCCCATACCCTAAGTCTGATATCCCAGTCCATGAGGCCAAGTTCCATCCATATTCCCCAGCAACCATTATTTGGCCACCCTTTCACTGGCAAAATCAGTCATTAGGGGGATGAATCTGGGAGCGCAGTGAGCTCAGGCTCTGGAAGTAAACTTGTTGGCCCTTGGGGCAGAGAATAACAGGATCCTGGGTATGGGAGCAAAATCACAACAGGGAGACAAGGACCCCTGTTCTGAGGGGTAGAGTGCAGCTGAAGGAGGGCCAGATCACAATCCTCTAAGGTCATTATTGCCTCTGGCCTTTCTCCCTGCCCGTGCACCCATACACACCGCCTCCATTCTGCTCCCCTTTGTGCCTACCCAAGTGACACCACTGGGAAATAGCATTTCTGCAAAACAGCTGCCAAATATGTGGAGCCAAAGCTTCCAAAGCAGGAAGGAGGGAGAACCCAGACTCCTCACGCTTAACTTCCAAACTGCCCCCGGCCCCACTTGAGGCTACCACAAACCCCACAGTCACTCACATTTGAGACGACCACAAACTCTGCTCCTCTGAAGCCTCACATGAACCTGGCCTCCCTTCTTCTCCCAGGCCCCAACTCCACCTTTGCCTGCTCCCTCCGCTCATTCCTTTCTGGTTACGGCAGCCCAGGGCCCCCCACCTTGAGCCACTCCTGGATCCTATAGCTCCTTTCCCATCCCTCAGAGCCCAGACTGCCCCTCTTAGAGAGAAGCTGTCAACTTTGTGACTGCTCCTGACTGAGTTAGTGGGTGTTGGGTACATTTGGGAGAATATCTGGGCCCTGAGGATAATGATATTCTGAGCTTAAACCATCCCTCTCTGGCAGGAAGCCTGGCAGATCTCTGGGGGATGGAGGGGTGCCTCCTTCCCACTTCACAGTGGCAGGGAGGCAGCTTTTGTAGTCAGGCCATCTGCCTTCCCTGTCCCCCCACCTCTCACCAGCAGCTCCTTTTCTAGGTTTGGCAGAGTTCCCCCAAGGACTGGACTCCTAAGGGACTGTGAGGACTCCCTTAGCTCTGGACACGGGCCATCTTCAATTTCTCTACTTTGACTGTCCTGCCTCTCTGGTCTGTCAATATCAGAGAGAGCCTTTCCATACACCACCTCTTCCCTCCACACCACATTAGCTTCCTAGGACCCACCTGCTTCCTGGCTGGATCCTCTCTCCCCAAGGATGGGACTCTCTGAAAAGCCTCCTGTGGGTAAGAGAAGAGATACCAACATCCCCTCTGGAAAGGAAACCCTCCCTCCACGCAGCCCCTCTCAAAAACCCTTCTTAGCCCCACTTTCTTTTGCTGTCAATTTCTTCCCCCTCAGCGCTGATAAAGGCTGAGCTCCCACCTCTGCTCCCTTAGTTCCAAGCCCCAACCTCTTCATCTTGTTGGCCAGTCTGGCGGGGGAGGGGTCCGCCTGGCAAAATGAGGCAGATGGAAGCCACCCAGGTGGAGTGACATGGCAACGTTGGAGCCATGGCAGAGAGGGAGCTGGTAGGCCAGAGTGGGGGGCTTGGAGCTGGGTAAGAGGCCATAGGGGAATAGGGCTTTGTGGTACCCAAAGGGATGGGGACATTCCTTTTCTAGGCTAGAAAGAAGTGTAAGGAAAAGTGGCAAGAGTCTAGACCCAGAAACATTGAAATACTTGGTAAGCGTACAAGGCACAAAGGGTTTCAGCATCCCTTCTCTCCACAGGGAAACTGAGTCATTCGCCTCCCCTAGCTGGAATATTTTCTTTAGAAGCTTGCCTGGGTCCCCCCACTCTGGGGAGTTAATTGGCAGCAGGTGCACGGAGAAAGAAAGACTTGTTCCCACACACTCATACACAGCTGGTTCCAAACCAGTTCCCTTCCCCGACCAGTCCCACATCCAAATCCCCACTTTCTATCTCTCTGGGGGAGAGAAGGAGGGGGGAGAAGCCTACAAGGTGGACCCACCTCAGGACAGTTCCCTGTGTCTGCCTTCCCACTGCCCCATGGAGGTCCAGAGAGAGACCAGCTGGGAAGAGGAAAAGCAGAATTTGAACTAATCATTGGAGTTTTCCTCTCTGGACCCGAAGTTTCCTCTCCAACACCCTGAAGGATGCCTTCCCTCCCTACTCTCCCTACTCCCAGCTCACAGAAGAGACGTCCTGTGATCCTGAGGCCCGGGCAATAATGGGAAAGGAAGCCAGCCTGCCATTTCCTTTGCACCACCCCTCCCTCCAGGCCCTGAGAACCACTCTATACTCTTGGCCTCCACACCAGCTTGTCCCATCTCCTTTCACTGGAGGGGGGAGGGCTGCAGTACGGTAAGGTTCAAACTCTATGGTAAAGGACACCGAGCCCCTAGCTCTCCTCCCCTCTCTCCTGGCAAAGGCAGGATGAGGGGGCTCTATGCAAGAGTATGAAACCAAAAGCTGGAAAATTGAGGGGGTCCAATATCTGGCACATATTAAATGCTTTAAAAAAAAGTATCAAAAGAATGAATAAAAGTAGAAGAACCCCTAAAAGGCAACCCAGAGAAGGTGTCAGCTTCTTTTTCCACTTCTTCCCTCAGCTACCAAGAGCAAGGCTCAGCCAGGCCTGAGTCCCTTCCCAGGCCCTCTGCTTTGTGACCCATACCCAGGGCACCTGATGGGACAAAGATGATTGGGAGGTGGACATTAAGTGGACCCTTTACCCTTAGCAGGTCAATTGTCGGTGAATTTCCCAGTCTCTCATCTCTGCCAGCCACCTGATCCCCAACTCCCATAAACTGTCCCCCCCTTTCTTTTCTCCATTTCCACTACCTTTTCTTGATTGAAAGATCACTAAGGGGGAGAAACACCTGAGGATTGGGTTCTCTTAGCTGGTTTCCCCTGCTGTCCTTCCAGAACTCCCCAAGAAGTGGGGCTGTGCCTGCAGAGTCAAGGGGTATCTGCTGGACACCTCATCGCTTGCTGACATCACCCAGAGCCCAGGAACTCCAGAGGGGGGGAGGGGTGGGATTACTGAGGCCCAGGCCACGGAGGTGTTCCAGGGCAGGCTGGTAGAGGGCCCGTCCCCTGTTTCCACTCTCACCACACCCCCCCGCCCCAACTGTTTGTGGCTTCTTGGCAGGGGTGGAGGATGCTGTGTGGGGTCTTGGCTTCCAGGCTTTTGGGAAAGCTCTTCAGAAAGATATCTGGATCCCCTGGTTTCTAGGGATGGGACCCTGAGAAATCTTGGGGTGCTTCCTAGCAACAGTCTGGGAGGGAAGGAAGGAGGAAGGGAGAGAGGGCGGGGCCCAGGCATAGCTGCTCCGATGGGAGCCCAGAGAACAGGCTGTTCCTGCTGCCTCCTTGGCAACCAAAATCTGAGAGGGAGGGGGCCATCAGGCAGATCCCCTTGGAGGGTCTCTATCCATCCTTACTTGTGCCCCACCACCCCCTGCTCTCCTCAGGGATTCAGCCTTGAAGCAGAGGTGGGGGGGATGGGAGGAAACAGCCTGAGTGGGGGTTTCCTGGCAAAGAGACGACAGAAGCTGGGGCTGAAATGACTCTGAGAGAAGCTAGAAGCTTCAAGAAATGGGGGTAGGCAGGATGAGTGGCATGGAAAGGGGGCTGATGCAACACCAGGCAGGGGCTCTAAGCCCAGACCTAGGCTGGATCCCCACATCTGGCCGGATGCCTGCTTTGGAGGCCGTGTGCCCTTCACTTTGCCCTTGCCCACGTCTATTAGCAGCCCATATTGGGAGCCACGGAAGAGAGGTAAGGAAAAGATGGGAATGGTAAACTCTTACCTTTGAGTTCAAGGTGCCCCACTCTGCCCCTGGTGGGGGGTTGGGGAGGTAGATCAGGAGGCACCTCATTTTCTATGGCTTTGGGTCTAGGATTTCAAAAAGTCTCCCTTACCAAATATCCTTAGGGCCTTTCGTCAGAGAAACGTGGAGGAAGCCAGAATGGAAGGGAGACAAAACCATAGCACTTTTGTGTTCCCGCTCTGGACTCTGTCACCCTGTCCTAATCCAGATTAGTGCTAGACTTCCCCATGGCCTCCTTGTTCTGCCTGATGGATGCGGAGTATAAATGTAGCTCATCTCATAAATGTATCCCATGCATAGGGCTTCTATCTCAACTCCTTGGGCAGCTCAATCCCAAGAGACTATGTCCATACAAGGTAGAGCATGCACCCTAAGCACTGCACATCACAGCCTTGCTCCCTTGGGTTTCAGCCAAACATGATCACCGAGGACGTGGCATTGACTGGCAGACAGCCAGCCTCGGTGCACATCGCACTGCACACTGCCCTGACTCTGCACGATGCAGCCTCCCACCCCACACTGCCACTGTTGCATGTCCACTGCAAGCCCAGGCTGAACCCACAAGTTCACTTACTGCATGCTGCCTCTGCACACTGCAGCCTCAATTCTCCAGTGCAGCTGCCACTGTGCACTGCAGGCTTTCTTCTCCCCCTGCATACCCCTCATCACCACCCACTCTGCATCCCTCATGTTTCATCCCAGCTGCCCTTGTTATCCCCATGATTCCCAGGGGTCCCAAGAGAGGCACCCTCCCCTCCACTATGCATTGCAGACCCCAATTATGCTCCACCCCCCACCCCAAGAGAAGTGGCTCCAACAGAGCTGAGGATGCAAGAGCCTGAGACTGACATGAACAAGGGCAGCCCTACTCAGATAGACTTAGAACCCCACACATAGCCAAGTGATTCTGCCTAGTATAAACCGGGCAGTTGGTAGAGCAGTTCCCCTTAACACACACACACACACACACACACACACAC
>NW_027397114.1:8791617-8875933 GCF_003265705.2 Callorhinus ursinus
GGGCGGGGGCCGGGGGCCGGGGGGCGGGGGCCGCCGGCGGCGGCGGCGGCGGCGGCGAGGCGGCCTGCAGGGAGCAGCCGCGAGCCGGCCGGGCGCGCCGAGCCCGAGCCCCAGCCGGAGCGGGGCGGGGGAGGGAGGAGCCAAGAGCGGCCGCCGCCTCTGCCGGAGGAGCCGCGGGGCCGCCACACTCGCCCCCCGCCCCCCCCCCCCCGCCCGCTCGCACCCACACCCGGGCGCCGGAGGCGGGCGGCCCGGGCCCCCCCCGCCCCCCATGGACGCCCCCGGCACGGGGCGCTGAGACCCCCGCGTCGCTGCCCAGCCCTGTCCAGCGCGCCACGCCGAGGTAAGGGGGAGGGAGCGAGGGGGCATTAATATGCAAATGCCTCGCGATTGATTATGCAAAGCCGTGGGGCTCTAGGGCCAGCTCCCTGGCGGGCTGGGGGCGCCCGGGGGTACCCGCTGCCAGCCTCAGCCTTCCCCGGCGCCCCGGTCACCCTGTCACAGTCCGGGAGCTCGCAACTTACGCCCTGGGGAAGGGAGGTGTTGCTGGGAGGTCGGTGGGCCCCGGGGTTCGCCGGCAGAGATGGCGTCCAGGCCTCCCCCTCGAGGGCCCGCCCGGCCTCTGTCCGGCCCGTCTGCTGCGCACTCCCGGGCCCGGCCCTGCTGCCGGCCGCCGGAGCTCCCCCGCCCGCCGCGGTTTGTTTACGGTGCGCCGGAGGCCTGCCCCCCCCCGCACCCCCCCAGCCTCCGAGGCTGAGGCCGAAGCCGAGGCCCAGTGGCCTTTGCAAAGCCGCCTCCAGCTGCGGAGGGCTGTAAGAGTGGAGTGGGGGGTGGGCTTGCACAGGCCCCGGGAGCGGGAAGTCTCCCCCCCCACCACCATTCCACCCGCCTCCCCAATTGAGCATGGCTCTCTGGTTGCAACACTCCTAATTGCAAAAACGCAGCTTGGAGGAGAGGGAGTGTGTGTGTGTAGGGGGAGTGTATGTGAGGGTCCCTAGATGATCTGGAGAGTTGCAAGCTAGTGCGGTTGGGGAAGAGAGAGAGGAAGGGACCTGTGTGGTGTGCCCCCCCCCCAACCCTTGTTTCCCTCCTCTTGCAACGTGTCTCTGTTGCCCCTTCTGTGCCTGGGGCCCTCCCTTGTCCGGTGTGAAAGAAAGGCCTGGGGCCGGGGGCAGGGATGATAGGGCCAATGGAGAGAGCCACACTTTACAGGGGTGGAGGTCGCAGAAGAAAAGCCAGTGGGATAGGAGCCTTCCCCTCAATGCTGGCTCTGGCCCCAGGAAGGGGAAGGGATGAAGGGGGCTGTTGTCCCCGACGAGGGACGGGAAGCAAATGTGACATGCAGACACAGAGATATGCCCACACAGACAGCCACATGCATGCACACCCAGGGACACCCAGGCAGACTCAAGGACAGGAGCTGCTGGACACACCCACATGGGGACAAGGGAAGAGGCAGGCTGCCGCTGCACCGGGGAGCTCAAAGGGGTGGGACACACCCACGGGAGACCAAGAGCAAGGAGACCGATCCATGCACATACCCACGCACAGGGTCACAGGGAGATGCTGTCACACACAGGGGCAAGGAGGAGTCGCTGTCACCCACACAGAAAAAGTCACTATCATCGAACGCATGCATGAACACAGAGCAATTGCACACAGCCGCACATTACAAAAGACCCTGTCACTCACAGGCACACACGTGCTAGCATGAGCCCAGTCACACAGGCATCATTCCCTGCCTTGACAGTGACTGTCACTCAGTCAAACGCAAACGCAGTTACACATCAACACATGTATACACAACTTAGCAACAAGTATTTTCCTGGACTCTTACTGAGGATCTCTAAGGTTCTGTGTACAACAAAACCTCTACTCCAAGGAAAAGCAAATTCGTCTCTGTGAAAAGACTTTCCTGCATAATGGTGCAAGACATGCATTCATGATAATATTCTCAGTCACTGTCGCTTGTCATCTCCCCCCTCCCCCTGCCCCACTCAATGGTGAGCTCCTTGAGACCTGGGAGAATCACTCCAAGAGCTCTGGATCCCACCCAGAGCCTAGCACAGGAAGTGCTCTGTAAATACTTGTTAATTGATTGCCTGGGAACTCCAGACACAGGTGTACTCATTTGCACACAGTCCCAGGGACTCAGGTGCAGAAGGCATTCACAAGGCTCGGGTCCACACAGTCACAGGTCCACGTGGACAGCTGTGTCCAGACACCCCCAGACATGCACACTGTAGCTGTGCAGTCAGGCGCACCCCTAGATGCACACACAGTTGTAGATTTTTTTCCCTCAAGCTTCCTCCTGTCTTCCTCTCTAGGCTCAGCTTTTTTTTTTTTTTTTTTTTTGAGGGACAGAGAAACAAGAGCAAAGAGAGCAGGGGCAGGGGGGTTCCAGAGGGCCGAGCCATGGGGCTGAAACAATGTCCAATGACTTCCAGCAGCTGAGATTATCCTAGCTGCTGTGGGGGGGGGGCGGGGAGGAGTTGGGGAGAGCCAGCTCCTAGGGAGCGGTCCCTCTCTCTACCTTGAAAGCAAACGCGGGATCTAGCTGCTCCTGCCAGGGTCGTTTGTCTGAGCCTTTCCTGGGGCCTTTGACTTGCCCCCGCCCCCTCCCAGAGGAGTTCCTGTCTCCCACCAAGAGTCTGGCCCCTTGTCCCACCTCTGCCCTCCTGTCTAAACTTGGAAGCCTTCCTTAGGAGGCCGTATGCTGGTGAGTGTCTGGGTGAGTGATGTGTATTTTTGACTTGGAATTTCTCTCTAACGCTGTCTCCCTTTTGCTCTGTCTTGCTGTGTCTGATTCTCCCTCTCCTCGTTTATCTGACAGTCTGGAACTCTCACCCGGGTCGCCGTCCCTGTCTACCCCTGCTCTTGTCTCTGCCACAGCCTCCTTTCTCAGAGCTGGGAACTGGCAGTGATGAGCTTCATACTTTTCCAGTTGTTAAGACTCAAACCCCGCCCCTTGCCCCGCCTGCCCTGCCTCTGGGGTCAGCAAGAGGTTGGGGTGGGGGGGGTTGGGGGGCTCAGCTGGCTGCTCAGGACATCCTGCGCTTCCTCAGCGTTGCAGCTGCAGCAGCAAGTTTTGGGGGCTGAGAGTGGGGGGAAGGGACGGGGGTCAGCTAGAGCTCACGCTGACCTCTTAGGCTGGCACGCGCAGCCAGGGCACACCAGCTGGGTGGAAGCCCCGGGTCTACGGGCTATAGCCCGCTAGCTGCTAAGTGAGCCAGCCAGGAGGCTCCCCACCACACTGACCCACTGGAAAATTGTCACCCCCCATGGGCAGTGGCGGGAGTTGGCAGGGCCCGACTGAGCAGGGTCAGTGGCACTGCTCACAATGCCTTTCTCCACACCCCTGGCAGCTGAGATCCACCTCGGAGATGCCCAACAGCTGTGCCCTCTGCCCAGCCTCAGAGCTTGGTTCTGAAGGTACAGCTGCCCAGATTAGGTGGGGGGCTGAGTGAGGCCCTGTCTCATGAATGTAGGCTCCAGCCTGGAGTGGGAATTTGAGCCAGGGGGTAGTGGGGCAGGGGCCCCAGAGCCCAGGGGGGCACCAAGCATTTCTGGCCATGCTCCCCTCCAGCCATGACCTATTTGAATGAGGAGACACTGGTAGTGATTCTACCCTAGAAAATCCATAGGCTGCTACAGAAGGGGAAATCGAGGCCCAGTCACAGGGGAGACATAGCTGGATCAAAGAACAAGGTATGGTTCCTTTAGCCGATAGTAGACTCTCATGGGTAAGAGGAGGGATTTTTTTTTCTTTCTTTTTTTGGAGCTGGAGTGCCTGGGTTTGAATCCCAGCTCTGCCACTTGCTGGTTGTATAACCTTGGGCAATCAGTTTAACCTCTCCCATGCCTTGTCGGTAAATTGCGGATGAGAATACTTACCTCGTTCAGTTTTTTGAGGATTCGAGGAGCTAGAATATATTAAATGCTTTTAAAAGTGCCTGGTGTGTAAGAAGCACCGTATGTGTTAGCTGTTACAATGAGGAAGCCTGTGGGTCTGGGGTCCCCTGGATTTCTTGGAGAAGCTGGGTGAAGAAGTGGATCTCCAGATGTTACAGAATGGGCTGGGGGTTGGGGAGGACGGTGGGTCCCTAAGCTCCAGCCTCCTCACCCTTGCTGTCACATCTCTCTCCCCACAAGTTTTTGCAGTCTGAAGCCCCTCTGCCTCTTGCATGGAGAGTGTACGGCACCCTACCTGTCCACTAGGGATGCAGCATCCCAGCCACCTACCAGTCACCCAGGACCCAGTGCTGGCTGGTAGATACCCGATTCCCCATCCCTGCACCAAGGGGGCATTAGTGTGAAGAGTAAGGACCAGTGGGTGGGTGTGGCACCTTGAGGGCCCGAGCCTGTCCTGGGTTGCCTCTCTTCCCCTGTGAGTCCGGTGATAAGACTTCTCTCTCCCCCAAATCCCTTTTCATCAGCCCCTCCCCTTCAAAATGCAGCAAGGACAGTGGAGGATAGTGGTGGGCCACTGGGGAGCCTCTGGGGTGGGAAGCGAATCTTAACTCAAGTTCTCACGGTTGCAAAGGGGACTTGTGCCTCTTGGGGAGGAAGGCAAGTATGCCTATATTGGAAAGAGCGCTGGCTGGGAGCTGGAGGCTGGGTTTGTGCCATTCACTGGTTGCTGACTTTGGCCTGGATTTTCCTCATCTGGAGACAATGATGCCCACCTCACTCCCCCTGGAGGGTAAATAACATAATGTGGCCTGACCCCTGTGTTCAATCTGGGTCGCATCCTGGCTTCATAAGCAATGCCTGTGGATTCTCTTGTTCTTCTGGGGCCTGGCATGCTCCAGGGTGGGGATCCACATGCCCCCCCCCCCCCCCCCGGCCCCGGAACCAGAGCCAGTTCCCAATCTCTCCCAGAGGCATCTGGGGCTGGTGGGTGCTGATGGGGGGGGGGGGGGGAGCGGGGGGCGTGCGTCATATGGTTTTCAGGCATAGGGGGTGTTGTCTGCCCTCCTCCCTGGCAGGCCAAGGTCGGGGTAACAAAGGGGACCTCCTTCTAGTATGCCTATGTATGAGGTGGTCCAGAGGGAGGGGTCAGAAGTTCTCTGGGTACACAAGGAAAGCAAGGTGGAACTTACTGGTGCCCAGGAAATGCTAACCTTGCTCCCTTGCTCCCCTGCTCTGAGGATGAGCGCTTAGTCTGGGGACTAGGGACTGGGGTTAAAGGTTAGGGCCAAGGCATAGCCTCGCCCCCCCACCCCCCAGCAGTGGCAAAGAGCAGCCCCAGCCCACCTCCCCTTCTTCCTCCTGTCTTCCTCTTGTAAGGAAGAGACGAGTTCTTGGCTCCGAGAGCCTGAGCTGTCTGTTTCATTTTCTCTTTTACCCGGGCGCGTGGGCGGGGGAAAGGGAGCGCGGAGCCGAGGCTATGGGCTATTGGTGGCTATCGGAGTTTTTGTACACATCAGTGAGTGGGTGTGTTGTGCGCGCATCCATGTGTGCGTGTTTTATGCATGTGTGGGTTGGGGAGGGCTCTGAATATCTGCTGGAACCGGGCACCCGGAGCCTGCGGCTCTGCGCATGCGCGCTGTGTGTGTCTGCACGTGTCCGTGTGTGTGCCGGAGACTCAGCTGCATTCACTTGCTCGCGCGCGCGCTCTCTCGCTCTCTCCTGTGTCTTTCGCGCGCGCAAACACACGTACACACATGTACACACACACAATTTTCAATCTCTCTCTCCCCGTTCCCTCCCTCCCCCCTCCTCCTTCTCTAGCACTCGCCGCGCGCTGTCTCTCTCTCTCCCCCTCCCTGCCTCTTTCCCTCTCCCTCCCTCTTTCCCTCTCCCTCCCTCTTTCCCTCTCCCTCCCTCCCTCCCTCTCCTTCCTCCCCGCCCCCTCCCTCTGCCTCTGCCAGTTCTGCTTGGGTGGGGGCTAACTCCCGCGTCCCTGGGGTGCTTGGGAGAACATCCCTGCCTTTCTCTTTGCCTCCACCATTCCCTTCCCTCCTGGACTGTGCTCCCCAGGGCTTGCAGACAGCTCCTCTCTGTGGCCTCCTGGGTAGAAGGGAGTGGGGAAGGGAGGACCCCAAGCCCTGTGCCCATGGTGCCATCTGCAGCGAGTGCCTTGGCCCCGTGACATTCATGCCTCCAGCATTCAGCTGCCCTAGCTCCCAGCTCCGATTACCCTACCCGGCTGGCTGCTGGGGGGAGGGTGGGGAAAATGTGCCATGCCCAGCTTGGGGGTGCTCCTAGCTGCCTTCTTGGCTACTTGGATCTCTCGCTTCCGTTCCTGAGGGGGAACTGGGGCAGAGGCAAGAAGTTCTGTGGGTTGGCAGGGAAGGGGCTGAGTTCTTGAACGTGGGTGTGGGCTTGGGGGAATGGAGTTGACCTCTGGACCCGGACACCCACCTTGATGCCTGACTGGAGCTGGCCTGGGGTGGGAAGAGGGAGAGGAGAGCAACAGGTGGTTAAGGTTATGGGGGGGGTGAGGGATGCATAGTCTTTCCAGTCTTTGATGTTAATACTGGGCATCTGGCCCAAGTCAAGGCTGCTGTTTATGTCTTTCTGTCTCTGATCTGCAGGGGGGAGTTTCCTGTTATATTCTTTGGGGGGAGAGGATCTTTTGTTTAAGTAACCATTCGCCCCCTGTCATATCCCCCACCCCCATCTTCCATTCTCTAGCCTCCAGGGCCCCTTGGTGAGCTAGGAGATCAGACTTAAGGCCCGATGCCCTTAAGCTCCAGAATCACATCTCACAGGGCCCCCGGTGAGAGCCCACCAAGGAGTACTGCCTCCCTCTTCACCTCCCTCCTGCTTGCCAAGCTGGTGCCTGCGTCTGTGTATTCCTCTGCCATCTCATACCTGCCAAATAGTACCTTCCTTCCCGCCTTCACTCCCTTCTTTCCTGGCACTAGAATAATAGTGAGTTGGGTGGGGCTGGCCTATTCAGTCTTCAGTCCATACCTGAGAATAGAACAGGGTGACCTGGGAAAGGAGAAAGAGGTCCTGGCCCTGAGTGGAACCTACCCCTTCGCACAGGGGAGGGCGGGGGGCTGTGTTCTGCTGGAGCCTTCGCTCTCCCCAGACTCCCAGGGCCTGTTGGTGTTTGTGGCTGCCCGTGCGAGCCCACGTTGGCACCGGTGGTGGTTTGCACACAGATGCCTGTGTTTGCCTGTGCATGCCCCTGTGTATATTTGGGCTACAGTGGCCACCCAGGCCCCTTAGCATCACCCTTCTTGGCGCCCGTGGTGTGGAGTCAGGGCCTCAGTGCCAGGTTATGGGGGGGGGGGGAGTATCTCCCCCACCCCTAGCATCAGGCAAAGGGGAAGGGGAAAGGGAGGCGTGAACCTACCCACAGCACTATTAATAGCCCACATGCCAGGCCACCAAGAACCAGCTGTCACCGTGGAAACCATTTCTACTCCCCCCCTCCCCCAGCCTCCATGGGGTGGGACTTAGGCGGGGCAGGAAGCACCCCCCACCCATCTTTCTTTGTTACCTTGCTCTCTTTGTCTCCCCTCTCCTTCATTTGTCTCTCCTCCCTTCCTCACCCCTTCTGCCCCCCATCCCCCATCTCATCGATGCCTTTCCCTCTACTTCCTTGTCATCCTAGCTCTACCCCCACCCCTGCCCATCTCTTTGTTCTTGCCCCTCCCCTTCCTCCATCATCCCTTTTGCCCCTCTCCTCCTCCTCCTCTTTCTCCACTTTTCTCAGCCCCCTCTATCCGTGTGTGTCTTTTCCTCTGTGGTTGGCAAGGAGGAGGGCTGGGCTTTCTTTAGAGCATTAAGGACAAAGTCCAGGGGCCCCAGACAGATGAGGCGAAAGCCCAGAGCAGACACTCGGAGGAGTGGTGTGTGTAGGATTTGGGGCTAGATTCTGGGGGCAGAGAGTCCCCTTGGGCCTGCAGGACCGCGGAATGGGGCAGTCCAGCAGTGGGAACCTGGCGTGGTGCCCGCGGATGCCGCACTGGCCTCCTGTCTCTGTCCCCCCGTTGCAGAAGCACTTAAGCTTAATGAAATGCTTCCCCCTCCGTGGGCACCTTGCCCATACTGCCACCCAACAGCTCTTATCTGACAAAGAAGGAGTGGGTGGCCGGCCCACCCGACAGGTGGGTCTTGCCGTCCGGCTGTCCAGTCTAGTCTCAGAACCCCCCAGCTCCACCTCCCCTTCTTCAGGCTGAGCCTCCACCTCTGCGGGGCAGGTGCCAGGAAGGAGCTTGGGGAATTAAGCTGGACTCCAGGAAGAGGGGAGAGATGCTGCCCTTCAGGGTGGACATCCCTACATCACCCCCCCCTTTCCCCACTGCCCTTTTCCTGCCCACAGCTAACACAGGCTCACAGGGCCTATGCCTCCCTGCATGCTGGGCCTTCTGCTTGCTCTGGGTTGCCTCAGAGGCCCAGGTATGTCCCTAGAGACCAGGGGTCCCCAGGGGTTGGTTCTCCAGGCTCTTGCTTGGTGCCACGTGAGGGTGCCCCGAGCACGAGGGCAGCACCTTGCTCCTCTGCCCATTGCCAGGGGTCAGTGTGGCCTGGTTGCACCGATGGGCACCGGGGCGCCATTCAGCTCGGCACAGAGGTGGGGCAGAGAGGGAGCTCGCCCCTCCCCACAGCAGGCACGTGCAAGCCCTTGGCAGTGCCCAGACACATTTGGAGTTAAGGCCGGGGAGGGGGAAGGGAAAATAAACATGGTGGCTTAGGTTGGCGCTCCCCCAGGTGTGCCCTGTAGCAACTGGCAGTGGCAGAGGTGCGGGAGGAGGGGGTCCTTCAGGGCGATGGCCCCGAGGCAGGAGCTGCCCAGGCCATGTGGCTGCCGCTGGTGTTCCCCGCCCGGCCTGGCCCCCACCGGTCAGTACCCATGCCCTACACCCTAGCCCTCTTTGCCTGCCCCCAGGGCCTGCTCCCCAGGGCTGCCCCTCTCTCAACATGCCCACTCCTGTGCTTGCCTCCTCCCATCCCTGGGGGCGCTCGGGCCTCCGGCTGGCGAGTGGATTTTTCCAGCTTCTGTAAACAAGTGGTGGCAGCGTGCCAGGTGGGCAGGAGACAGGCGGGGGCTGCACCGCAGCCAGGGTGTGCCAAGCACCGAGGCACAGCCTCAGGGGGGGAGACAGGGAGACACCGAGACCCAGAGAGAGCGAGGCATTCAGATGCAGACGGACAGACCAAAGGAAGCCTCGCCGGGCACAGATAGAAGTGGAAACAGAGGCAACAGAAAATGGCCCGCTCTTGTCCAGCCCAGCCCCCACGACTTCCCTGGCCCCCTACCCCTCAGTGCTCTGGCTAAGAGCGGCAGGCCCCAGTGCCCAGTCCCTGGGCATCCCCACCCACTCCTTCTCCTCCCCTACCTCCACCCCTTAGGGCTGGCTACGCCATTATAAATTTATAACAGGAATTTCTTCACAAGCCAAGAAAAACTTGACCTACTTTCTTGACGGCTCCCTGGGCTAAGGCTCCCTGCTCATTGCCCCCCCACCAAACCCCAGTCTCCTGTCCAGCCCCCGGTGCCCAGTCCTAGTCTAAGGGGGTAGCAGAGGCACCAGGGGCCACCTTTCTGCGCTCCTGCCACGTTCCTCATGTGGGGGGCTCGCCTGGGTGCAGAGGCCCTGTCCTGTCGCCCTGCCCTGCCCAATGACCTGACTTATCTCTGTTTCCCCTCCCACCCTGGCTCCTTATCAGTTCCCGGGGGTGGGGCGGGGGGCCCAGGGGTGAGGTCTCTGGTATAGCAGCCACGTGACGGAGGCTGCGTGTGGGGAACTGCACCCTTTGTCCCCCTCTCCCAAGCTCACACCAGCCGGTGTGTGCAGACAGTACGCCTCTGGTCTGTAGCCTGTGGTCAGAGGGGCAGTATAGATGGGAGGGTGGGCCCAGGCTGGCCCTGCGCTGGACCCCAGCTAGTGGACGGATGCTAACATTTGAGGCAGGCTGTGAGGTGCCACTCCCTGAGCCACCTGCTTGCTAGCTGTGTGGATGGGAGTGAGTGAGCCAGCTGTCGGAGCATGCACCTTCATCTGTAGAGTTCTGGTGCCCACTTCAGAGGGGCACATATTATCCATTCAGATGGCCTGGTAGTTTCCTTTTCCATTTCCCTTGCTGTCCTTGTGGGTGGCAGCCCGGCTAAACCAACTGGGAAGTCTGGTCCTCAAGACTGGGAAGTGTGATTTGGGACCTTGTACAGGAAGTTCTGAAGTCCTGGGCGGGGGTGGGGGGGTGGTCGTGGCTGGGATTGGGGAGTCATAATTCCGTCAGCAGCAGAGGGGAGGTCAGCTCCCCACTGTTTTCAGCACCTCTCTCCATGAAGGCACTTAGGTGGGCATTCCCGATCCCTGCGTGCTGCCCCCACGCCCCACCCTTCCTTCTCAGGTACCCCCCACGCCTGGGCTGAAAACTGCTCATCTTGGGTCCCCTCTTGCCCTATAATACCGATATGTCTTACAAAAACTCAGCTAGAGGGGTGGTAACAATAGCCAACGATTAACGGACGCTTATCAAGGGCCAGACCCTTAACTGAATGTCAGGCTTGAGACGTGGTATATGATTGCCTTCATTCTTTTCCTCCATACCTTTCCAAGTTAGGATGTGTATCTCCAGTGTTGCCTGCTGCACCTATTGATCTGACAGGTTGTCCTGGTCCCCTCTCTGTGCTTGCTCCCCATGCCCACCACCATCTTGTGATGAGCCCCTAAGAGCCCAAAATGTTGCCACCAAAGGAATCCTTCTACCCACTTCCACCATGGCGCTGCCTTATCCCTGCCTCTCTCCTCTCTTTGCAGGGACTTCTGGACGGGACAAGACTCTAAAGCTACTCCCCCAGTCCAAGACACCCCCCACCTCGGACCCAGCTTGCCCTCAGCCCTACCACCTGCCACTCCCTGGCCCCTCTCACCGCCCGACCCCTCTTGGGGCACAGGGCATGGTGTGACAGGCCAAGTGCTGAGGCGGGCACCATGGGTGCTGTGCCCTAGGGCCTGGGTGGCAGGGGGTGGGTGGCCTGTGGGTGTGCCGGGGGGGCCGTTGTGCCCACCCCAGTCTCTTGGCGTGCTGGAGGGCATCCTGGATGGAATTGAAGTGAATGGAACAGAAGCCAAGCAAGGTGGAGTGTGGGTCAGACCCAGAGGAGAACAGGTAATGGGTCTAGCAGCCAGGACGTTCCAGTTCCTGGGCAACAGGCATGTTTATCACCGGCCTGGGCAAACGAGAGCTGAGCTTGGGCCTTTTAAGCACCTCTGGAGGGATGGGCATGAGACCAGCAAGCCTGCTGTCTACCTTTGCCCAGGAGATGAGGTCATGGCCACATGTGGCAGGGAATTAGGCACCTGGTTTGAGAGGTGTCCATTTCTGAGCGGGAAGGTAATGCAGAGCAATGACAGGTGGCAGGCACGTGGCTCCTCGACAGTGCTGGGGAATCTCACATGCCCTCCCAGTGTCCCTCCGCTGCCCTCACCTGAGCATGTGCAATGCAAACAGCCTTGCCGCTTTCCCGCTCTCCCTACCAGACTCGTGTGTGGTCCAGAAACCATGGTGCGTGGGACATGACATTTCAGGGCACATGCGCCAGTGACTGTTGGTCCCAGCCCATGCTTATATTTGGAACCTATTGGGAGCCCCACAAGCTCTTCCTTGTTCATGGGCAAGAGCGGGCACTGCCGTGGGGCTCCTCCCAGGAAGTGGAAGTGAATGCCAACTCTGAAGGGTTTACTCACACGTGAAGGAGGAATCAGCCCTGCACACACAACTAGGGATGCGTTACCTGTGATCTGCATGGCTCTTGAGGAGCCCAGAGGGTCTCCGCTTCTCCCATCGGCCCCAAGTGGCACAGAGCTCTGTCCCAGTTGGCATGAAGCCCCAAGAGCTGGGTACAGCCTGTGCCTATGGCCAGGGAGAGGGTGGGGGTGGGGGTGCTCTGGGGAGGAGTGTGGCCGTTGCCTTGGAGACCAGATCTTGAGCCAAGAGGCCAGAGGCTTGGCCAGGCAAAGCCTTGGGGCCCAAGTCTAGGTCCCCGGAGGGATGGAGGAGGTGGATGAAGCTGGCAATTCGGTGGGACACCCCAGGTATCCCTCCCCAAAGCCTCACCCCAGGGGAGCTCTGAAAAAGATCTGGCCTGTCACTGCAGGGCTCTCACTTGCAGCCTCTGTACCTCCCTGCTCAGACTTCTGTGAGTCTGGGCGAGTCTGCTCCTCTAATTCACAGAAAAACAGGAATGCAGGTTCCTGGTCCCCCAGCGCTGCATCCCCCCCCCCCCCATCCTTCTCCCCTCCCCCCATGTCCCTGCGCCACCTTGTGGCTGTCCCTGGGACTGCACTCAGAGGCTGTGAGGCGTCATCGTTGAAAACTGCCAGCTCAACTGGAGGGTTAGACTGGGCCTGGAGTTCTCCCATACCCACTCCTGCTGGGTGCAGGAGGGAACTCTGAGTCTCCAGTGGTTGTAGAAATCAGACAGGGGTAATCCCCAGGGGGCCCGGAACATAGACTCGTCTGTGTGACCCTGGCCAAGGTCACTGTGTCAGTGTGTTGGGCCCTGCATCAGGCTCCAGGGGGCGGAGCCCTGCAACATGCCACTCGCAGGGTGGGTGTGGGAGGTTATACAATCCGTGCATGCATGTAGAGGCTTATGTAACCTGTGTGTGCTGAGGTTATGTAACATGTATGGGCAGAGACTGGTGACATATATGTGTAGTGGCTGAGGGTTGCTAATACCTTGCATGGAGGAGCTCAGAGTGCTTGTCCTGGCTCTGACTCCCCGGCGAGGCGTCGCCAGGCACAAGTGGACCTTCGGTTTGTTGCTCTGCTAAATGGAGGCCATGAACAGGGTGACGCTGGAAGTCTCTTCTTACTGTCATATTCCAGGTTCTAGGTTCTAGTCGCTCAGCACTGTGTGTTTTCAATCACTGTGGTTATTCACCATGTGAGCATGACCTGGAAATCAGGCAACACATTCACTGGGGGGAGGGGGTGGTATTATTAGGTATCTGTCCAGAGGGTTGTGTAACCCATGGGCATATCTAGAGGTCAGATAATGCATTTGAGAATGCCCTGAAAATTTCATGGGTATATAGATCCTGGTGCTTATTTACTATGCTTAGGTTTACACTGAAGGCTGCATAGTTATTCAGATGCGCTGGTCTTATGTTATGTATATGTGTGTGTTCTAAAGGTTATATAGCTCTAAGCATGTCCTAAAAATTCTTTCTGCATAAGTGTCATGTTATTAAAGGCCTAACCATGTGGATATCTTATAGATTATTGGTGTTTAAGGTTCTATAATGTGCACGTGCGCACGTGCGTGTGTGTGTGTGTGTGTGTGTGTGTATGTGTGTGTTTGGGCTCTAGAACATGGCTGTGTCTCAGCCAAGCCCTGTATCTCTCTCCCCAAAGCTTGTAGATAGCTGGACCCATCTCAGTGTTGTCAGCTGACCTAGGCGTGGAGGTAGAATGAGGACACAAAATGGAGGGAGTCGGGCCTGGGGGATTATATAAACCTATTGGGTGAGAAGGGGGCTGCCCAAAGACTGGTCTGTGATTCTGCCCACTTTGCCCCCATGCAGTGCCAGGTCACCAGATGGAAAGCGAAAAAGAAAGAACGGCCAATGTTCCCTGAAAACCAGCATGTCAGGTGAGCCTGGCTGTGTGTGCCCTGCTTCCCCACCCTCAACCCCGCCAAACCAGCCCAGGGCTCTTTCGGGGCCTGGGCATGGACCAGCAGCTCCTGTGTCCCTTGGGGAGAGCCTCCTAGAGGGCTTGGGACGGACCTGTCTGGAGGTGAGAGGGGTGATAAGGGCATGCCCCAGCCTTTGAGGATGGATTAGGTCAAGAAGGGCCTCTTCCCTTCTCCAATAACCCCCTTGCCTGAGCCCAACCCCCCTGTGCCCCTGGATCAGGGTCTGGGCTAAAGGGCCAGGGGACTGTATTCCCCTGAGACAAGCTGCTGACAGGTGCTTCTCCTCCTGCATCCCCCGCCCCTCAGATGCAGCAAGAGAAAATCCCCAAATGGGCAGTCGGAAGAACTGGGATTCTCCATATTCTTAGGGAAGGGGATGGACAAGGTGACCTCTGATGTGTCTCCAGGATTCTGCTTGGACACAAAACCCTGTCAAGGAGGCTGGGCTAGGGGATGGGCCAGGAAGGAAAAGTTGGGGGATGAAAAAGTGTAGGAGCCTCTCTGCTGGGGGCCCAAACCATGCCTGCCTGCCTGCCTCCCTTCCTCCCTCCCTCCCAGGGTATATCCCTAGTTACCTGGACAAAGACGAGCAGTGTGTCGTGTGTGGGGACAAGGCAACCGGTTATCACTACCGCTGCATCACTTGTGAGGGCTGCAAGGTATGGACCAGCCAGCTCCTGCCCCTCCCCCACCACCTGAGCCCCCGTCTCACCCGCTTTAAGGCCCTCAGCACCTGGCAAGGACAGCCCTATAAACATGCCACCTAAAGCCCACCTGTTGCACCACCATTGCTCTCTCTCATCCATTTGTTCATTCACAGTCTCTGCTCTGCCACTCATACGTACGATGCCTAATTTCTCTGGGCCTCAGTTTCTTCATCTATAAAATGGGGATAATCCTGCTACCTACTTCAGAGAGCTGTTGGGAGAATTAAATGAGCTAATTCATACAGAGTATTTAAAACAGTGCCAGGCACGTCAGAAGCGCTCAGTAAACCCCAGCTTTTGTCCATCCATTTGGTGGATCAGGTATGAGGGATGTAGCACATGCCCTGCCCTCCAGCTACTCACAGCCTACCAGAGAGAGGCACACTAGAAACAAACACTGTGTTTCAAAATGTGGCCTGGGGGCCACCCTCAGTACGAGCTCAGTGCAGAGCCCCGGGCCCCATCCCACCCTACTCAATCAGAACTTTTCGTGGTGAAGCCTTTGTGGACTCTGCCTTGAAACAGGTTCCCCAGTTGCTTCTCCTTGTACCTAGAAGGGAGAGAACCAGTGCTTGGGGGGGGGGGCATGGTGGGGCCCAGAGCGGGAGGATGCCGGGGTGCCCCTGGGCAGAAGGGACAAGGTCATAGGCTTGGGGGACCTTAGTTAGATCTCACTTTGCTCATTTTAACCTGCAAGGGTTTTCCAGGGTCATCACCTCGTGAAAATGTAAGACTTGCCAAGAAACAAAAGTATTTAAAACTGTGTTAAGGCTTCAAGTTGCTCTCTCTCTTAGTATCAACCAAGCCAAGAGCCCCAGGGACTTAGGGTCCCATAGCAGGGTTCCTGGAGGCATTTGCAAGCAGTGTCCCTCCAGGACAGCCGAGTCCCAGAGAAGCATCCCAGAAAGCCAGAAATGCCTTGGTCCCCACCCTTCCAGAGTCTGATGTTGTAGGTCTAGAGTGAGACCCAGGAATTGGTATTTTTCCTAAGTGCATTCGATGATTTCCATGCACCGCAGGATCTGTGAACTCGGGCCTTGTGTCCCATAGCTCAGGTCCAGTTCTGGCTCTCCTGCCCATTTAGCTAAGATGACTGTGGGCAGATTGCTTAATCTCTCCAAACTTCAGATTCCTAGTCTCAAAATGGGTTCTTGCCTCTTGGGGTTGGCACAGCATCAAATTCGATGATGCACCCCCCCCCAAAAATAAATAAGGCTTATAAGTGCCTCATAGTGAGCGTTCAGCACATATTAGCTCTTGGTATTGTTACTGCCATCTTGATTCTTGAGGTTTTACCTTTAAAGCAAAGACAAAACCCGATACATAGAAGTAAACAGTTTCTCTTAAAGCTACTAGAAGTGTCCATACACAATGCCTTTTCTTGATTTTTTTAAACCCCCCCCCCCATTTCAAGAATTCCACCTGCATGAGCAGCAAGCAGCATGTATAAGGGTGGTTTGGGGGGCAGGGGTCAGTTTTATTTTCCGAGTTGTTTAGCAAGATGGAAAATGAGGTATCCGTTGGACTTCCAAAGCTGCTATTCCTTCAGGCGTCATAGCACCTGACATCATCCCAGGCTCATGTCTCTGTACTGTGGTCCTCATTCTCACCCCTGCCACCGCCACCACCCACACGCCCCTGCCCCTTCACAGCCTAGGAGCTGAGGACATGTATCTCTAAGGTCCTTTGGCCCAGCCAAGTGACCCTGGGCTTGCTGGTGTCAGGAGGATGCCAGGTCCCCTCACTAACCCCCCACGCCCCAGTGAACTGCATGGTCGGTTAGGGAAGGGGAGGTCATGATCCACTCCATGCTCCAATCTCCCTCCACCCCAGGGCTTCTTTCGCCGCACAATCCAGAAGAACCTCCATCCCACCTACTCCTGCAAATATGACAGCTGTTGTGTCATCGACAAGATCACCCGCAACCAGTGCCAGCTATGTCGCTTCAAGAAGTGCATCGCCGTGGGCATGGCCATGGACTGTAAGGGGATGGGGGGGTGGCGCCAAGCGGCCGTGGCTGGGCGGGGAGCGAGGGGGTTCAGGTATGACTGCTTCCTGCCAGGGGATCCTCAGGGCCCACAGCGCAGAGTGACAATCCAGGTCAGGCTGATGGTGTAGTGAGTGTTCAGGATCTTGGTCCCTGCTGCCCTTATCCCTGGGGAAAAGGAAGCAGGATCCCTCCATGATCCCTACTTCCTCCCGGTGCCTACCTGCCTTTCAGCAGGCCGGGGCCTTAGAGTTTCCAGGTAGAAAGAAGTCCTGAGGACCCCGGCCTAGCACAGTGTTCTTGACTACAAGAGAAGGCATACCACTTCTGGGGGAGAGAGGGCTTCTTGCATCGGCTAGGGACCAGGTAGCAGGGTCTTCTAGTAACCACTGCCATCGTCACCCTTTAGACCAGGACGTGATAATTGTCTGGATCAGCTCAAATTGGAGTTGATGTGGTCCCAGCTGATTATCATGATCCAGGTTGTGCCACCCAACTTCCAGGTGATTTGGGAAGTCACTTAACCTTTCCGGCCCTCCGTTTCCCAACCTGCACATTGGGAAGAGTAGTTTCTGAGCAGGTTGTGGAGAGTGGCATGCAAAGGGCATCATGTCTCTCTGCTGTTGACAGTGGTTCTAGATGACTCGAAGCGGGTGGCCAAGCGAAAGCTGATTGAGCAGAACCGGGAGCGGCGACGGAAGGAGGAAATGATCCGATCACTGCAGCAGCGACCAGAGCCTACTCCCGAAGAGTGGGACCTGATCCATGTTGCCACAGAGGCCCATCGCAGCACGAATGCCCAGGGCAGCCACTGGAAGCAGAGGCGGAAATTCCTGGTAAGGAGGGAGGGGGCTCGCGGAGGGCGACAGCCAAGTGCCCAGGAGGGAGAATGAGCTCAGAGCCTTGCCTCCTTCAGGAAGCCTTCTTAGTTTAATCTGACCCGAACCTAATGCTCTCTGCAACTTGGCGATCCTGAGTCATGCACGTGTGTGTGGGTTGCTGCTGTCAGAGCCCTGCCTGTTCCATCCGATTGGGGGCCCCAGGAGGACAGGGCCTGGCCTTCCTCATTGAATTTCCAGAGAGCAGGGGCAACCTCTCCCTTTTTTCCTGCCCACAGTGACTGGGAGGAGAAGGTGAGGACACAGTTATGTAACAGCATTTGGGGGCACCTGATGGGTGCCAGGCATTGTGTTAGGCCCTGGCAAAACTGAGTGCTAAGGGAACGGCCGGCTAGGGAAGAGATGGACAGTTGGTTGTATGTGGCGGGTGAAGGCAAGAGAACTGGCGTCTGGTTCCTGGGGGGAGTGTGCCAGTGGGTGGAACAGTATACTGCCAAGAGCACGGGCTCCAAGACCAAGCACATGTGGGTATTAATGGTCAGGAGTCAGACTGCCTGGGTTCTGATCCTGGTTCTACCACTTACGAGTTGTGTGACCTAGGGCTTATTACTTAGCTGCCCTATGCCTCAGTTTCCTCATCTGTCAAATGGTGGTAAGTAGAACATCCTCCTCATAAGGTTAAATGAGATATATAAAACCTGTTGCCTCGTGCCTAGCTGCATATTAAATATTCAATAAACCTAGCTTCTATTATTATGATATTACTTCTACTACTGTTATGATCATTGTTATTATTAGCCGACTTGTCACTCTGGCTCTGATCTATTCTCTGCCCCAAGGTGAATGAGAAGCCTTAGGCCCAGGGCACAGCAGTCCCCTGGAACTGGCGGCCCCTCCTCCCCATCCTGCCTTGGAGCTCCCCCTGGTGGGCAGGGAGCCTCAGTGAGAGGTGGAAAGGGGTCTGCAGCCCCAGCTGACCCCTGTCTCTTCCCTTAGCCGGATGACATCGGCCAGTCACCCATCGTCTCTATGCCGGATGGAGACAAGGTCGACCTAGAGGCCTTCAGCGAGTTTACCAAGATCATCACCCCGGCCATCACCCGTGTGGTGGACTTTGCCAAAAAACTGCCCATGTTCTCCGAGGTGAGTGGCAGATGGGAAGAGGCATGGCGTCACACTGGAGGGGAACTGGTCCTGCTCCCTGGGTCACCCAGTGTCAGCACATGCTCATCTGAGGTTCTCTGGACAGGGAGCAATCCCTGTAGATCAACACATAGCGAACACACACGCACACACAGCTAGCCAGTGCCTAAGGAACCAAGAGGCTCCAAGTGTCCAGCCTCCCCAACCCCCACCTGCCCCTTTCCCCCGACATCTACATAGCCATCCTGGCTCCAGCAGCTTGAACGTTCTCATTTTCAAGAACACTAACTCTGGGCACAGGCTGTCTTACTAGCTGTGTGTCCTTGGCCATGTTACCCAACTGCGTACCTCACTTTCGCCCTCTGCAGTCGGGCTGGAGATAATGATGGGAGCTAACTCATAGGCATAATTGTGAGGTTTAATGACGAAGGGCATGCCCGCGGCCCAGAGCAAGGTTAGCTGTTCAGAGTACACCTTACTGGCTGAGGCCGGTGGGGACCTCACAGCTCCCAAAGCACAACCCCAGGAGACACTCGCGGGGAGGGAGGGACGTGCTGAATGTCCCTGTGGCCCTGCCACTCCGCAGCTGCCTTGCGAAGACCAGATCATCCTCCTGAAGGGGTGCTGCATGGAGATCATGTCCCTGCGGGCGGCTGTCCGCTATGACCCCGAGAGCGACACCCTGACGCTGAGCGGGGAGATGGCCGTCAAGCGGGAGCAGCTCAAGAATGGCGGCCTAGGCGTAGTCTCGGACGCCATCTTTGAACTGGGCAAGTCACTCTCTGCCTTTAACCTGGATGATACGGAAGTGGCTCTGCTGCAGGCTGTGCTGCTAATGTCAACAGGTACCTGCCTCCTGGCTGGGAGGGCTCAGTAGCTTCCAGGGGCCTGGAGCTTGTCTGGGCCCTGGGCCCGTCACTCTCCTCTTCCCTGAATGCTATAGTCTGTCTCTGTCCCCCAAGCTTACTCTGTCACTGGGCCCATTCTCTGTCCCCTGTCCCCTCCTTGACACCCATCCCCTCCTTGGTTCTGATGTCCAGGCCCATCTGTTGCCTCCCCATGCCGCCTCTGCTCCTTGTCCCATCTTCACCCCATTCTTTCTCTCGGCTCCCCCATCCGCTCTCTGTTGCCCACATTTGCTTTTGTTCCCCCACCCCCCAGGTACCTTCTGTCCCCCGTCCCTCCTCTGTCCTCAGGCCCTTCTCCCTGCCCCTCGTCCCCTCTGCTCCACTTCCCACCAGCCCTCCTCTTTGCCCCTAGTCCTGCCCTGTCTCCAGGTTTCCCCTCTCTTCCCACCTCTCCGTCCCTCTGTCTTCTTTATTCGTTATCGCTCCAAACCCCCAGCGCCTCAGCCTCCTCCTGAGCCCTGGCTCTTGCTCGTGTACGAGCACTGCCCTGTCTGTGTTTCTCTCCCCCTCCCCACCTTAGTCTCTCTACCTCCGTCTCCCTCCACTCGCTCACCCTCATGCCGCTTCTCCCCTGCAGACCGCTCGGGCCTGCTGTGTGTGGACAAGATCGAGAAGAGTCAGGAGGCGTACCTGCTGGCGTTCGAGCACTACGTCAACCACCGCAAACACAACATTCCGCACTTCTGGCCCAAGCTGCTGATGAAGGTGACTGACCTCCGCATGATCGGGGCCTGCCACGCCAGCCGCTTCCTCCACATGAAAGTCGAGTGCCCCACCGAACTGTTCCCCCCACTCTTCCTCGAGGTCTTTGAGGATCAGGAAGTCTAAAGCCTCAGGCGGCCAGAGGGTGTGCGGAGCTGGTGGGGAGGAGCCTGGAGAGAAGGGGCAGAGCTGGGGGCTGAGGGAGGCCCCCCACCCCTCTTCTCTCCTTCCTCTCGTCCTCGGATAGATTCAGCTCCCCCACACACCCCTGCACTGCCCGTCCCTCCTCAGAACCTCCAGCCCTGGGACAGGGCAAACACATGAACTTGCTATGAAAAGGACAGTGTGGGAGGCTGGGGGACAGTGTCCTGCAGTTCGCAGGACCCCATCCTCTACGAAGGTAGGGGAAGGGAGGGAGACCTAAGAGGGGACAAGCCATCTTGACCGTAGGGGATGGAGGAATGTGGGGTGGGGGGAAGATGCCCTCAACTCAGCCCCTACACACACACACACACACACACACACACACACACACACACACACGAGAGAGCCCCCCTGCCCAGTTCCTTGACCGAAGTTCCCCCTCCAGGCTAAGAGCCTCTCTGCTCCCCCAGATGCCTGGGTGCAAAGAAAAGGCTTGGCTTGGCTCCTCCCCCCCTGGAGGTTAAAAATTAGTCATTCTAACTGCACTTTGGAAACCAGGCAAGGGGAGAAGATAAATGAAGAAAAACTAGACAGAGAGAAAAAGAAAAAAAAAGAGTGAGCGACTGAGAGAGAGAGAGAGAGATGATATTAAGTTATTAACCGAGGCTGGCCCCCTACCACCCCTAAGCACTTTGAGAGCTGCCCCTCCTCCCCCCAAATCAGAGAGAACTGCCCCCCATACCAGGTCCCCGAGGGTAGGGCTGCCGATCAGAGCTGTGAGTTAACACAACAGGGTCCTGGCCATCCCTCCTTGCCTTGCCCCTCCCTCAGTGCCCCTTCGGCCCCCCCCCCCCCAGCCCAGTGCTCCCTCTGCTCTCTGCCACTCGTGCCCGCTGAGTTCCATCTACCTCTCACGCTGGATGCCAGCTGGCCCCTCACCAGCCTGCCCCGCTGCCCACACAGCTCCCCTCTCAAGTGCCCAGCCCCAGGGGCCTCTCCCTGCCCCCCCCCACTCCTTCCACACCTTGGCACCCACACAGGAAAAACTGTGGCTCCAACTTCTGCCCTCCTCACATCTGCAGTATTAGCTACAATCCAGATGCTGCTGCGCTGGGGGAGGGGGCGGGGGGGCGGTATGCGTGAGCTTCTCCCAGAGCCTCCACCCCCTTAGGACCCTGTCCCCCTCTGTCTTCTGGGCTCTCTCTAACCTCTGCCCTCTTCCCCACTCCCACTCAATGCACTAACCCAGATTCGGGGCAGGCAGGCACCAGAATGGGGGTGCCTAGACAAATGGCACTTAGTTGGGGCCCCAGGGGCGGGGGCGGTTGGTGCTCCTTTTTTCTTTGAAGCTCTTTAGGCCAGCCGCCCCTCTGCCCCTAGGACCCCTTTCCCCTCTTCTTTTCTCTAATTCAGGGACTTTGGCTTGAGCCACCTCCCACCCTCCTGGTGAGGAGTGCTCTGTTGGTCTGCACTTGGGTGAGCTGCCCTCCTCCCCTTCCTACTGGCTACTGCCCGCTGCCCACTCCACAGGGGAGAGAGGGAGGGAGGAGGTAGCCCTCCCATGGGTGGGGGGAGGAGGGTGGGGAGGGACAGAGCAGACCAGAGGGCCCTGGGCTCAGGGCTGCTTGTCGGCAGGGATGGATGGGTGGACCTAGATGCCCCCGGAAGCCATGGGGAATGGGGCAGGGGCAGGGGGAGGGGTGCCAGGGCTTCCTGCGCTTTGCACTATAGGGGCAAAAATGTCTTAAGCTGTGGGGAACCTGCCATCCCACCCTGACCCTCAGCCTGCCACAGCCCCCTACACACACACACGCACGCACGCACGCACGCACGCACGGGAAGGCAATGCTATGCTGCCCAACAGGGCATGTCCTTCCCCCACTGTCCAGGTGTTCTGACGGGGGTGGAGGGCCTGGAAGAACATCTGCGGTCTCCTGTGCATGTGCCTGCCCTGCCCCCCTTGGGCTCGTGGGCTGCCCTTGCTGTCTTTGTCTGTCTCTATCCTCTCTCTCTCCTGGGGTACTGATTCCTGTATTACTCCAGTCCCATGGGTAAGCCCTCTCGTACCCTCCTTTGGGGGTGCACCACCCCTGGGGGCCCAGTGGAATTCCTGACCTGTCTGCTGTCTCCCCCACCCTTCCATCCCCACCTCAGCTCCCCCCACCCCCTGCCCCATCCCCATTCTCAGCCATGGACATGGTGGAGAAAAGGCCTTGAAGGGGCTTGGCCTCTTACAGGCACTTGGGAATCCCTCCCCCCTTCCCCTCCCCCAATCATATGAGCTGTGATCCCCTACTCCTCCCCCCATCTCTGACCCCTCCCCCCCCACTTTAGGTGATGGGGGGGTGTGTGTGTGCGTTTCTCTGCGTGAATGTGTGAGCAAGTACACGTGGTGGGGCAGGGGCCGGGGGACTCAGGAGCACCACGCACCTGCTCTAGAGAGGCAGCTGTCCCAGTCCCTGCTTTGGAAGTGGGGGACAGGGCCCTCTCCTGGGGGCCATTGGTGCTAATGTGGGGGATGGCCTTGACGTGGGTGCTTAGCATGCCTCTCCCAGTATTGGCCCGGGGCACTAGGGCAGGCGGGGCGGGGCAGCAGGTGCAGTATTGGTGGGAGGAGGGACCGCTGGGAAGGGGCCAGGCCAGGACAAGGGGGTGCCAGAGCCATGACCACTCCCCCGTGCCCGCCACCCCGCCTCTCCATCTCAGTGTCCCCCCCCATCACTCAGAACACACATACCTCATCCAGCCTCCTCCCTGCTCAGCCTTGGGGAGGGTGGGGGTGGAGGAGCCCCTACCCCTTCCCCTGGTGGCGGGTCTACAGGGCTGGGAGAGGGCAGGGCGTGTGACACAGACACCGTCCATAAGGGGGACAGTAATTCCTGCCCCAGGAACTCCTGGGTGGGGGGAGGGGGCACTTCCCTGGAGGCGCTACTGAATGTATGAGAAGCTGGTGCTGGGGTGGGGGGAGGGGGGTCGTGGCCAGAAACAGGGAAGGAGGTAGGTCCCCTTTCCCCAGGGAGGGGGGAGGGGGGCCGGTAGGGGTGACTTGGGGGGCTCCTACTCCTGCCCCACGTTGACAATCAGTATGTCTGTTACGTGCGATTTTTCACCCCGTTGTGTTTTGGGTCAGGATTTTAAAGAAAGATATTTTTATGGTAATTGTTGCTCGTCTATTTTACTATATATTTATGTAATAAATATATGATGAAAATAACCCCCTTGGGCACCCCCCTTAGACTTGTGTGCTGTTTCCCTGTATCCTCCCATCTGCTGGCAGAGTACCCACCCCACCAACTGACCAGATGGAGAGGTGTGCCCCAGGCTTGGCAATATTTCCACCCAGCCCCCCAAACGAGCACACACCACAGAAGCCAGCTCAGCTGTGAACTATTGGATTTGAGACAGGAATAGAACAAATCGGGGGGCTAGAGAATAAGGTGGGGGGGGGAGGGAAGAGTGGTTTTAAAAGGGGGGGGGCCGGGAGGGAGGGTCAGTGATGGGGGGGGAGGGAGGCAGTTATTTACAAGAAGGCTCGGGGGGACCAGAGGCTCATCTTGGAATATTTTATAACAATATAAATAAGATTCTGGTTTGCTTTTCCTTTTCGTCTCGTAAAGGAGAGAGAAGTGCAGAGTTCGATTCTGTACAAGGGGGCAGCGGCAGAAGGCCGGCCGGGCGGGTCACTGGGCGTCCACCCGGAAGGACAGCAGCTTCTCGGAATGCATGTTGTTCAGGGTCCGCAGGTCCGGCAGCTTGAGCAGCAGCTTGGTGAAGCGGGAAGTCTCCGAGGGCCGGTTCTTCAGCACCAGAGCCCGAAGAGCCCGCAGCA
The DNA here is from genome assembly GCF_003265705.2 of Callorhinus ursinus. Taxonomy (NCBI): domain Eukaryota; kingdom Metazoa; phylum Chordata; class Mammalia; order Carnivora; family Otariidae; genus Callorhinus; species Callorhinus ursinus. Next base: position 8,815,486 of record NW_027397114.1, read on the forward strand.
GCGTCTCCTGGAGCTGCTCCACCGAAGCGGAATTCTCCATGCCCGAGCGGTCTGTGGGGAAGACGACAGCAGTGAGGCAGGCTCCCTGAGCTCCTCTGAGGAGGAACCGGAGGAGGTCTCCGAGGAGGTCCCCGCGGAGGTCCCCGAGGAGGAGGAGGAGGACGCGGCCGCTGCCGGCACCGCTGCTGGTGCACCCTCTCCCTGACGCCCCTCAGAGGGCCCACGGGGGGGGGGGGGGAGAAGGAGGAGGAGGGGAATGCAACTCCTCCCCCCAGGCCTCTGCCCCGACAGCAGGAGGTGGCTGAAAGCTGGGAGCGCAGGCTCAGCGGGGCTGGTCACCTCCCAGCCCACGAGGCCACTCTCCTTCCCTGAACGGGCCAAACGCATCCAGGCTCCCTTGCTTTTTGCTCTGTAGTTCCCTCTGCCCGGGATGCCCTTCCCCCTCTCTGCCTGGCAGTATCTTACTTGTCCTGTGAGGCCCCACTCAAGTGTCACCTCTTTCCCCAGCTCCCCCAGGCAGAAATAGTTGTCTGTGCTTCCAAAGCCCTTGGTTCATGCTTCTACTGTGACACTGATCTCACTGTTTTATAATTAGTCGGGCATGAGTCTGTCTCCCCAGCTAGACTGTGTCTGAATCATGTCTGTATCCCCAGTGCCCGGTGCAGGGCCTGGCATAGAGTAGGTACTCCATAAAAGGTGTGTTGAATTGAACTGCGTCCGCCTCCTCCCCCGGGGTCAGGCTCAGGCGAGAGCTTGACCTACCTGCAGAGACAAGCACCACCGCGGTGAAGAGGCCCAGCTCCTCCTCGGTAAGCGCCAGGGAGTTGAGCTTCTCGCTGAAGTCAAACATGGCATTGAGCAGGTCCCCCATGCCCATGGCTCCGAGTTCCTGCAGGCTGTAGGTGGTGCGGCTCAGGAACATCACTGTCTGGTCCTTCACGTTGAACAGCGATGCAAAGCGCACCATCAACACCTAAGCGGGGGGTGGGGGGGGACAAGGACTGTCATCCTCGGGTGGGGTGACTTGCCCAATTGCCCCTGAAGTTTTCCAGAGGGTTTAACTGGTGCTGCCTTAGGTTTCTCAGGAAAGAGTGGGGGTGGTTTCTGAATGGGCAGTGGGGCGGGGAGTCTTAGCTTTGTCACTCCCCGTGACCTTGGGCAAGGTCACAAAAGTTCACCCAAGTGAATTTGCTCATGCCTGGAAGGGGGCAGCAATGTGCCCGAAGATGTTATTTTAAGGTAACGGGATGTGATTAGACCCCAGCTGAGATGACAGGAGACCCAGCCATCCCAAGACAGGGATAGTGAGGGATTCTGCCCCCTCGTTCAGCAGTCAGAGTCTGCCAGGACAGAGATACCAGGGTTCCAAAGCCTTTCAGAGCCCCTGCCTATCCCAGACACCAAGTCTTTCCACCGGATCCTTCCCAAAGTCAAGAGCAAGGAGCACAAAGGGTCACTCACCTCAAAGGTGCCAGCCTTAAGCAACGTGACCTGGTCGTGCTGAGAAAGATCACAGAAGCCAGGGATGTGCTTGGCAAACTCTACCACCTCCCGCACAGCGGGTGTGAAGCTCATGGAGAAATCCTCCCAGATCTCCTGCACGGTTCTTCCACTGCGTCCGTGTGGGTACATGTTCATGGGACATGCCTGGAGAAGGAAAGGGTTTGGGGAAGGGAATATCAACCAGGGCTGGCTCAGATGGGTTCCCCCAGCAGGGCTGGACCCCAGCTTCTGCCTGGGTTAGGGGCTGTGGCCCCGGAGGATGGCTCTTTTAGGTAAAGTAGCAATCAGGTGCCAAGGTGGAGATCAGGGATTCGCAGGCAGAGCCCTTACTGCAGGGCTGAGCATCCTCCCCTAGCAAGAGGATATTCCTGCATTAGCATCCAGGCACACTCAGCTGCCTTCTGCTAAATCCAGTCTCCCAGGCCCCCTGCCCACCTCACCCCCAGTGCCCTCACCAGCAGAACGTTCTTGGAGTTGCCCTGCCGTGGACTGTTGGCAGGTGCTTCGCCTTCTGGGGCTGGGTACCCGTGGGTGGGGCAGAGACGGTGCCCGTTGCTGTTAGGTTGCTGGCAGCTGTGGTGGGCAGGGCCAGGGGGCCAGGCGGGAGGGTAGGAGGAGGAAGCCTGGCGTAAACCATTCAGGGCCTCGTTATGACGCTGGGCAGCCATGACGTTGTTGTCGTTGGGGACAGGAGGGCAGCCCTGACTCTCCCAGCAGTGTGGCGTGGTGGCCGGAGGGCTGCCAGATGCATGGTTGGCATTGAAGTTGCCAGGTGAGGTGCCCAGCTTGTCATGGGCATAGGTGAAGATTTCTCGGTGGGCCCGGGCCACCTGGGATATCACATCCTCCACCGTGGGCTCAGGACTTGGGGATCGGGGAGGCGTCAGCTGTTGTGGGAATTGGGAGAAGCCCACCAAAGGTGAGGGGGCTGGAGCGGGAGGTGGTGAGGGGCCCATGGGGCCTGGGGCTGGGTGCTGGGCGGGCGAGGTTTCCAACGGGCTCTGGCTGCTCAACTGGTTGTTGGCCAGGTTCATGGCGCTCTGCATCTCGGCAAGCATCCGCTGCTTCTCCCGTTTGGGGATGCGCCCAAAGCGCACAGCTGTGACAGGATGAGAGCAGCGTCAGGAAGTTCTCACGCACACTCACGTGCTTCTCTTCCTTCCTCCTGAAAGGGCCAGGCCCTCAGGGCTTGGGGTTCCACATCACAACCAGAACCAGGGCCACGCCCACTGAGGGGGGTTTTCCAAGTCGGGAAGGAGCTAATAGGAAAGAAGCGTGTTTACCAGAGAGGATGAAAGACGGGCTTCCCCGACGCAAAGGAGCCTCAGGGTGTGACGTGTCTCCGTTGGGACATTTTAAAGGGAGGGATTAACTCACGCACTTTGGGTGGGGGGGGGGGGGGGGGGGGGGGCGGGGGGGGGATGCTTGGGGGGCAACGGTGCCACCTTACCATCTCGAGACATGCCCACGGACAGGCACTTCTTGAAGCGACACTGCTGGCAGCGATTGCGATTGATGCGGACAATGGAGCAATTTTCGTTTTTCAGACACCTTTTGTACTGGATGTTCTGCTGGATGCTCCGACGGAAAAAGCCCTGGAAGGACAGGGGGCAGCTAGTGAGCATCTCTGTCCAGGCCAGGCCTGCGTGTCCGGGGGGGACGAGGTCCCGGGCCTCCGCCCTTACCCCCGCCCTGCCTCACCTTGCAGCCTTCACAGGCATGCACACCATAGTGGAAGCCCGAGGCCACATCCCCGCACACCTTACACAGGAGCACCATGCCATTCAGCTCTGCGGGAAGAGAGAGGCAGCGGGTGAGCAGGAGGGCTGTCTGAGCAGCCAGAGATGGGCTGCACAGTGCTTGGTGCAACTCTAGGAGAAATCCCTGAGGCCGAGGAAGGCCCCACGAAGAACAGTGTCACGGGAACGCCAAGTCCCAACCTAGGCCTGGCCGTTTTTCCCCAGATCAGCTGGAAATTTACGCACTGGTGATGTTGCTGGTGCTCTTGCTGGGGGACACTCGGCTGCTATCTTCCAGGGCCACTTGTAGACCCCCTGGGGGGCTCCCATTGTAGAAGGAGGAGGAGGACGATGATGAGGAAGATGAAGAAGGGGAGCCATCATCACTTAAGCTGGGTGGAATGCTCCCAAAGGAGCGAGCTGGGTCCTGGGTGAGGGAGCCCGTGGGTGACGGTGGGAAGTAGGCAGGGCAGCCTTGAGTCAGGGACTGGAAGCTGCCATTTGAGCTGTCGCTGTAGAGAGACTCAGGGCTGGTGCGGCTTGGGGAGGAGCCGCTGGAGCCAATGTAGGTGATGACACCACCTGGCAGGAGAACACAAGGGAAGGGGGTGTCAGCCGCCACATTATCTTTGGTCCCAGGGCACCACTCTGCTCATCGCCCCCAAACACTGCTCGATGCTCAGAAGTTAACCATGTGGAACCCTGAATCTTGGGAGTCCCAGGAAGAGCAGCAGTGAGCAACTCCCCAACTCATACCAGACATGACATGGCCAACCAACACCCCAAGACCCTTTGCAGGGCACATTCAGCTTCTGCCTTGGGTGTGAGGTGCCTCCCTAGAGGCAGGATCTCTGCAGGCATCTCACATATGTACCCCCCACACCCCTGCCCCGGATGCCTTCCCTGGGAATACCGACTACAGCTAACGATTGAGTTGTCAGTGGCAGACCTGAGGATGGGATGAGCCTTTGAGACCCATTCAGAATGCCCAGTTTCTCCTACCCCCCCCCAAAAAAAACCCAACTGCCAATGTTAACACTAAGACCATTCCAGGGATGAGACTATGGAGGGCCAGCTAGCCAACACTGAAGAGAGTAGAGGTCTTAACAAGAGTAAGCCAATCACATTCCCCCAAAACTGGAAGACATGCTCTCCCAAGATACTGAAGGTACTGAACCTGCCCAGGCTGGTTCCCCTGGCCTCCAAGAGCAAGAGTCAGAGCAGACTCTCCCTCCGAGTCCAGGAAAGACTTAGCAGTGCACATTGCAGGAGGTGGACACGAAAAAAAAAATTGTCCAGCCTAAGGCTTTGGAAATTCCCTTCTAGATCTCTCAGCCTGGTGACAACGACCTTGGCTCTCTAGCCATTCAGGGACTTCGGCCCTCTGGTTACATTTCCAACCACATGGCTGTGTTCCCATGGTATTAGGAGGAGAAAAGGTGACCTGCCTGCCACACCTTTGCCAAGCACCTAGCTTGGCCTGCCACAGGCGGGGTGGGAGATGGGAGGATCCTAGGACACGTGTGAGCCGACACAAGCCATGTCACCGTGTATCCAGAAGCACCTGTCTTGCTCACCCACTGACACACACTGAGCTGGGCAGGGCAACCTTAAAATAGCTCAAGGTTGGTCAGGGTGAACCCAGTTCCCAGTAAAATAGTTGCACAACAGATCAGCTCCTACAGTTTTAGGGTTCAGGTGGGAGGGGAAATGGGATATTATTTGGTGGTAAATGAACCTGACCTAATTCACCCATCCCTCAAAAGAGAGTAAGACCTTCATCCAAAGATAATCAGAACCTGGAAGTGAGGGGCATGCCCAAAAGAGTCTAGTTCTAGATTTAGATCTATCACAACCAACTTGATTTGTGACCTAGAGGAAATTAACTCCCCTCCCTGGATGTCAGTTTTCCTTTCTGTAAAGAGGAAAAAAAAGGTGAAAGCTTCAGTTATGATTCTGGGATGTAGCTGTTCTGGGGAAGTCCTTCGTGACAAACTGCTGCTTGCTTGGAGGGGGTGGGGAGTAAGACAGTGTTTGCAGGACTAAGGAAAGCGATGCTCCAGGAACAGAAAGAATTTGGAATGCGGCGAAACTGAGTCTAAAGGCAGTAAAGTAAAGTGAATAAAAAAGAAAAGAACGAGGAGAAGGGTGGCTAGATGTGAGGTACCATTGAGGAGTGTAAACATGAGGCCACGAGAGGTCACGGATGGCTCTATCTTACTCTGCTTCAGGGACGGGGAGAAGGGGGGGCCCCAGGCAGGCGGACAGGAAAAGGAGGCAGGCGGGGGCGGTGAGTCAGCCCGGCTTCACCCAGATCTTGGCGGGGCGGGGCGGGAGCCGGGGCCCTCAGCCGGCCTCACGTCCCCACTCCACGTGTGCCTCCTGCACGTGGCTCCCCAACGAGGAACCCCGGAACTCGAGGCCCCGCCCTCTCCGCTTCCCGTCAATCGGGAGCAGCAGCCCCGCCCCCGTCCCGCCCCTCCCGAGCCTCCGGGTCCTGGGCTGGGCCCCAAACGCCAGCCGGGCCGGGGCAACTGAGGGGAGGAGAGAAGGGAACACGCGTTGCCGGGGCGACCCGGGGGGGCGGAGCTCATTATGTAACGGGGCCGGAAGGGAACGACCAATGGGGTGGCGGCCACGGCTTCTGCTGAATGAAAACAAACGCAGCACGTGGGCCCGACTCCGCAGCCATGTGAGCCCTCCGGGCCTCCCGGTCGCTCTGGGTGTCCTCCCTGGGGCAGGGCACCACTCTGCTGGCGCCTCAAGTGCCGCTCCCTGCTGTCACTGAGGATTCCCCAGTGAGATCCGACCCATTCCCCCCAGTCCCTCCCGCCTGGAGCCCCTATCGCCCCACTGTTTCTCAGGTTCCCTTGAGCTTGCAGGAACAAGGGGGAGGAGGAAGAGAGGAAGGAGAGGGGTCCTCTTTTCGAGAAAGCCAGGCATGCCACAGCTGCAGCGAGGGGGGAGGGGGAGGTAGGGGCGTTTGGGGCTCTGCTCCAAAGCTCCCAGTCCCTCAAAACTGTGCATCTTACCACCCGTACCCGCTCTCCATTACCTCTTGCCCGGAATCCGAGTCTTTCAGGCTAAAAGGAGCTTTGGGACTCTGAGAGGTGGTGGTGGGGCGCTTCCGGGCGCATTCCCAGGACGAACAACTCGCTCTTGAAATCCCAGCCTATGGTCCCCATTATGCTAGCAAATTCCCGGGCCGAGGGAGTCCCCAGTCCCTTACAAAGTTCCTCTTGTTCTAAGGCATATATGGAAGTGAGGAGACAGTGACAAATAATGCTAACAGTAAAGGAACCCCGGTACCTGTGTTATTGTTGGAGTCGAGGGTCGTCATGTCTTCACCGGCTGAGAGCGGTCATTCAAACTGGACCTTGACACAGACTGGAGGTTGCAATTGCCGCTGTCGCCCCCTGGGCAGTGACTGAGGGCGGGGAATGGACCCCGCGGATCACAACCAGGATCCGAGGCACCCTGCAGCAAGGTCTCGGGGTGGCCGGACTGCAGCCCTGCAGAAGGGTAGGACGCAGAGGCAACGGAGGTCTGCTTTGCATGGGAAGAGCAGAGTGTGGGGGAGGGGGGAATCAGCCTGCTGTAGTTCTGGCTGGAAGGTAGCAAGGAGAGTCGGGTCTCTGCAGTGCACGGAGTGCCACTGCCTGACGGCTTCACAACGCTGCAGGGTAGCGAATCTGGAGCTCCCGGTGCAAAAGTCCCAGAGGGAGCGAGGATGCAGTCAGGAATTAAGTAGGTGATGGGGAGAAAGGGGGCACCCAGGCGCAAAGAAGCGAGACGTGTGCCCTGCTACGCTCCCTCGGCAGCAATATTTCACTCTGCCAATCTCAGCCGCCTTTTGCCCCAGCCTTTTTCCCTGGGACAGAGGGCTCTGCGCAGGCGCCAGCAACCCAGGGTTCCCGGGCCGCACGCGGCACTGGAGCAGGTACCATGTGATCCCAGGGAGCGCCTCGTGCCCCAGTGACACACTTTTCCAGCAGCAGGCACGTTGAGCTCCGTGCGCCTGCGTAACGCTAAGCCTGTCGGGATTTGTAGGCCACTGGCAAAGTGGGCGGACTGCGTTTATTTCCCCCTTTCTGCCTTGCAAAAGCCTTGCTGGGGCCGGGGAGGAGCTAAGAGCCGAACGGGGTGGGGTGCACTGAAAAGTCAGGGTGGCGTGTTTGGAAAGCCTGTATGGCAGAGGCATGTGAATTCCTGGGGAGGGACTGGCCAGCTTGGCTGCTCCCTGGGAGATCAAAGCTAACAGGCTCTTTCTGCAAACCTTGCAAACGTGAGGGCTTCACGTGATTGCAGCACTGACCTCGCCTTGAGGTTCCTGGTGACACAGGGAGAGATGACAAGTAGGGGAGGGAGATATCCCCAGAGTCAGGAACTTAAGCTGAGTTTCTGCTGCAGGGCCAAGTCCTGAGACCAAAAGGAAATGTGACCCCTTTTCCCTTCTAGTCTCCTTAGAGAGAACACCCCTAGGGAAAGGAGTTGTTGCCAGGGGGGTGAGGTTGTCCCTAGGGACTCCCTGTTTGCTTGTATGACACCACCCCACTCATTTGAGGTGACTTTGGGGTGAGTCATTTCCCTTTGTCTGGGAAATAAAAAAGACCAGGGAGGGGAACTTCATGGTGAAAGTGCTTTGAGGTCCTAAAGTAATGGGGCAGAAGGTAAGGCAGGGGTCTGGGGGCAGAGTGACACACCATCCCCCCACCACCAATGCTTGAGTGCAGCATGTAGATCCCACAGAAGGGAACTCAGAAGGGAACTTGAAGATCACCCTAACCCTTGCCCCCTCAGTATCCTTTCCTTGGTAAGAAGAAAATGAGGCCTAGAAGAAGTGGGTGGCCCAAGGTCAAACATTCATTCCTAGTTCCCTCCGCCCACCCTAAACAGCAGGGAGATGGGCAGACATGCAAGGGAAACACTGACCAGGGGTTAGAAACAGCCAGCATCTCCCTTCAGAGCAGCAATTACCCCACTGGTGGAAATGGGTCTCTCCTGCTCGAGGACTTGGGACGGTGGGGAGAGATGGGGCCTCTTCTTCAAGCAGCCAGATGAGCCTGAGCCACCTGCTGCTTCCTGCTAATTCCTCCTTGTCCCAGCCCTTCTAGGGAGGTTTTTGTTTTCCTGCACAGGAAGCCCTTCCCCACTTGTTCACAGACAGCTCCTGGAGCAGCACTGAGGGATGCCTGGAAACATGACAGTCACCAGAGAGGTGGAAAAAAGGAGGAGCGTGGGCACCAAGGAAGGAGGAACCTGGGTAGTGAGGAAGCACGCGAACCAAGAGAGGACGGTGAGGTTGACGAGAGGAGGTGACTGAGTTGCTGGCTTGACCACTGACCCTCTGACTCCCAGGAGATGTGCTCCCTCAAATGGGCTCCTTAGAATAGTCGGGACTTCAGCTTTATGCCCCCGCCCCCAAGGAAAAACGGGAGAGAGAAGACAGTGGGCTCTTCCCTGGCCTGTCCTGGGCCTCTGGCCCAGAGCTGGGAAGCTGTAGCCCAGCGAGCGTGGGAGGGCCTGGGAGGGGCTAGGGCAAACAAGGAAAGAGGCTTTTCAGGAAAACTTGGTTCTGACCTCAGCCTTCTCCCCTCCCCCTCCTGCTGGGCTCTGGAGGGAGTGCTGGGAGGTGAGCTGCTGGGTCCGGTACTGCATGCTCTCTGTGCTCTTCCTAGCTCTTCCTCATGGCCAGGGCCAGGGCTCAGGTATCTGCCAGGGCTGGATTCAAGATCAGGGCCCTTGGCGTGACCTCTAGTGCCCCACCTGCCCCAGCACCCGCACCAGCACACTCCCGTTAGCTGTCCTGGACCCTCCCTGAGGCCCACAGCTCTGTTCATTGCTCATGATTCTGTCCAGCTGTCCAGCCCCTCTTCTACTTGTTGCTCTTTTTCCCTATAGGGAAAGGGCCAAGGGTCAAGAATCTCTCCCTGAGTTTGCAGCTAGGGAGAGGGAAGAGGAAGCAAAGGCAGGGAGAGCTGAAATTCAGTCAGCCTAACTCTTGGCAAGGAGCTGGGTTGTTTTGCAGTCTGAGTGAGGTATGAAGGCGGAGGCTGGGAGGGAGGAAGCAAAGGGGAGGGGGTTACCTCTGCTCCCTCCTTCCCCTGTAGCACTTCTTATAGGGCCCCCCCCTTTTTTTCCCTGACAAAGAAGTAACTTTGGGATCTTCCTTCTACAATTGGAGGGAAGGATACAGAAGAATGAAGAGGCAGGACTCTTTCTTGGCTCCAGAAGCTTCTAGTCTATCCACCCTATTCCTTATGCTGCCAGCAGCTACTGGCAGAAGGACAGAGACCTATGGGACCCAGAGCCACCAAAGGGAGGGGGAAAAGGCTGAGTAGTCTGGCCTTTGGGGACCTGGACTGGAATCTAGCTTTGGCCTCTCTTTGACCTCAACCTTGACCTTAAGACAACAGGTGCAATTCAACACAGCCTCCCACCTCTCCTGACAGCTGGACATTCCAGTTCACTTCTAGACACACACACACACACACACACTGTTCCCCCTATAGCCAAATTCAGCCTAAGAAGGAACTGGATTCAGCTTAGAATTGTGTGGAATGGATGCATATCCAAGACCTGGCACAGCAAGACACAGCCCAGGCTCCATGTTGCACACACTTCTACTCAGATTCCTCAGAGTCTGAGGACTGACCTCACTATTGTGGGACAGGGTTGGAGCGTGTGTGTGTGTGTGTGTGTGTATGTGTGTTTGTGTGTGTGTGTTTCCAAATATGTCTTTAAATTCTCCTGGATTTCTTTGGACAGCACAGATAAAGCAGGGGAAGGAAAGGGATTAAGAGCTCTAAATTCTAGTCAGAGTATGCATATGATCGTAAGAGTGAGAGACTGCATGTGTGAGGGTGTGTAAAAGGTATGAGTGTGCACAGATGTGTGTGTTTGATCCAGGATCTAAGCTCCTTGCCAGTGTGTTGTTCTGGGTAACAGGGCAATGCCCTGGGCAAATCCTGGGTGGCCTAAATCTTGGGCTGACTGCTTGACTGACTGACTGACTGACTGACTGACTGACTGAGGGTGGGTCCTTGCTGGAAACCAGGTCAGGCTTCAGTAGGTGCCTTCTCTTCCCCCTCCTTTCTCACCAAGCAAATCATTGCCCAGGGGAGTAACCTCCCTGCCCAGGTGATGCAAACCTGGGTCAGAAACCCTGGGGATGCTCCAGAATCAGGGAAGCAGCCCTGTGTCTGGGAGAGACTCATGCCTTGCCCTCTTAGATTCTTCTCCTGTTCTCTAAAGGGCCAGCTGGCTTTCCTTCACTCACCCAAAGCGTTGATGTCTTGGGGAGAATTTCAAGAACATACCACAGGAGGGCCCAAGTCTGAGCTGATTTGTTCTTTGGGGGAGCTGGAGAAAGAGACGGTGAAGCATGGTCTAGGGCTGAGTTCCACAGACGTGTTTTTTGCCTCAGATTCTATTCCTACTTCACTACTCCTTTCTCCAAGGAAAGGAAATAATAAGCATGTATTAAGTACCAACTGTATGCCAGGCTCTGGGCTAAGTGGTTTACATATATTATCTAATTTAATACCCATAACAATTCTATGCTGCAGGTCTCATTCTTCTTTTAGAGATAGGGAACCTGAGACTTTGAGATGTTTGTTAGCTTGCCCAGGACGCAGCAGAGGCTGGGAGGTTTGTCTGGAAGCTGTCCTTGAAGCGAAGCACTGAAGATTGAGAAGACATCACATCAAAAAGCGGTGGAGTCAGTGGAGATTTTGGAGGGGCTAAAGCTCCCCCGGCTATCTCTTGGGACTACCGCTGTCAACATCACAGTGAAAACAGGAGTGTTGGGAATCCGACCCCAGGTCTGAGGGTACAGCTATTTCCACTAGCAAGACTGCCCATCTTGGGCGCCTGGGTGGCTCAGTTGTTGGGCGTCTGCCTTCGGCTCAGGTCATGGTCCCAGGGTCCTGGGATCGAGCCCCGCATCGGGCTCCCTGCTCGGCGGGAAGCCTGCTTCTCTCTCTCTCCCACTCCCCCTGCTTGTGTTCCCTCTCTCGCTGTGTCTCCCTCTGTCAAATAAATAAATAAAATCTTTAAAAAAAAAAAAAAAAAGACTGCCCATCTTGGAGAAAATGATCACTTTGACTGAAACACTCTGAGCGACCAGCTCGTCCTGGTGTTTCCTAAACGATAATGCTGCTTGGAAGGGTGGCGCATCAACAAGAAGAGAGAAATCTAAAGCACCCCTGCCCCTGTCCCCACAAGTACCTCACCTTCCCAGGCCCATGTTTCCTCTTCCTTACCCTCTGCTCCCTCCCTCCCACATTCCCCTTGTGCGGTCAGAAAGGGAGCCGGGGGCCAGGAGAGGGTGCAACAAACGCATAGCAAACTCATGTCCGCAGAGACCCCTCCAGAGGTGGCAGCAGGCATCTGAACACTCTTCTCCCCCTCTGACTTTGGGATCCACAGCTGGTGACAAGGGGAGGGGGCAGGTAGGTCAGGGACCTTTAAAGCACCATGGTGCTTCCTTGAGGGGATGTATTAACGGACTGGTTCCTATGACTTCACATGGTGACAGATGGTAGCTAGGCTTATTGTGGTGAGCGTTTTGTAAGGTATGTAAATGTTGAATCACTATGTTGTAAAAAATAATAATAAATGAAATAAAAATGTTTAATTAAAAAAATGAAAAAGAACGGATTCGTTCAATGAGAGTGGGGAAGGCCCCTAAAGTTGTGTATGAAGCCCTAAGGAAACAACATCCTACCTCCCCCATGTACCTGCGTGAGCAATGTGCACCTCTAAGTACAGCCCTTCTAAAGCCATCCACCATCCTAGGCCAACGCTTCTTCAGCAGATGCTTTGGGGAACCAGAAAGAGGGTCCCCCTTTTAGAGGCCAGGATCCCACCCACGTCACAGGATCCAGGAGGTGCATGGACTGTCCTTGGCAGTGGAAGACTAAGTCTCAGATCACCCTCTTTCTGGCGTGGGGTTCCCCCCCCCCCCGGGTTGGGGGGTGGCTGGCATCCAGCACATGCTATGCTAAGGCCATTCTGTCCAACCTCTGCTATGCTGCTGCTGGAGCCTACTGGTGGTTTTGTCTTCCAGGCCTGGCAAAGGCCTGTTGTCTGTCCTTGAGCCTCTGTAGGACTGAGATGCAGGGGAGTGTGCGTGGGGAGTGAAGGGGTACCTGTGGTGCCTGCCTCTGTTTCCACCTCTTACCACAAGCTCTAGATCAAATCCTCTCCTTATCCCCATTCCTTGGGCCTCTGCAGATCTCCTTGTGGTTGCCTGGGGAGGCCAGAGGCTCATGACAGTCCTCGTGAGCAGGACGGACCTCGGAGGAACTATGGCCTGCGCAGACATTAGGGGCCGTGTGTGTCGCTTCTGGGAGGCTTACATAAACACTGGCTGGGATGGGGAGGGAAAGGAGGGGTGCAATGGGCTGCCCAGGAAAAAAAGCATCCCCCGCCCCTCCGAGCTCAGCCCGCATGGAAAGAAGGAAAGAAGCTCATTTTTCCCTCCTCCCATCCCTCTCCCCTGGTCTGCAGCTGTGAGTTGGGCCGGAAACACTGCAGTATCTTGGGGGAGGGGGGGCAGGAGAAGGAGAGAGAGAGAGGATGCGACTTCGACTTCGCAAATTTGGGATCCCCCCCTTCTTCTAAATTGGGGGGGTAAAGGGGGAGAAGCAATTTGCCAAAGAGATTTTCAATGCCACAGGAAGGAGCTTTGGCTCATTAGAATGCACAGTTTGCACCCTGAAAAAAAAAAATCTGTGCTGGTTGCAAAAATGCAGACGTGTGTAGGGGCCCAGCGGAGATTAAAAAAAAAAAAAAAGAAAAGCGCTAGCTCTGCAATGCAGGATCTGCGAAGTTTTGGTGCGATGAGGAAATGTGGGTCGTGCTCATTTCGTTTGCTTGTTCCTGCTAACCTACTGTCCGCCTGACTCCAGCACGGTCTCACATCCCAGCAAGAGGCACTGCTGCTCAGAAACGGGGTCAGGGGCGGGGTGGGGGGGTGGGGGGGAGGTGGCCTGAGCAGAGGGCTGCAGTGGGGGTCTGGGGTTCGAGTGCTGAGAGATGGACTCCATGGGTCCGGGAGGGCCAGGTGGATGGGAGGGGACACTTCCATGAGGCATGGAGGCTGAGCTTGCCTTTCACACTAACGTTTGTTCTCCAGCTGGATGGGGGTTAGTGTGAAGTTCCGCCAGATCCCCCCACCCCACCCTCAGCCCCTCCTTATCCCCAATTGGCAGATGGACTTTCCTTTTCCTGTCCCACAGACCACTGCTGCAGAAACAACCCTGGCTTCTTATCCCTGACCCCACAAATCCCTTAACTCTCCTTGTTCTAATCCCGGAATGGGCACTTGCAGCATCCTCCTTTCTAGAAAGAGGGGACCAGGCAGCCTGATTTGGGGAGCCCAGGCTGCAGGGAAACCGAGTCTTGGCTCCAGGCTGACGTTGACACATCAGCTCCAGTCCAGCGCTAGGGGCAGCCACCCTGTGCTCTTGGCCTGGGGAGGCCCTTTGTTCATATGGGGCCTATAAACGCCCCCGGGTTGCCTGGGAGGAGACTATGCCTGGGAAAACCATGTTTCTTTCCTGCGTATTTGCTCCCCCAGTGGTTCAGGAAAGACAAAAGGAGACAGAAGCAGGATAAAGAGCCTGGGGATAAGGAGAAGGGAGCCTAGTGCCCTTTTGCTCCTTCCCCATCTTCCCTCCTGTTTCTCTGGCCCGGGGAGGCCGGGGCCGAGCGTGTTTGCGCCGGGCCGCGGCTCACGCGGGCTGCCCGGGGTCACATGGCCTGGGCATGTGCAGCCTGCTCCATTTCTACCACAACAACTCGCTCATAAACAGCCCGGCTGCTGCGGCGGTGGTGGCGGAGACATGTGCAAGCGAGGGGGTGGGGCACGTGGCCCTGCCCGAGCCAAGGGAAGGCTCTCCGCTCCGCACCGCCTCTCCCCTCCCCACGCTGGCGCTGCCTCGCCACAGGAAATTCCTAGTGCTCCTTTGCTGCTGCTGCAAAACATGTTTTTGGGAAGTGACTTTCAACAAGGATGGAGTCCGTGGGCTATTTTAAATGACATAGAAGAGATCATCAGTCCGTCCCCGACTTCTGTGGCCCTTGTCCTATCTTAGATCCCTATCCACGTTGGGGGTGGAGGGCTGAGCAGGGGTCGTGTTTCCAATTCTCACCTGTTTCTTCCTCTTAAAGTATGTAATATTGGAACCAATCAGGTTCCCATGGCGAGCATTAGGGTAAGGGGCTGTGCTTCCCTAACACCGTGGTTCTTGGGATGCACTGGTGGCCCCAGGATTAGAGGGGGGTCAACATCACCTGGGCACCTGTTAGACAAACTGTCAGGTCCCAGCCCAGGCCTGCTGAATCAGAAACTCTGGCAGTAGGGGGCCAGCCCTGCAGGGGATTCAGATGCATGCTGAGGTGCGCATGCTGCTCTGAGGTGTTGTTCCCTAGCAATCAGTCCTGCAGGGTCCAACCCAAGATCTGGGGAATGCCCACTTTCCCCTTTTGTGCTTTTTCAGCTAGGTTTAGCCAGAGAGCACAACGAGATTCGGTTTGACTCAGTGTAAAAAGCACTTATCAAGTGCCTACTGTGTGCAAGGATTCTGGAAATGAGAGCAGACAAGTAGTGGGAGGATGAGTGAGACCAGAAGAGGGAGCGGAAGGTACTGGGGAAGAATAAAGGAAGTGAGGGCTAGGGTCGTAATTATTTATCCTTCCTCCATCTTACTTTTCATCCTGTAACTGAGACTCCTATTAGAACAGTTGATTGTGGGGGTGCCTGAGTGGCTCAGTCAGTTAAGCATCTGCCTTCAGCTCAGGTCATGATCCCAGGGTCCTGGGATGGAGCCCTGCATTGGGCTCTCTGCTCAGCGGGGAGCCTGCTTCTCCCTCTCCTCCTGGCTTGTGCTGTCTCTCGTTATCTCTGGCTCTCTCTCTCTCAAAAAAAAAAAGAAAAAAATCTTAAAAAAAAAAACAAAAACCCAACCAGTTAATTGTGGCTTAAATTGTTTGGAGGCTGGAGGTAGAAACTGCTCCCTTGTCTATTTTTGCTGACCATGGGAACCCCAAGCTAGTTAGAGCCATAGGTCCCTGACTCCCCATGCATAACTAAGAGAATATGAACACCACGCAGATAAGTACACACACGCACACACCCTCTTTGGGATCTCAGAGACAGGGGTAGGGAGAGCCAAGAAAAGGAATGAGGTCCCAGAGGGTTGGAAGTACCCCAGGCAAAATGAGTTTAACAGATAACAAGCAGGAAGTCTTTCAATGGGGGAGGGTGGGGACAACTCTGGCCTACTCTAGCTTCCTGAGCCCCAGAAACTGTGACCAGAGGAAGCAGAGGGTCTCTAAGGCAAATCACAAAGGCTCCTGAGGATGAAACCTGAGCCTGGAAAGCAAAGCGACTGGGGGAATGGACATCAGATCAGAAGGGTTCTCTTCCACAGGCAAACAGAGCAAGCGTGAGGCATTGGGGGGTGGGGGGGCAGAGATGAGACCCATGCTCAGCCTCTCTCCTCTGGCCTTTTCTCTTCCATCACACGTAGCCTCTCAGGAGCAGAGATCCCATTACTGTCTCAAGCGTGACCAGTTGATTCCTGGCCTCTCCCTGCTTCATTTTTTTGAGGAATATGCTTTCTTCTGGTTCTCACAGAGCCCTTTCTCTCACTTCTCTCTGCAAGGGTTCCTCTCTGTGCCTGAAAGGCTCTGGACTCAAGGAGCAGACAGCCCTGCAGGCTCAGCTGCATTGACCTACATTGGCTCTCCCCTAGGCCCTGGGTGTGGGGGCTGAGGTTTCAAGATAGGAACTTGGGAATCTGGCACAGGTCTGCAGATGACGTCAGGGAGAGAGGCTGCAAAAGTGGCACGGAGGGACCACAGGCAGGGGGTACTGCAAGACTGAGTTCTCACTTTGTCATTTGTGGACAATATCAGAAGCTAGTCCAAACCTCAAATACACAAACATTTCTGAGCAGTGACCCCTTGGATGGGAGCCAGAAGTCTCTGTCAGGCCTGGTCTCTAGTCACTAGATTTGGAAGTGGTTTCTGCCTGCTCCCCATTCTTGCTGAACCCACCCCAGTCTGCAGGGACTGGAAAGATTTCCTTGGTTTGATGTGGGCCAGTGAGTTCAGATTTCGACTGATCTATTTCGGGGATATGAAGGCTGAATAGAGGTGGTCAGATATGCAGAAATCCGCTCCCAAGCTTTACTATATAGAGACCCATGTACTTCCTTAGATCTGAGGCTTTGAGAAGGATCCAGAAGAAGCCCTACAACTGAATTACCATTTACAAACCCCTTACCTCAGGACCCTGGCAACTGAACCTCTCTTTCCAGCTACAGGCTTCTGCAACAGGAAGGCAGGCTCTGAAAGGGGTGTTTTCCCTCTCTCTCACTATAAGCCACAGTATTTAGGATGCCCACTGCCTCCAGATTGTGGATGTTTTGCCCTGGCAAGGAAATGCTATTGTAGGGGGAGGAAATTAGGTGGTGGTGACAGAGAATGATAGATGAGCCTTTTACTTAGGGGAGAGAGAGCGCGCGCCCGCGCGAGCTCATGAGGGGGACAGCATGCAGGCAGTGCAGGGATGGATGGCTCTCCTCTCCAAAGGCTTCCCCTCCGCCAAGCCCCACCCCCAAAGCCCAGGAAGTCCACAGCCTGGCACCCAGCCAGGGTGAGAACATTCCTCAGGACTCTGACAGGCTGGGGGTTGGAGGTGGGGGGGATGGTGGTGGTGCTCCCACCCTGAGTTTGGGGAGAGGGGAAGGAAACACGCGGGGGAGGAAATGACCACAGAGAAGAGGGTGAGGGTAAGCGATGGGAGCTAGTTCCCAGCGCCACAGGTTCCTTTTAGACAGAAGGGTTGAGGCTGGATGCCTTCCCAACGGCCACGTGAAGGGTCTGCAGCTTCAGAGCAAATGACCTCCAGGTCACCTCTCTGCTCAGGGTTGTCACTGACGTCTCACACTGCTGGGAGATTCTCTCTTCCTCCGTTACTCTAATGGAGCTGTGGTTGAGCTCGGGAGCCCCGGAGTGGCGAAACTCTGGTACTGCAGCTGGGCTGGGGGAGGAGCCCAACGGGTCTCCCACTGTCTCTCCACCAGGGCCCCTCCCTTTTCCTCCATAGGCCCGGGATTCTGGAAATAGCACCTGGTAATAGGAGCGCTGACAGATTCTGAGTTATAGGAGAGCAAGTGTCCCTAGTCTTTGATGTTCTAGCTTACTCGCTTTTCGGATGTTTCCCTTGAAAACAGGGGCCCTTGGACTCCTCCCATTCCCTTCCACACATGCCCCTGGAGAGCGGCTACTTGGTTACAATAAGGCCCCCCTCTTTGGGCCCCAGGACCTGTAGCTCTTGGACTACTATTCATGACCTCTATGACTTTGAGGGACAAACGGTCCTGTGAGAATTCTGATTTTAAATTTACCCTTCCTTCTCTAAACACTGCATGATATAACTCTTTCTCCTAGTCAGCACCCAACCACATGCCTTCCATCACCCCAATTCCCTGTCCAATCTCTCAACATCACGTCTCATGTGGGGGAAAGGAGTGGGGAGGAATGGACAAAGCTAGGTCAGAATTTTTTCCAAGGAAAACCGGTTCCCTGTTTGGTTTCATTTGACCCATATTCTAGCTTTTCCTGGTTAGTCCTCTTGTTCCATGCATCAAGCCTTCCCACTGGACTAATTTTGCTGTCCTGCCCACCCCTCCCTCCAACATGATCCCCTGTGCTCTCCTCATCCAGGGCAGATGTCCTTAACATTGAGAGAAGAGACTCTGCTTTGGAAATAATTTATGTCAGCTCTCGAGGAATACCTGCCCATAGAGAGAGAACTGCTTCCAGTGTTGTTTGGGGAAGGGGATGTGGTGAAGGAGGCAAGAAGTGGAACACTCAGTCTAAGAGAGGCCATGTTCCCATTATCTAGACGGTAATTCAAGAACTTTTGGTGCTTGTCTGGTATCTAAGGATTTCAGAGAGCTCTGCCAACAACAATGAAGAACTCTAAGGGAAATGGGAGTTGGGGTAGAGGTAACCAACTGTGCAGTGAGGGATTAAACCTTCACCCAACTCCACCCCCAACGTCGTTTTCTTTGATGATATCCCTTCTCGTGAATTTGCCTCATCTTTTAAATTGTGTGATCCTTACTGTTACTAACCGGGGAGCTATAAGGCATGAAATCATTTTAAGTAGACACAGCCACGTTCCCACATTGCACTGCACACCTCAATCAACTTTCCTCTCCTCCCAGGCTGCTGCCCCACATTCACCCTGAAGGGGGCACTTTTGTTCAGTCGTTGGTGCCAGAGGAAAGGGAGCCCCAGGAAGGAAACATAACAATTGGTCACGTGTTGGGGGGGAGGTTCTCGCAGGGGGTGCTGGGACAGGGAAGGGAGGTCCACGTGGAGTGGGCGGAGTCGGCTGAAAGTTTTGGCGGGGCTGGCAATGGGAGAAAAATACCCAAATTTGAGTTGTGATTTTATTAAAAAAAAAAAAAAATGCAGCAGAGCGGGTGTGTCCTGCTCTTGGAGAGGCCCCTGCAGAGGGGAAAAAAGAAGCAGCACACGAACCTCCTGCTCGCGGAGGCCAGGAACGCAGGGCAGGGTTTCTGCCAGAAAGAGCTCTGAGCCGTATCGGGCTTCGGAGCCGGAGCCGGAAACCTCCGTGGCTCCATGCTTTTTCCCCATTCCCCATCCTCCCGGAGAAAGGAAAGGTGGCCTCTCCCCCTTGGTCTCATTTCAGGGCCATGTGGGGCTGGGCTAATGCCAGCCACGCAACCCCAGTCTTTATTTATCTTTACAAGAGCCTCAGGAAGCCGCCCAGATGAATCCTCTCTCCTTGGGGAGAAGCCAAAACAAGCCTCTTTTACTACCTCATTCTGCCCCACAGTTAGCAGGGAAAACACAGTTTCATACAGTCTTGAGATGGAAGGGGCCTTAAAGATGATCTTCAGTTTTCTTTTTGGTCTAGGAAAACCAAGACCCAGACAGGTAAAAGGGCTTACTCTTTGCACACCATAGGCACTCCCTTCAAAGAATGTAGGTCGTAGAAATGGAATTCGCCATCCTAGTCCCCCTAAATCATAAAGTAGTGATAGTGTTGGCTTTAACTCCATCCATACCCTTAGCCAGAGGGCAAAGGGGAATGGTCATTATCCCATTAAGGATAAAATAGGCAGAGGACTATTTAGGGACTTGATTTATGGGTCCTAAGGTTTTCCTAGGTGCCCTCACAGGGACCCCCTCCACTTTCTCCCTCTAGGTCTTTACTCTTTGATATCCGGGGCCCTTATGTGTCTTAGTTCAGAGATTACCACAGTTTAAAAACCTAATGGTTTGGGGCGCCTGGGTGGCTCAGTTGGTTAAGCGACTGCCTTCCGCTCAGGTCATGATCCTGGAGTCCCAGGATCGAGTCCCACATCGGGTTCCCTGCTCAGCAGGGAGTCTGCTTCTCCCTCCGACCCTCTTCCCTCTCGTGCTATCTCTCATTCTCTCTCTCACAAATAAATAAATAAATAAAATCTTTAAAAAAAAAAAAAGCCTAATGGTTTGGAATCAAGAATTCTCTTCCCTCCTTAGGAGAGCTTTTCCCAGGGCTTTTTCTGGTGGTTTATCTACCTCGTCCTGTGACTTGAGATCAAGATCAGACCTCCAAATCCAAAAATTCCAGCCTTTTGGCTTTGGGAGAGAAAAGCATGTTTACTTAGTCTGGAGTAGTGAAATCTTAGACTTTGGATTTCAGAGCTGTAAAGTTTCCAGAAAAAAAAAAAAATGTGGGGGACTGATGTAGAATTGCCAGCATTCTATTTTGCCAAGTAAGGACATTAAAAAACTACTACCACCGATTGCTATTTACTATCACCATCATTTTACAAAAGAAAGTAAATTTTAACACACACAAAATAGGAAGCATATAATCTCAGAATAAATAAATATTCTAAGCCACCCTGTATTGATTTACATGGGTACTATATAGTGTTCTTTGTTGTTGTTGTTGTAGATTGGTTCTAGTTTGATCTATTGGTCAGACCAGTGGGAGTAGCGAACTGCAGCCTGAGTGCCAAATCCAGCCCAATGCCTCTTTTTGTATTTGCCACAAGCTAAGAATAAGCTAAATTAAAAAAAAAAATTTTTTTTTTTTATCTTTTTAAGTAAGCTCTATGTCCAAGGCGGGGTTTGAACTCATGACCCCGAGATCAAGAGTCACACGCTCTACTGACTGAGCCGGCCAGGTGCCCCTAAACTAAGAATATTTAAATAGTTGAAAAATCTAGGGGTGCCTGGGTGGCTCAGCCATTGAGCGTCTGCCTTTGGCTCAGGTCATGGTCCCAGAGTCCCGGGATCGAGCCCCGCATCGGGCTCCCTGCTCGGGAGGAAGCCTGCTTCTCCCTCTCCCACTCCCCCTGCTTGTGTTCCCTCTCTCGCTGTGTCTCTCTCTGTCAAATAAATAAATAAAATCTTAAAAAAATAGTTGAAAAATCTAAAACATATCATGACACATGAAAATTTTATGAAATTCAAATTTCAGTGTCTCTAAATAAAATTCTATGGAATGGTGGAACTATGATTGCTGCTTGCAATCTCATGCTAGAGCCCTTGTTTCGAACCATTGTGTCTCCGTCTTTCCCTCTAGATCTCCACAGCCCTGGCACCTTAGATTAACACTCATCAAGGAACACCTGGGTGGCTCAGTCAGTTAAGCGTCTCTTGCTCTCAGCTCAGGTCTTGATCTCAGAGTCGTGAGTTCAAGCCCCAAGTTGGGCTCCACGCTGGGTATGGAGCCTACTTAAAAAACAAAACAAAACACTCCTCACAAGCCACTTTCATTTATATGTTGTCTTTTTTTTACTTTTTTTAAAAAAGATTTTATTTATTTGAGAGCGAGAATGAGAGAGAGAGAGAGCATGAGAGGGGGGAGGGTCAGAGGGAGAAGCAGACTCCCCGCCGAGCAGGGAGCCCGATGCGGGACTCGATCCTGGGACTCCAGGATCATGACCTGAGCCGAAGGCAGTCGCCTAACTGACTGAGCCACCCAGGCGCCCCTATTTATATATTGTCTTGCACTACAATAGCAGCGTTTAATAATGCAAGAGACACAATGGCTGTCAAAGCCTAAAATATTTACTGTCTGGCCCTTTAAGAATAGATTGGCCAAAGGGCACCTGGCTGGCCCAGGAGATGGAGCAAGGAACTCTGGACTTCTCAGGGTTGTGAGTTCAAGTCCCATGTTGGGTGTAGAGATTACTTAAAATAAAAATCAAGGGGCGCTTGGGTGGCACAGTTGGTTTGAGTGTCCCAACTCTTCGTTTTGGCTCATGTCGTGATCTTGCGGTTGTGAAATGGAGCCCCATGTTGGGCTCCATGCTCAGCATGGAAGTATGCTTGAGATTCTCTCTCCCTCTGCCCCCCCCCCCATAAAGAAATGAATCTTTAAAAAAAAAAAGTCTAAAAAAATAGGTTGGCCAACTCTGGAAACTTTTCAAACTCAGCGGTATCAGAATCACCTGGAGGGCTTGTTAAAACACAGACTGCTGGGGCACCTGGGTGGCTCAGTCGGTTAAGTGTCTGCCTTTGGCTCAGGTCATGTTCCCGGGGTCCTGGGATCAAGCCCTGCATTAGGCTCCCTGCTGAGCAGGTGCACCAATAAATAAAAATCTTTAAAAAAAAAAAAGATGATATTCAGTAAAGAACTGAATTATCAGGGGCACCTGGGTGGCTCAGTCGTTAAGCGTCTGCCTTTGGCCCGGGTCATGATCTCAGAGTTCTGTGATGGAGCCCCGCATTGGGCTCCCCGCTCAGCGGGAAGCCTGCTTCTCCCTCTCCTACTCTGCCTGCTTGTGTTCCCTCTCTTGCTGTCTCTCTCTGTCAAATAAATAAAATCTTTAAAAGAAAGAACTGAATATCACTAGAGAGGAGGGCATGTGAATATTGCAAAGAGTGATCCAAGTAAAGGGAATAGCAAGTGAAAGGACCTGAGCAGACACACACCAGGTGTGTTTGAAGGACAGCAAAGAGGCAAGTGCGGCAGGAGGGTAGTGAATAAGGGGGAGAATAGCAAAGTCAGAGAGCAGTACCAGGGGGCCAGATCCTATAGGCTATAATGATGATTTTGTTTTTCCTCCAGGTAAGATGGGAAGCCAGGGGAGGGTTTTGAGCAGATAAAGAACATGATCTCACTCATATCTTATCAGTATCACCAAGGCTGCTATGTTGAGAACAGACTTAAGTGGGGGAAGGCAAAGGTTGAAACTGAGAGACTAATTACAAGGTTACAGCAATAAAAAAGTGCAATAGGACTATATGACTTAGACCAAGGTGGAAGTTGTGGAGGTGTGTGAAGGTGTGGGATTCTGGATATATAATTTGAAGGGCAATGGGATTGGAAATTGACTGGATATGGGGTGGGGGGGGAGGCTGTAGAAGTAGAATTTGGGTGAGGGAAATTCAGGAGTGCAATTTTAAAGATTTATTTACTTGAGAGAGCGAGAATGAGAGAGAGTACATGAGAGGGGGCAGGGTCAGCGGGAGAAGCAGGCTCCTCGCTGAGCAGGGAGCCCGATGCGGGACTCGATCCCGGGACTCTAGGATCATGACCTGAGCCGAAGGCAGTCGCTTAACCAACTGAGCCACCCAGGTGCCCCACAGGAGTGCAATTTTAGATCTAAGTTTGAAATACCGATTAGACATCCAGGTGGTATGTCTCCTAGGCAAGTGGCTATACAATTTTGGAATTAGGGGATGACTCCAGGAAGAAAATGTAAATTTGGAAGTTGTCAGTGTAGAGATGGTATTGAAAGTCTTGACACTGAAAGAGACCACCATATTCCATGTGCCTCCCACCGCCCCCTTTATTGGTATCCCTAACCCCAATACTTCCCTTGCAGATCTTAGGTCATACAGTCTGGTAGAAGAGGGCTGGGGTACTCTTGGCTTCTTAACACATTCACACCCACTAGTTTAAAATTTCCAGGGGGTTATGCTTTGGGCCCACAAGGCCAAGACACAGTTTTAGTCAGAGGTTTTCACATTAGGCCAAAGAATGTTAGTCATCTCCATCTTCATATGGATTGAAAAAAATACACTTCAACAGAAAAGAAAAACAATTAAAACTTTAAAAGTTTTTCCAGGAGGAACTGAGGACTTGTTGGCTGAAGTTGCATGGAAATCGAGACACACACACACACATACAATGAACATTGAGAGATTGGAAGAAGTGCTCCGCATAAGAGAATACCCCAAAGTATTCCTATTCCCAATAAAGATAAAGATCTCTGGGGCGCCTGGCTGAATATGGCAGAGGCGCAGGTGACTCTTGATCTCGGGGTCGTGAGTTCGAGCCCCACGGTGGATGTAGATTATTAAAAACTAAATAAACTTTTTAAATAAGTGATAAAAATCTCTTCCGAGGTTTTCTTTTTGCTGCGACCCTTCCTGAACCTCCAGCAGATGCTAGAAGTGACTTAAGAAGGCTGGGGAGATAGCCGTTGGGAAATAACTGTTGGTAGTTGGCAATACTTCATTCCAGGGAGGTTGTGGCAAGAACTCCCTAGGCAGCAGACATCATGGATTTTCCTCCCTCTGGGAACCAGAGGTCCCTCCGTTTCTGGTCTGGATCCCTCAGAGACAAAGAACTTCATTCTCTCCCAGACCAGAGTGGGGCTGCTGGGGAGGGGAGCGGGTGGAGGGGTTAGAATTCTACCCCCAGGAAACACCCACAGGCTCAGACAGGAGCCCGAATCCTGACTCTGGTCCAGGAGGCTTGCGGGGCTGCGGGGGCAGCGGGGCCCCTCCGGCGAGGGCCGGGCGGGCTGCCAAGGTGCCGGGGGAAGGGGCCGCCCAGCGCAGGCCGGGTACGTGGAGCGCTCGGTCCACTGCCCCGAAGGGAGCGTCGGCCTCCTGAAGCCCCCGGTCCTCCTCTCCGCTCCATTCTCTCGCGCTCCTTTTTCCCGGCGAGCCTCCGCATTCCCCATCTGCCCGTCGCCGCCCTCGCCTTTTCTTCCCTCCTCCTGACCCTCCCCCGGCTCGCCCCTCCCTCGGCAGCCCACCTTCGCCCCGCTCCTCCGCGGGCTTCTCGGTCCTTGCCCCTCATCCCCGGCCTCCCCTCGCCGGCCCCCAGTGCCCAGGGCCCCCGCGGCCCCCTCCCTGCCCCCCTCGAGGCGGCGGCGGCCCCTTTCACAATAGCGCGGCCCGCCTCCCTCCTCTCGGCTCCCGGTTCGCTCCCGCCCGCTCCCCGCCCGGCGCATGCGCCCTCCGGTCAGCGGCGGCTGCGGCGGTGGCGGCTGCGAGCGGCTCCGTTTTTTTAAAGGGAAACGCTGAGGCGCCGGGGGTGACTGTGGGGGAGGGGGACCCCGAGCCGCGGAGACCCCCAGGGGAGGCGACAGACCCCCTCCCGGAGTAGGAGGGCTTTGGGCGGACCCATCCCTCCCACCCCCTCCTGAGGAGGAGCGGGGGGAAAATGGAGGCTCGGGGCGGCTGAGGCGAGCTCCGGGGCGGGGGGCCGGGGCGGGGAAGGGGGGGTGTGGGGTGGGGAGACGAGGCGGGCCCGGCCGGGCCAGGGGGGGCCGAAGCGAGCTCCGGGGATGAGCTCGGGGGCGGCTGGGTGCGAGCTCCTGCCTCTGAGGCGAAGGCGGCGGCGGCGGCAGCAGAGGCGGCGGCGAGGCCCCCATGGGCCGGCGGCGGGCCTCAGCCGCGGCCTCCACTTCTCCGCACGCCGGCGGGATGGCGCCCGGGCCCCGGAGGAGCCGCGCTAGCCGAGGCCTGCTGCCGCGCTGCTGAGGCGAGCCCGCCAAACTCCCCTCCCCCTCCTCCGTCCTCGACCCCCCACACCTCGCCCCTTCCCCACCCCCTCCTCCGTCTCGGTCCCCGGCGCTGCTCCGGACCACTATGACCATGAGATCCGCAGTGTTCAAGGCGGCCGCGGCCCCTGCCGGCGGCAACCCTGAGCAGCGACTGGACTACGAGCGGGCTGCGGCGCTGGGCGGGCCCGAGGACGAGCCCGGGGCGGCCGAAGCCCACTTCCTCCCCCGGCACCGTAAGCTCAAGGAGCCGGGGCCCCCGCTGGCCTCCTCCCAGGGCGGGAGCCCCGCGCCCTCCCCGGCCGGCTGTGGCGGCAAGGGCCGGGGCTTGTTACTCCCGGCCGGGGCGGCCCCCGGGCAGCAGGAAGAGAGCTGGGGCGGCTCGGTGCCCTTGCCCTGTCCGCCCCCGGCCACCAAACAAGCCGGCATTGGGGGGGGAGCCAGCGGCCGCGGGAGCCGGCTGCAGTCCCCGACCCAAGTATCAGGCGGTGCTGCCCATTCAGACGGGCTCTCTCGTGGCGGCGGCCAAAGAGCCTACGCCCTGGGCTGGGGACAAGGGTGGGGCGGCTCCCCCAGCTGCCACCGCCTCGGACCCGGCGGGACCCCCACCACTACCTCTGCCGGGGCCGCCACCCCTCGCGCCCACCGCCGCCGCCGGGACCCTGGCGGCCAGCGAGGGCAGATGGAAGAGTATGAGGAAGAGCCCTCTCGGGGGTGGCGGCGGCTCGGGAGCCTCCAGTCAGGCCGCCTGCCTCAAACAGATCCTTCTGCTGCAATTGGACCTCATCGAACAGCAGCAGCAGCAGCTGCAGGCCAAGGAAAAGGAGATCGAGGAGCTGAAGTCAGAGAGAGACACGGTACGGGAGGGGTTAATCTGCGTTCGGGACGACGAGCGAGTTGTGCGCATGCTCGGGGGAAGGGGGCTGTAGGAGGTTAAGGTATCCCTTGGTTAGGGGTAAGGAGGTTGGCCACCAGCGAAGGAGTATCTTAAGTGTCGGGTCCTTGGGAACCAGGCTCACAGACACGTTGGGTCGGAGGGAAGGGTTAAAGGGCAACCTCCCAGTGGGAGGGGGAGGGGAGGCTTCAGGTGCCAAAGGGTTAATTTAAAATGACAGCCTCAGACTTGTGGGAAAGACGTGGAGAGTGGGAAAAGACCTCATTTGTGAAGGGTTGAAAATGCAAAGGTGGGATGCATATGTGGTGGCTTTCTGGAAGGGGTTAAATGAAGGAGATTGTGCGTTAGAAATGCATTCTTAGAGGAGAGGGACAGAGCAGCTGTTGCACTGCTGTAGCATCTTTAGATGGGAGGGCAGTAGGCCTTTTAATTGGCAGAGAG
This sequence comes from Callorhinus ursinus, assembly GCF_003265705.2. NCBI lineage: Eukaryota > Metazoa > Chordata > Mammalia > Carnivora > Otariidae > Callorhinus > Callorhinus ursinus. Next base: position 8,841,855 of record NW_027397114.1, read on the forward strand.
GTAGAGGTGATTCACAGTGGGATCCTGTTTTAGTTTTCTTAAATGATATGAAGAGAATCACTGCCTTTGATTTCAGACAGTTTTGAATAAGAATCTTAGTTATAAAACATGACCCACTGACCAGCTCCCTTGCATAAGCATAGTGTGGAGGGGCTGGTAGATTTTGAGGCATCAGGGGAAAGGAAGTTTGTTAAATGTATTAAGTAGACCCCCTCCCCAGAAAATCCCAATTTTTAGAATCTTAAGATAGTAGGGCAGTAATTTATTATTTATTTTTACTCCTGAGGAGCGTGACTATATAGGCTTGTTTTCACTGCAGCAGTAGTCAAGAGCACCTTATGCGTTAAAACATATTCTTTCAGATATCAGGAAAGCTGTATGTGTGTGTGGTGGGGGGGGTATTACTGTGCTAGCATACCTTACAGCTGCCTAAAAATAAACATGGTTTCTACAATTGTTGTGTTCAGGCTGCAGCAGTCTCTCTCTCTCTCTCTCTCTCTCTCTCTCTCTCTCTCTCTCTCTCTTTCTCTGGCGTTGTGTGCGCCAAGGGCTGAGCAAGGGAGCAGAGGGCTATTCATTTTGTTTGCTTTACAAATGAATCGCATCAGGCATCGGCTGTTTTTTTGGAGAATGCATTCTGCAAGGTGGAATGGGAGCTGGGGCAGGTCTCATCAGAATATCTCATGGTGTTGATTTGTGGAAGTTACTCAACATGGAGGTGGCACTGCTCAGCTACTGTACTGCAGTCTAGGGGTGTGATGGTACTGTAATTACAACACATCATATCCTTACATGGCGGGAGGGCGGGAAGAGAAGGACCAGTGAAGGAGAAGAAATCAAGGAAATGTCACCCACAAACCATGGTTAAGTAATGTTAAGGCTGTGAATCAAAACAGAAGATGAGAGTTTGGCTGACAGGGGGGCTCTCTGCTGATTTGGAGGTTTCTGCTCATTTCCTGAGGTAATGGCCCCTTTGCAGACTTTCCTAGGCAGGAAAAGTGGGGTGAGTTAAGGATAGAGTATCAGTCTGAACTTGGCATTCACTGTTTTTGTTGTGTATTGCAGTCTTAGCATTGCTTAAGCTTGTTTCTCTTATTCCAGTTGTTTGGCCTCTACTGAAATCTCTGCGGCTAAGTAGATATACTAAAGACAACATTAATATTGCTGTCTACCCAAATAAAGTTCTTACTATAGTGTTTTAAGTAGCATAGTTGGCACCTTTTTTCAGACCATTCTAATGTGAAGTTTTCAATGATAATAGACGTCCATTTTTTGTTTGATTATGTAGTTCTCCTTTAATTAAAGTTAAAAGACTTTGGTTTAATTAATATTTAGATAAATGGGTAGATTTTTTCCCTGTAATCTCAAATGCAAAGAAATGTGCATATTTCATGATCAGTGGGATTATGGGTACTGGTTACTATTAAAATTCTTCCAGATTGAGTGTTCATTGTTTAAATGCCCTGCACACCCCTTTCAAATAACACTGCAATCCCTCGTGGCACTGTGACTGTGAGCGTTTAATTCCTTCTCAATATACCGTTTGGACTTTGCCCTTGTGTATAGCATTTTGGAGTGAAAGTAGAGAGGACAGGATTTGGAGAAACTTAGGGCCTCCTGAAAGAACCTAAGGTTAATTCTGGAAACTCCCAAACTGACTTGGAGCCACATGGTTAGCAGTAGAGAGACCATGCCATTTGAAAGGCATGCTGTGGCCCCTCCCAGAGAAGAGGATCTTCTTTCAAAAGAATGGACTACAAATTCCCCCATACCCCTCCTCAACTAGGTTAGCCCTAAAATTAAGCAGAGTACCTTGTCTTCTCTATTGCATTTAAGGAAAACTATTCCAATTCATGCCTATCTATTAAAAATAAGTTGAATTGCTATGACCCATGGAAAGAGGCAGAAGACCATACTGATGCCTAAAGGGGGCTTAGTACCTGGGTGTAATTTTTTGTGTTTTAAGTCTGCATTTTGGCACTCTCTCTTTTAGCTCCTTGCTCGGATTGAACGTATGGAAAGGCGGATGCAGCTGGTAAAGAAGGATAACGAGAAAGAAAGGCACAAGCTGTTTCAGGGCTATGAAACTGAAGAGAGAGAGGAAACGGAGCTATCCGAGAAAATTAAACTGGAGTGCCAGCCGGAGCTTTCCGAGACATCCCAGACTCTGCCTCCCAAGCCTTTCTCTTGTGGGCGGAGTGGAAAGGGACACAAAAGGTGTGCTGATAACTTTGTTACACTGTCTGGACATGATGAGGATATGTGTTTCCAGTGACTGAGAGTAGGGGATTGGGATTTATGAATTGGTTTTAATACAACCATATCCTGAATTATGAGGTCTTCCATGCTGAGAAACTATCTTGAAACATTCTTGCAGGCTATAAAAATCTGTTAGGAACATTTTGGTCACAGTAGTAATTACAGAATGTGGAGTACATCATAAAGAGAATGGGCAACAAATGTGACAGCTGAGTTTCTTAAAACTATAGCAGTTCACTTCAAGTTAGGAAGTGTTAAATTCCTTCATTGCGTTAGGTAGTAGGGGACAAAGAAGTAAGGTCTGACTATCCTTGGACCCAAAGAGATGTCAGTCTAGCTGTGAAGGTGGCATACATTTTGCAAACTTGGAATTCAATGGCAATAAAATATGAGAGTAGACAACAGTGATATAAACTAAATTTTGTAAGATTCAGAGACATTAAAGATTATTCTGAGGTAGAATAGTGAAACTTTAAGGAGGAGATGGATCTTGAAAAAGAAGTATAGAATTTAGGTTGGTAAAACGGAAGGGAAGTGGCATTCTAGGAATAGTGGTGGGGGGGAGGAGATTGGTGGGAGAAAGCCAGCAGATAGCAAGAAAAAAGAAATAGAGATTGTAATTAACATGGTATAGTATTGGGGGAAAAAATAAGAGACTGGTCTCTGGTTGACAGGAATGAAATAGGCCACAGAGTGGCACCTAATGTTGGCTAAAGGGTCTTGAATAAAATAGGAACCTTTTTAGATTTAGTGGGCAATAAGATGCAATTAGAGGTTCTTAAGCATGGAAACTCATTTGTTCAACAAACACTTACCTGAGGGCCTGTTCTAAATACTGGTAAGCATGAGGCTGTTCCTGCTCATGACTGCCAACTGAATCAGATGTTTAGATCTTTAGATCCCTGAACTTGTTTGTTCTCTTGCCCCCAAATGTAATCAAATCAGATTTTATTCAAGAGTCAATACATTTTATAATGTTTTCTTCCCTATCTAATAGGAAATCCCCATTTGGAAGTACAGAAAGAAAGATTCCTGTTAAAAAGCTGGCTCCTGAATTTTCAAAAGTCAAAACAAAAACTCCTAAGCACTCTCCCATTAAAGAGGAACCCTGTGGTTCCTTATCTGAAACTGTTTGTAAACGTGAATTGAGGAGCCAAGAAACTCCAGAAAAGCCCCGGTCTTCAGTGGACACCCCGCCAAGACTCTCCACTCCCCAGAAGGGACCCAGCACCCATCCCAAGGAGAAAGCCTTCTCAAGTGAGATAGAAGATTTGCCGTACCTTTCCACCACAGAAATGTATTTGTGTCGTTGGCACCAGCCTCCCCCATCACCGTTACCATTACGGGAATCCTCTCCAAAGAAGGAGGAGACTGTAGCAAGTAAGGCATAGAGAACACTTGCTCTTATACCCTAGTGGTGGCGGTCAAGCTAACAAGTGTGAAAATGCCTTTGGCATTTTTAAAAAAGTGCAATCAATAAAGCAGAGTTCTGTCAAGAATGAGTAAGTTAACAGCCAGAGACAGACACTGTGCAGGCATTGCAAATAGATGGAATTACAGCAAAATGTGCTCAATGTATTTGCCTGCTTACAACACTGGGAGATGTGTTTGCCAGTAAGTTGCTCATCACAAGAGCACCAGACTCGGGGGTGTAATCTCCGGCAACTTGCATGCCCTCTGAAAGAAGGGTTTTCTGTGCTGTGAAATGCATAGAACTTATACTTTGCCATGCACGACTGTTCCTGCAATTGATATTGTGTGAAACCTGGGAGGGTGGTCTTTGGGTGTTCTCAGGGGCCAATGGTAATTTTTGGGTTGGGGAGCCAGCTTGGGGTGGGGAATTTCACCTGGGCCTCCGCTCTTTAACTATATAAACATTTATCTGTATCTCTATGTCCCGGTCTGGGGGGCAGGAGGAATCTGCCAAAGACCAACAGTCTTACTTTATCTTACTATACTTCACAAAGGTTCTAAATGTGAAGAGTTTACTTGGATTGCAGTAGCCCATTGGTTGTTCATATATTTAAATAAAATGGTCTACAAACTATTTTTCAAACAATAAGGACTATCTTGGGATATCTGAGCTGCTTGGGGAGGGTGTGGGGTGCGGGACCTTGGTCTTCATTCCCTTTTTTTTCTTTATGGCTTCCACACAGAAATGCTACCCTATCTCCTACATCAACCAGTAACTGCAATGTGCCTTCAATTGTGTAATGTTAGTCTGTGACAGTCACTGCGGGCGCTCCGGGGTGATGGTGGGGGAAGTCTTCTTGAAGAGAGCCACAGCCCCAAGTTTCTACCACTGTGTCTTGCTGTAGCAGGGATGGGGATGGGAATCCATTCCAATAAGACAAGAGCATTCTCCAGGCTTTGTTTGGCTGTTCTGGTGACAAAATTAAGTGGGGAAGATAGATTACTCTTCTTAACTATCTAAAATTCATTAGGCCTCACACTTGAGTACATGAGCTAGACCAGGATCCTGATCTAGGTTCAGGTTTTTTTGTTGGTTCAGTCAGTTGAACAGGTTCATCCTTAATGGTTAACCTTCTTGCTGCCATGGCAATGCTGTGTAACAACTTAAGAGAAACTGTGAAGCAACTTCCCATCCGGGATTGGGAAATGGCTTGGTCCAGAGCTGTTCTGTTTGACTGGCTGTTTTGAAAACCCTCTCTACCCTAGTACAGAAAATTCCAAACACCTCTGAGATTGTGGGCATAGCAGTACAGAAAGAGTCCGACTGGGGGGAGTCCCAGCCCTTTGAGGAGCCTGAGTTGTGAATAAACGTGTGAATCCTTATTCTTGATGCCCCTATCTCAAGAGGAAGCTCAATGGCTTGTTCTAAGGAAGCCAAAGTCTTTGTGCATGTTGTTCAGGCTGGACCAGCAAGGTAGTTTGTTTGGAGGGAGGAGGGAGCTGTTTTAAGAAGACTACATATGTAAGTTTTGAGAACACTGATCTTTTATTTGAAAAATAGGGTCAACTTTTACTCACCTGCCATGTTCTGAGTTTAAGGTTTGATATCCTTGGCCATCAACTGTTGCAGGGAAACCACCCTAAATAATGAAGAAAAGAAGTCGTCTCAGTGTAAAAAAAAAAGTGGTGGGCTTATTTTCTTTTCTTTTGTCTGTTGTTCCCTCTTCCCCTCCCCCAGAGAGAAATTCTCAAAAGAACAACTCAAAAAAACCAAAATGGCTTCCTAGTGAGAACTTCAGTGATGATCCTTTCCTCCATTTTGGGTATGGGCTTTTTTTCTTTTTACACTGAGATGATTCTTCTTTCCTGCATTATTTAGGGTGTCTGATGCCATCAAGTGTTGCAGGAGAAACTTCAGTCTTGGCTGGTGAGTAGAATAGGAACTGTGCTGGCTGGGCCTGGGGTGGGGGGTCGGTGGGATGGTGGATGGTTGGGGAGCTGCAGTCCCCATCAGCTGGATGTGGGAGAGTGAGATTCCTTGGTGTATGATTACACTATAGACTTCAAAATGACTACACATTTCAGTTGTCTTTCAGGAACTGCAATAGCATCAATTATATGAATTGTCAGGTATTGGCTTAGGGTTTTTTGTGATCCTGTGTTTGGCAGACTGCAATGGCATTTTAGGTTCTTTTATACCATAGCGAGGACACTGAATATGGCTTCAGGTGAGGCCATAGAATGGATTCCTATCACTTGGTAACTTTGTCCTATCTGGGGAGAGACCTCTTGTCCTAGTGAATAGTAGGAGGGTTGTGTGACTTTGGATTTAAGGGTGGTTCCACCCCTCCTCCCTTTCTTTTTCTTTCTTTTTTTTTTTTCAGTTCCTTCTTGGAGGGACCACTCAGTAGAGCCTCTAAGGGACCCAAATCCTTCAGACCTTTTGGAGGTAGGTACCCAAGACCTGTCAGCAGAGGGGAGTGGAGGTTTAACTTCAATGTGTCCTAGTAACAGGATGGATGGGTTAAGTAACCCTTAAAGCCAGAAGGAAACTTTTTTTTTTTTAAAGATTTTATTTATTTATTTGAGAGAGAGAGAGAGAGAATGAGAGATAGAGAGCACGAGAGGGAAGAGGGTCAGAGGGAGAAGCAGACTCCCCGCTGAGCGGGGAGCCCGACGTGGGACTCGATCCCGGGACCCCAGGATCATGACCCGAGCCGAAGGCCGTCGCTTAACCGACTGAGCCACCCAGGCGCCCCAAGCCAGAAGGAAACTTGAGCAATTCTCTAGCCCAGCTCTTTTGTTTATATAGAAGAGAAGACTGAGGTTCAGAGTGACTAAATGGTTTATTAAAAAATAAATAGCTAGGGAGTGTTCGAAACAAAATGAAATTTCATGCTAAGTAGAAAAGTTAGAATGTGCCACTCAGCAACAAAATTACATATTCCAAACTTATTTGACTCTTAAAACTCAGACCCTTGCAAAGCATGGAGGGTAGTAGGGAGGGTTTATGGCGGTCTCAAGGGTTGTTTCAGTTTGACATGATTTTCACCTTGGAAAGTTGAGGAAATAATTTCAAAGTTTGTACAGTCTACAAGGGTGGGTGTGGGGAGAAGAGTATGTGTTTTGTTGATTCTGTTACTAGGAGGTTCCCATGACATCCATAGAACTCACAGACTCAGGTGGGACCTGCAGGGAAAAGATTTCACATTCCTGGAAGCTGGAAATGAGTTCGCATATACATGTGTCACGTGGTGATAAATAGTTTTATCAGCTGCTGTTCTTTACACAGAACCTGGATGACAGTGTGTTTTCAAAGCGGCATGCAAAACTGGAGCTCGATGAGAAGAGAAGGAAAAGGTGAGGCGAGAGATACACATCCTGGAACAGCTGAGCCCTAGGACCCTAACCTCTCTCATTCATGCTGTGAAAAGCTCTGGAGCCCTTAACACTCTTAAATTACTGCCATCCCAATTGGTTGAGTATCTTAGTTTGAAGTGGTAGTTGTTATAAGTAAAGATGTTTGGCTTCTTTTTCTTTGTGTATGCCTTTCCTCAGTTCCACTCTCTGTGGAACATCAACACGTGATTTGGACTGCTAGACCTAAAGAGCTCTTTCCTGACCAGGCAGACAGTTCACTTTACCACCCCCCACCCTCCCCACCCCATTAGGAAGAGTCAGCACAGGTCTCCCTAGTGTCTGGACTGTGTTAGCTGCTTTTATAGAGCAGGTTTTCAGTAATATTGGGTTTGTTTCTTTGTTTTGTTTTGTCTGGTTTGTTTTTCCCAGATGGGATATTCAGAGGATCAGGGAACAAAGAATTTTACAACGACTGCAGCTCAGAATGTATAAAAAGAAAGGAATTCAGGAATCTGAGCCTGAGGTTACCTCATTTTTCCCTGAGCCAGATGACGGTAAGTTTTGTCTATCTAAGAAAGTAGATTTTTCAAAGAAGGAAAAGGGTGCAAGGCTCCAGGGTACAACTTGCTCTGAATGAATGAACAGCATTTTGGAGCAGGTGTAGTTGCTAGACATTTCTCCTCTATGTCACTAACAAGGTCCCATTTGGCTTTCTCCCATAGTTGAAAGTTTGATGATTACCCCCTTCTTGCCTGTTGTAGCATTTGGACGACCATTACCCAAATTAACTCCACAGTAAGTATAAAGGTTCCCCCCGCCCCCTTCTCAGGTAGCCTGCACTTTACCTCCTTTTTAGACTTCATGAAGGCCTAGATAATAAGGTGGAACAGGTGGCTTAGGGATAGCCATGGCTTTTTGACAGAAGTGAGGCTATCTGGGCAACTAGCATTGGAGTGATAAAATAATTAGAAGGATTGCTTTTTGAGTTAGATTATTTAGTCACTTTAATAGCACACTGTTTCTCTGGCTTTGAGACAGGAAAGACATTCTAAATTTGGAACTTGAGAATCAGGGTTAGGAGTGGTGAGGGGCATAGTATCTCTTTTAGAGTTAATCTTTTGTCCACACTGAATCCCTTCTAGTCTTCCAAGTTGATTTCCTTACCTTTTTTTTGCCAGGAATTTTGAGCTGCCCTGGTTGGATGAGCGTAGCCGATGCAGGTTGGAGATCCAGAAGAAGCAAACACCTCACCGGACGTGTAGGAAATAGCTGAGCTGGCAAGAACCTTCTGTCTTCAGATAGTTGTAGCACGCCATTTTCCAGAGAATGGCAGAGACCTGTATGTGTGACCTATGTCCTCATGTATGTTATCATTCGCTGATAATGCCCTTCCATACTCCCTTGATCTTGTTTTGTTTTCATCACTCTGATTTCGCAAAAACTCTCATTGGCCTAATTGTGAATTATGGAGGGTGGTTGGGATTTCTTTTCCCTTTTTGGGGAAATGAGCTCTCAAGCTAAATCTATAGGATGGCAGATCCAGAAGCCTCAGGGGTCTGCTTCTCTACATTTGCCTACGTTAAAGGGGTAAAAGGGCTCTCTTCGTTAGACTTGTGGAAGATGAAGCAACCCCTGCCTGTAGAGCCGTGCCTGCATGGCACGCTTCTCGCCCTGGTATACCCTTTCCTTAGAGTTTGAGTATAGTGGCGTTTACCCTAAAACAAAACAAACAAAAAAACCTCACCATGAGCTTAAGGACCAGATGAGGAATAAAAAGTGAAGTGATGAAGCAAGTCATCTTCACAGGGTAGAAAAGAGATTGAAAAGTTGACAGATAAATGTCTGAAAAGACAGTTGTTCTCTTAAAACTATTCTGTGATACAGCCATGTGGGAAGGAATTTGTGCTGTGATTATTTTCTTAGTTAATGGATAACTGAATTTCTTCCTCCATTCCTCAAGAAATAAAATCCTTAGAAAAGAGAATGGGGATGGTTAGTTTTGGACGAGTTATGACTCTAAACAAAAGCAATTGACATTTGAGAATGGCATGCCAGAACCTGTATAGATGTCCTTGTGTCACATCACTTCTCAAGTATTCCTTAGTTGGGCTTTATTCTTTTAGCTGAGCTCTCGGTGGTGGGATAGGTTTAGGGAGGGTGGGGGGTATATGTGGAAATATGTGCTTCCTTTGGTTGGCAAATGTCTACATCTTGAAACAAACAGGTGTACCTAATGAGCTTCTCCATTCACTTTGTAAAAAATAGATTTGTATGTGTATCATCTTGGTCCCCCTTTCCCCCCATTTTGTTAAAAAATTTCAGGACAGCACTCCAGGCCACTTTGGTCTCAGTGTAAGATCCCTGTAACTATCTGGAAGGAAAATAGAGCCAAGACCTCTGGTCTTAAATATATAGGAATTGCCTTTCTTTAGTCTTCATGACTATTGTGTGAAAACAAGTAGGGGTCTAATCTCCTAGAAGGTAGGGGCTTTTATCCTTGAAGAGAATATGTCCCCAGATTATTAGCACTTTTAGAGGAGAAGCCAAGGTATGTAGGGTGTGTGGCCGGCCCATCAATGGAGCATGAGAGAATGGGGATACATCCATTGTGGGAAGAAAAGAAAAGTTCCTCAGGGGCCTCCCACTGCTAAAGATTTTTGTGACATGTTGATCTGTGCTCCCTGGGTTTGACTTTTAAAGGAATTATTCCGGCAGCACATGTAGTATTCTTGGATGATCTTGCTGCTTTTATTTCTCCGTGTGTGTGTGTGTGTGTGTGTGTGTGTGTGTGTGTGTGTGTGTGTGGCTATGGGTTTTCATTTGTAACTCCCATCTGCTTAGGAGAGTGGGCTCTCCACAAGGGAACCTGCTGTGAACTTCATTGCAGCAAGAGTGTAGAGAGAAATAGGACTTATTCCACTAGGGGCTCTCATCTCACACCTTAAGGGGAGGAAGGAGATTTCTAGAAAAACTGGGCCAGATTTTCTTTGTTCTCCATCATTTTAATATGACAAGCTGTTTGGCTTTCCTACTCTGACCTGTGTTATGTTCCTTTATAATGTGCCCAAGAAGAAAAAAGACCGATCAGTGTCTTTTTACATTGTTCCTTGATTCCTCTGTTTCTTCTTGATTTTCAGCATTTGTCGGATTCCTGATTTGGATATGGGTTAGCAAATATAACCTCTGTGTTTGTGCCCTGCCCAGGGGACTCCCCAGATTCTGAACTTGAGCTAGACTAAGAGGAATCCATGAGGTGCTATCTGGCCAGACTTTAAGTGGATTCTATTTCCTTGGTTCTCCCTCTTACCTAGGACTGCTCATTTTATTGTCCCGTCTTCTAGATCAGTTCTCCTTTGATTTGGATATGTTGAGGTTTGTTGAGGAGGTTGGAGAGTAGATTAGCAAAATTCCAAGAGCGAAATTACAGTGTGTTAGAGTGTGGGGGGAAAATTAAGTCTTATTTTTTCCCTACATGGGATACAACACTGTGAAATTCAATCTTCAACAAAGGCCCTGCAATTCTCCTAAAACATAGTTCTTTGTTTCTTTCTTTAACAAAGTTTAAGCTAGTGTTAATAAATTAAAAAGAGAAATTGCTTGTCTGTCCACTTCAGCTTTGTTTTATGCCCATTTCATATTGTTGTCTGTGTTGTAATTCATACTTTTGATACCATTTCTGATGTGTAAAATTGGTTGTCTTGTAAATATCTTATAAAGAGTTCAATTGTAAATAAACTATTGTGGCTGTTAATTTTTGAACTTCTGCTTCAATTTATTAGACTTATTGGGAAGCATGAAACAGTTCTGCTGTAGATGTTAAAAGATTAGAAAAAGAAATCCATTTTCACAAAATAGAGAAATATACCATTTTCTCAATTTTGTGTATGAGCACAACGTATGTTTTTCATCCCTCTTTGTTCTGTGTTCTCCCTTACACATGAGGTAAGTGGCAACTTTAAAAACAAAATTCTAGGATAGGATACTTGGTGCCTGCTGTCTAGATGAGTAAAACCTCATAGCTGAAAAGACCTTAGAGGTCATCTGGTCTGACCCCTAATATATGATTTCCCCTTGACAACATTCCAGACAAATGAAGTCCAGCTTCTGCTTCAACGCTTCATTTTTTTCTATGCATTTTCCCCTAAATGTTAGATTTTATCAGTGAAGAAGGATTTTCTAACTTCTTGTAACTCCAACCCATTGGTTCTTGGTTTGCCTTCCAGGGTGATGAAAAAAGATCAAGTCTTCCTGTTTCTCACTGTCTCTTGAATAGTTAGATTGCTGTGGCTATCTCAAGTCTTCTCTTCATGGTAAACATTCAGAGAGCTTACACTTGTTCCTCAAAAGCGAGGATTTTGAGTTTTTCAGTTCCTTCTGAGTGAACAAGTTGCTCACGTTCATTTAAAAATTGAACCCAGACCAAACAGCTGAAAGGTAGAGTGGCAGATTATCACTTTCCTTATTTAGACACTTAAGTTGGCAGCTTCATTTGCATCAATTTACCTTCTGATAGAAAAGATCCTCCAGATCTTTCTAACACTTATTAAATCATACATCCTCCATTTTGAACTCAGGCATCTGGATTTTGGAAATGGATTTACCAAAGTTGTCAAATTTGGCCACTTGTTTAACCAGGTGAGATCTTTTCGGATCCTGAATCTATCTATGAAGGCATTCAGAATGCCTTCTAGTTTCGTGTTGTCTATAAATTTGGTCAACATCAGATCTTTAGCCATATAACTTGTAAAAATACTACACAGGACAGAATCCTGTGCAATCCTGTCCTGTGCCATGCAATAGTGACCTTTCTCTGTTTGATATATATTATTAATGTGCACTCCTGTAGGTACACTAAAAGCTTATGCATTTTGAGTGTACATATTATGGTCCAAAGAGAATATACTTTTTTTTTTTTTAATAGCTGACAAGGCTTTTGACAAAGTCTTGCCAAAATCAAAGCATTCCCCTAATCTACCTGTCTGGTAACCCTTAAGAAGGAAATCATGTCAGGCTATTGAACCGCTAGTTCCTATGATCATCTTTTTAAAAATCGGTTCCAAAATCTTGGTTAAGTCTATAGCTTCATACCACCCTGCGCTTTGGGAGAAGTGATAGCTGGAGTGGGAAGATACAAGAAGAGGACATGAGAAAACAGAAAACATGGTAGTGCTGCAACACTTAAGTCCTCGAGCTTCACTGCAGACAACTGATTGCTCCTTCATCTTTAGTTTCAAATGGGCTGCTGTGGCAAATCTGATGCAGCACAACAGCTTTAGAGGTTCACCTTGACTCGTGATTTTACCAAGCAAACGAACGCAGTAAAATGATCGGCTTCAAACGTAGGTAGAAACGGAAATAGAAAACTATGAAACAGCCCCAATGCCGCAGTGAAGCTGTGACAGGTGGGCGCCTTCCACTCGGAAGGCCCAAGATGGCTGGGCGAGGAACCGGAGGCGGCAGCCTGAGCTCAGCTCCCCTCGCCGGGGGCCCACCCCAGGGAAGACAGGGGTCGCGGCACGCCCCCCGCACGTCACCGATTACGTAATCCCGCTCGCCGGCAAACGTGCCGCAGGGCGGCCGCCCCACCCCTAACCCCTCCCCCTGAAAAGCGCGGCGGCCAGTGTCGCACGTGAAGCATGCTGGGACTAGCTCTCGAGACTCCCGGCAGCCCCTGCGACGGGCGCGGTACGTAAGGAGCTGGCCGTCGGCGGCCGTTCTCCGTAAGATGGCGGATCGGCGGCGGCAGCGCGCTTCGCAGGACACGGAGGACGAAGAGTCTGGTGCTTCGGGCTCAGACAGCGGCGGCTCCCCGGCGCGGGGCGGCGGGAGCTGCAGCGGTAGCGCTGGAGGCGGTGGCAGTGGCTCTCTGCCTTCCCAGCGCGGAGGCCGAGCTGGGGCCCTTCATCTGCGGCGGGTGGAGAGCGGGGGGGCTAAGAGCGCTGAGGAGTCGGAATGTGTGAGTGCGCGCGGGTGGGGCGGGCCCGGGGGCGGGGTGTAGGTGGTGAGGGGAGGCTGGGAGTTGATGGTAGCTGCTGGGGCATAGCGTGTTAGAGAAGAGAGCTATCACGGTGCAGTGTGCATCCGGAGCGCCAAGGGAGGAGGAGGTGTTAGGGGTTTCTGGGAGAAGGGCAGAGGCGCTGCACGTGAAAAGCGGATGTTTATTCAGAAATTGGGGCTGGAAGTGAAGAGACCGGACCTCCCTTGGTCGCTACTTGTTAAAGATGTACCTTTCCTCATCTTCCTGTTCACCCATTTCGTGTTGAGTCTTTAACTCCCCGCCCTTTGGAAATCACGGAACTAACCCATGTCCTCTTTCCTTCAGGAGAGTGAAGATGGCATCGAGGGCGATGGTGAGTAGCATCATGACAAGTTTTTTGACTGTAAACTCAGATCACCTATTTCCACCAATTGACATTCTCTCAGACTGTTCAGGATTTGGGAGAGGGTGCCACAAAGTGGCTCTTTGTAGCAGAGTGCCTACAAGCTTACGTTTTAGCAGTATGATCTTGGGCAGATCACTCTTTGATCCTGTTTCTCATTTGTAAGTGCGGACTATAATTTTACCTCTCTGATAGGTTGATGTCAGAATTGAATGAGAGTCTTAGTTTGACTTAAAAAGCAATCAGGAAATATATTTATAATAATTTATGTTGATTTTTTTCTTTACATATTTCTGTTTTCTTTCAGCTGTTCTGTCGGATTATGAAAGTGCAGAAGACTCTGAAGTGAGTGTGATAGGTTCTTTTTTTCTATGGCTATAGGTTGGAAATTTTTAAATGTATTTTAAAAACATGGACACACCTGTGGTTCAAAAGTACTATGACCTCCTTGTTATTTCTCTTGTGCATTCTTCATTTATGCTTTTCAGAAACTGTTACAAAAGGTCTTGTTTACTTAGAGTGAGGGAAGTTTGGTGCATGCCTTTTCAGGTTTCATATGTTAACGCGGTTAGTAGTTGGCTTTTCACCCTGTCCGAAGAAAATAAGGTTCTAAATAGGAGAATGAGAACATCCTGAAGCCCTTCACAGGATGACAGTTCTTTTCATGCTGCCTGGGGAATGAAACCAGCTAGTTGGATATTTTTTTCAAGTGTATTTGAAAACCTTAAAAGGGCAGGATTTTGAGTGTTTATATCAGAAACATCCCTCAGTTTATAGGGAGTTTTCTCCCTCTTAAATTCAGGAGAAAATTTGCATAAGCCAGGCTTTTGTGACCTTACTTGTTTTGATTGGATGAACTACTAGAGATGCTGTGTGAATGGCTGTTTGTTTCCTGGGGTTGTTGAATATTAAGTCCTGAGTTCTGGAATTTGGGTCATGGGGTTATGGACAGGAGGAATTGGATTATGGATCAAAGGTTCATTCTATAAATTTTATAGAACTGTTGCTACATAATTAGATTTCTATTAAGTCCTAGAGATGTAACAGCGAACACTACTAAAATTTCTGTTTTTAGGAATGATTTAGGAAGTCAGATAAACATGCAGACAGTCATAGGACATGGTGACAACTGCTAGGGATAGGGTTAAGTAGGGTATTAATGGCTGAGTACTGAATCCATCCTAGGCAATCAGGAAAGAATAAGTTGGAGTTAGGCCATGTTTTAGGCAGAGGGAACAACTGCTGCGAAAGTCCAGACACAGGAGAGAAGACTGATTATTTGGAAACTTGAAAGTAGTTTGGTGTGGCTGGAACATTGTTGGGACAGGATGGGTATCAGAAATAAAGGCAAATCAGTGAACAGGGGCCAGATCATGAAGGGCTTTACTTGTTCCTTGTCTTCATTATGTACCTGCTGTGTGCCAGGAGTTGTACTAGGCACTGGAATAAAAGACAGACATGGTTCTGCCCTCCTGGAATTTACATTTTGGGGGAAAACAGACAAGTAATTACGGTAATGTTTGGTAAGTGTCACACTATCAGAAGCATAGGGTGTTTCGGGAGCACATGGCAGGGGCAGCCAACTAACTGTTTGGAAATGCTTAGAGGATGAGATGTTAAAATAGAGACTTCAAGGGTGAGTGGGAGTGAGCCAGGCAGAGTATTCTAAGCAGAGGAAACACTGTCTGGGAAGAAGGTCTTGAAGGGATGGACTGTATGACAGGTTGGAGGATATGAAAAGTTTAGTGTGACTGTTGCTAAGTGATGAGTCTGAGTCCAAATTTTAAAATACCTTGTGAACCCTATTAAAATGTATTTGGATTTTATTCTAAGGAAGTGAGAAAGCGTAACAGGGTTTTAAACAAGTGTATGATATGGATTAGACTTAAATTTTAAAGATTTGTCAGATCCAAAGAACACCTGCATCAGAAAATCCATTTGGCCAGTTCTGTTGAAATAAGATCTTGCAGAGGGAGGGAAGACTCAGACATTTATATGTTAACAAGATCCCAGATTGATGTTTATGCACAGTAAAATTTGAGAATTATTATTTTATAACAGTTACTTTGTCTGCAATGATAGTTGATCTGAGGGGAGCAAGACTGGAGGCAGGAAAGCTAGTTAAAGCTATTATGGAAGCCGAGGCAAGCAGTAAGTGTGGCCTGGAGTGGAGTAGTAGCAGTGAAAGTAGAAGTGGACAAAATTGAAAGTTATTTAGGTTATGGAATTCACAGAATGTGGTGATTAATGAGATGCCTTATTTTCTCTGAAGTCAGTGATGAAGTTATCTACAAAAAGCAAAAGGGAGGTAAGTTGGGGGTGAGGAATGTTTGCAGTCGTCACTAGAGAATGGAAACCCTGGAAAGATTGTCAGGCAGTATGGAGTGTTCAGTGAGGTTTGGTGATTGTGAATTTATACTAAGATGCTTCTGTATATAAATGAATTTGGATGTTATCCTAATAACGAAAGAAGGCTACTGAAGGCTTAAGTATGGAAGATGAAGCAAGACTTGGGACAGGGAGAGCTGTTAAGAGGTTGTTAGGATAAGCCAAGGAACATGATGGTGTCCTAAAGAAGAGACCCGGCAGTGGGACTCTGATTTGAGAGATGTTTAGGTGGTACTACCAGAACTTCTTGATTGATTGAATCTGGAATGTGAATTAAGGAGTCAGAAGGATGCCCAAGTTGATGAATGATGTTATTCACCAAGAACGGGACACAGGAGATTTCAGGAAGGACACTGGTGGGTTAAGTTTTGGTTGTTTTGAAATTGAGGGACCTGTGGGACTTTGAAATGGCGATATATAGTATATATTGTCTGAAAATTAAGAAGAAGGTCTGGTTCTGCTCTGTCCAATACAGTGGTCATCAGCTAGATGTGGCTATTTAGTTAAACTTAAAACTTGAGTTCTTTCAATTGCAAAGCCACATTTTAAGTACTCAGTAGCCATGTTTGGCTAGTGGTTGCTGTATGGGACAGCAGTAGTCCAGATTAGAGAAAAAGGCCTGATGTCCTGACTTTCATAGTAATGCATTACTTGCTTGCATTTTTCTTGGTTACTAACTATATACCTATACACTACAGTTCAGTCTTGCCTGTTAAAATTTGATCTGTCTCTTAGTCTGCAGGTTAGTGTTTTATCCCTTTCTTTTCCATACAGTTTATCTTTTGAAAAGATTTTGATGATTGCTCGCTCACTCATGGTACAACTCAACCTGCTCCCTCTGTCCTTTGTATTTCCTGCAAATAATTGGTATTTCCAGATCCATGGAAAGACAACATGAACCAAAGATTTTACCTTGAACAAAACTGATAATCACTTAGTTTCTTTCCCTTTTGGTCACTTGCTGTTTTTGTCTAGATATTCCCAGTATATATTTTTTTAGGTCCAGGGGAGGAAACTGCTGTTCTCTTCTTCATTTTGTTTTCCTTATGAAATAGGAGGAAAGACACTGAGTAGGGAGGTTAGTGGAGGGAGGATCAGGGAAGGAATTGTCAGACTAAAGGAGGTTTAAGTAGTTGAGGTTGGAGGTGGCACCAATGCGTGAAGTTGTGTGATTTTTTTTTTTTTAAACCCCTTCATTGATGATTAATAGTCTGGTTGTACACCTAGAAAAAGCAGACATTTGAGTTATCTAGTCCTGGGCACAGGGGAGTGGCAAGGGACTTGGTGATTGGAATCTAGTAGTGATCGAAATAATGGGCCATGGAGACTAAAGAGAGGAAAGTGTGGAAAAAGACTGATAGGGAGAAGGTGAAGGGTCAAAGGAGTGGATATCTTAAGTTGGAGATGAGAGGAGGAGAGGGTAAGTGAATAAGTAAGAATAGGAGTAAAAGGCAGGGTTTTTTTTGGGTTTTTTTTTGTCTGTTTCAAGTAAACTCTAGGGCGCCTGAGTGGCTCAGTTGGTTGAGCGACTGCCTTCGGCTCAGGTCATGATCCTGGAGTCCCGGGATCGAGTCCCGCATCGGGCTCCCTGCTCAGCGGCGAGTCTGCTTCTCCCTCTGACCCTCCCCCCTCTCATGCTCTCTCTCTCTCTCTCTCTCTCTCTCTCTCTCTCTCTCTCTCTCTCTCGATCTCATTCTCTCTCTCAAACGAATAAATAAATCTTAAAAAAAAAAAAATAAAGTAAACTCTAGGGGCGCGCCTGGGTGGCTCAGGTCATGATCCCAGGGTCCTGGGATTGAGTTCTGCATCAGGCCCCCTGCTTCTTGGGAGGCTGCTTTTCCCTCTGCCTCTATCTCTGTCTCTCATGAATAAATAAATAAAACCTTTAAAAAAAAAAATACTTTAAAGTAAACTCTAGGGACACCTGGTGGTTCAGTTGGTTAAACGTCTGCCTGTGGCTCAGGTCATGATCTCTGGGCTCCTGAGTCGGTCCCTGCTCAGTAGGGAGCCTGCTTCTCCCTCTCCCTCTGCTCCTCCCCCTGCTTGTGCTCTCTTGCTCTCTCTTTGTCAAATAAATAAATGAAATCTTTGAAAAATAATAAAAAAATAAATTCTACTCTCCCAATGTGGGCCTCAGACTCAGTGACCCCAAGATCAGTCAAGAGTCGCATGCTCTATGGGCTGAGGCAGCCAGGTGCCCCTAGGTAGGTTTTTTAGAAAACAGCTTTATTGAGGGGGCACCTGGGTGGCTCAGTCATTAAGCGTCTGCCTTCGGCTCAGGTCATGATCCCAGGGTCCTGGGATTGAGCCCTGCATTTGGGCTCCCTGCTCAGCCGGGAGCCTGCTTCTCCCTCTCTCACTCCCCCTGTTTGTGCTCTCTCTCTCTCGCTGTGTCTCTCTTTGTCAAATAAATAAAAATCTTAAAAAAAAAAACAAAACAGCTTTTTTGAGACATGATTTACAAACCATACAATTTATTTAAAATGTACAATTCTGTGGTTTTTGTGTATACACAGATATATGCAACTATTACCACGATTAGTTTCAGAACATTTTCATCACCTTGAAAAGAAACCTTGTACCCTTTAGCTGTTACCCACCCTGCCCCCCAGTTCCTCCATTCTTATACCCTGGTCCCTAAGCAATCACACATCTACTTTTTGTGTCTAAGAATTTTCCTATCCTGGCCTTTCATATGAATGGAATCATATATGGACTTTTGTGACTGGCTTCTTTCACTTAGCATTACGTTTCCACAGTTTTCATCCCTGTTGTACCATGTATCAGTACTTGATTCCTTTTTATGGCTGAGTAACATTCCATTATATGGGTATACCACATTTTGTTTATCTGTTCATTCACTGATGGATATTTGGGTTTCTGTTTTTTGTATTATGAATAATGTTGCTATAAACATTAGTGTACAACTTTTTGTGTGGATGTATGTTTTCATTTCTCTTGGCTGTGTACCTAGGAATGGAGTTGCTAAGTCATATGGTAACTGTGTTTTTTTCTTTTTAATCTTTTTTTCCCCCAAAGATTACTTTTTATTTATTTATTTGGGAGAGTGAGCGAGAAAGGATGAGCAGGGGAGGGGCAGAGGGAGAAGGACAAGCAGACTTCCCACCAAGCGGGGAGCCTGAAGTGGGACCTGATCCCAGGATCACTACCTGAGCTGAAGTGGGATGCCTAATCCACTGCGCTACCCAGGTGCCCCATGGTAACTATGTTTAATCCTCTGAGGAACTGCCCAACTGTTTTCCAAAGCAGCTGCACCATTTTACATTCCCAACAGCAATATATGGAATTTCTTTATGTACTTGCCAGCATGTAATTGTCTTGCCTTGACTTTTTGATTCTAACCATCCTAGTAGGTGTGAAATGGTGCCTCATTTTGAATTTGCATTTCCCTGAGGGCTAATGATGTTGAGCATTTTTCCTTGTGCTTTTTGGCCATTTGTGTATCTTCCTTGGAAAAAATGCCTAGTCAGATACTTTGTCCATTTTTTAATTGGGTTGTCTTTTTATTGAGTTGTAAGAATTCTTTATAAAATATTGAAGATACAAGTTCCTTATCGGATATGATTTGCAGATCTTTTTTTTCCCATTCTGTGGGTTTTCTTTTTACTTTCTTGATGGTGTCAGGTTTCAATTTTGATAAAGTCCAGTATATCTGGTTTTTCTTTTTGCTCCTGCTTTTGATATCCTATCTAAGAAGGCTTTGCTGAGTGTGTGCCAAAACCAGAGTCTTGAAGATTAACTCCTGTGTTTTCTTACAAGAGTTCTATAGTTTTCGGGTGCCTGGGTGGCTCAGTTGGTTAAGCGGTTAAGCGGCAGGGTCCTGGGATCGAGCCCCATGTCGGGGAGCCTGCTTCTCCCTCTCCCTCCGCCTGCTGCTCCCCCTGCTTGTGCTCTCTGTCAGGTAAATAAATAAAGTCTTTAAAAAAGAGAGAGTCCTATAGTTTTAACTCTTGAATTTAGGTTTTTGATCCATTTTGAGTTAAAAAAATTTTTTAAGAATTTATTCATTTGAGGGGCGCCTGGGTGGCTCAGTCGTTAAGCATCTGCCTTCAGCTCAGGTCATGATCCCAGGGTCCTGGGATGGAGCCCTGCATCAGGCTCCCTGCTCAGTGGGAAGCCTACTTCTCCCCCTCCCTCTGCCCCTCATCCCTGCTTGTGTTCTCTCTCTTGCTCGCTCTCCTCTCTTTTAAATAAATAAATAAAATCTTAAAAAAAAAAAAAGGCTATGGGTAAAGGTTTAATCCTTACAGTGTGGGTGTGGTCTCCCTCAAATTGAAAGTTTCACAACAGTATTGCCTCTCCGGGACTCCTCACCCAGAACACAGAGGCTGAAACACCTGGATGCTGAGCAGGGAAGAGGAGTTAATTGGCTTGTCTGGGCGGGTTGGGTAGACCTCACTCTGTTTGAAGAAAGGACAGAAACTTAGAGCTCAGGAGCTTCTTGTTGCATCAGGAATCTCACAGTGGGACTCTGATCACATTCCTGACGTTAGCCTGGGGCTGGAGTTATGAGAGGTCAAGTGTCAGACTCAGTTAGGAGAATAAGACCAGTGTGCACAATATCTACCAGGTGGCAGAGGGGTATCGGCACCCTGACCTGTTAACCCGACAATGGGAACTAACCCAACTTTCTTTGAACCCATTTCTTTGTCTTCAGGTGTCTGAACCTACTACCCTCCCCTAGCCTATAGCTCTGCCCCCTGAGGTCCAAATCCTGAGAGAATTGTGAGAGAATATTCTAAAGCCAGCCCAGCATGGGCTTTAGTTACTCCTTTTCCCTGCCTAGAACTAGCCACACTTCTGTTACCTGACCCTTTCTGGTAGCCCCTACTCAGAAGATAGCCTAAGGACGGTCCTCTGTAAGAATAGACCCAGCAGTTTGTCACAAGCAGGATTATCTAATCTTGATGCGGCCGAGAGGGAAGACATAGTAGAGAGGCAAGAGAGCACGTGGGCTTGGTTTTCATTTCTTTTTTTTTTTTTTTTTTGAAGATTTTATTTATTTGACAGAGACACAGCGAGAGCAGGAACACAAGCAGGGGGAGTGGGAGAGGGAGAAGCAGGCTTCCTGTGAAGCAGGGAGCCCGATGTGGGGCTCGATCCCAGGGCCCTGGGATCATGACCCGAGCCGAAGGCAGACGCCCAACGACTGAGCCACCCAGGCGCCCCTTGGTTTTCATTTCTAAATTATATAATTCTGGAAAGAGTTGTTGGCTAAGGGGATCTCATGCTACAGAAAATTGAGTATTTGTATCATAGATATAAAAGATGTAAGCCACTACTTCCCAGTTTGAGGGTTGAGAAATCATAGTGTTGGGGTGCCTGGGTGGCTCAGTCATTAAGCGTCTGCCTTCGGCTCAGGTCATGATCCCAGGGTCCTGGGATCGGAGCCCCACATCGGGCTCTCTGCTCAGCCTGCTTCTCCCTCTCCCACTCCCCCTGCTTATGTTCCCTCTCTCTCTGTGTCTCTCTCTCTGTCAAATAAATAAATAAAATCTTAAAAAAAAAAAAAGTGTTATTACAAAGAGTTTGCAAGTTCGCTAGTTCAGCTCTTATTATTTATGAACTAAATCTATATCTCCCATCTTTATGCAGTACTGTTTTTGAAAATAAAAATTAATACAATGTAAATTCATTTTGAAGTATTATTGAACATATAGTAGTTGTTGGTCATACATTTTTTTTTAAGATTTTATTTATTTGAGAGAGAGAGAATGAGAGAGCACGAGAGGGAAGAGGGTCAGAGGGAGAAGCAGACTCCCTGCTGAGCAGGGAGCCCGATGTGGGACTCGATCCCGGGACTCCAGGATCATGACCTGAGCCGAAGGCAGTCGCTTAACCAACTGAGCCACCCAGGCGCCCGGTCATACATTTTTTCAGTCAGTGGATATTATACTGAGCTGTTGTCTAATGGAGATCCATGAAAATTTTAGAGCCTAAAAGAGGTCCACATAATTAATCTAAAAAGTTAAAAATCTGCTCTAAGCCATTTTGAGATGAGAGAATTCATAACTTGAGTTAGAGTGTAGTTTTTAGGCCCTGCATGTTTAGGAAACAATCCATGAAGATGGAGAGAAATTATCAACAAAGATTAGTCGTCTTCTGTATGCTAGGCAGTTTCAAGCCTCCCTTTCATATCTCCTGGGCTCCTTCCCTAGAGGCTACCACCGTTAACATTTCCTTGCATGTCTTCCTGGAAAACTTACATGGATCCATATAAATGTATGTATGTATATTTGTTTTATTATGGGTTTTTTCAAGTGCCCCATCCTCTAGAGATTTTAATAAGAGTATTGATATGTTTGCTTTTAATTCTTACATTATAGTAAAAGTTAATTAGAAAATGTTTACCTAAAGAATGGGAAAAAATGCACCATTTCCAACTGATAGAGTAACTTTTTTCAGGGTGAGGAAGGGGAATACAGTGAAGAGGAAAACTCCAAAGTAGAGCTGAAATCAGAAGCCAATGATGCTGCTAATTCTTCAGCAAAAGAAGAGAAGGGAGAAGAAAAGCCTGACACCAAAGGCACTGTGACTGGAGAGAGGCAGAGTGGAGATGGACAGGTCAGTGTCCACCAAAGGCCTCCATTTTGGGGGTCAGATTAAGGGCTCTTAACCTTGGAGAGAATAAGGAGCCTTTTATCTGTCCTCTAGGAGAGCACAGAACCTGTGGAGAACAAAGTGGGGAAAAAGGGCCCTAAGCATTTGGATGATGATGAAGATCGGAAGAACCCAGCCTACATACCCCGGAAAGGGCTCTTCTTTGAGCATGATCTACGAGGGCAGACACAGGAGGAGGAAGTCAGGTAACAGCCTCTTGTTGCTGCTATTTAGAACGTATTTAGTGCTTACTAGAGGCTAGGTGCTTTGCTGATTTACTGCTCACAGTACTTTAAGGTTATTATGATTATCCCTTTTGTACAAATGAGGAAAGTGAGGCTTAGAATATTTGGTAACTCTTGGTGGAGGAGCTGGGATTCGGACGCATACTTCCATTGCCTTCCTTAGTCTGAGGCTCAAGCCTCTGGGACATGAAGTACTTGTGTAAACTGCCTTACAGGCGAGAGATGTTTCCAGGGTGCCGGGTAGTTTGAAGTAAAGTCTTTTCCTCATTTCTGTGCCCGTTCTGTTTGAGCCCAGCAGGCCCTGAGATGCTGTGATTCACTCTTGGTTTTGTATGATCTGTCTGGGAAGATGGGGAGACCAGTGAAGTTCCTACTGTTTCTCTGCCCATCCCTCTTTTTTTTTTCGTGAACATCTTTACTTGGCAGAGTCTGCCAATCTAAGACACTTTTCCCTGGTTTTATCCAGACCCAAGGGGCGTCAGCGAAAGCTATGGAAGGATGAGGGTCGCTGGGAGCATGACAAGTTCCGGGAAGATGAACAAGCTCCAAAGTCCCGACAGGAGCTCATTGCTCTTTATGGCTATGACATCCGCTCAGCTCACAATCCTGATGACATCAAACCCCGAAGAATCCGGAAACCCAGGTGAGAAAATTTTGGAGTTTACACTGTTATATTTGTAGAAAGAACTCTGCTTTTTAAAAATGCCATTCCAGCCTGTAATTCAGTGGATGAGGTATATGGGAAGTCTCCCTGACCCTCAGTTTATATCTCTAGTGGTCTCCTTTGTTATTTCTTTTCTTAAGACTTTTGCCATTCCATTTATTCAGGTTTGGGAGTCCTCCACAAAGAGATCCAAACTGGATTATTGAGCGGCCAAACAAGTCCCATCGCCACCAGGGTCCTGGGGGCACCCTACCACCACGGACATTTATCAACAGGAATGCTGCAGGGACTGGCCGAATGTCTGCTCCCAGGAATTATTCTCGATCTGGGGGCTTCAAGGAAGGTCGTGCTGGTTTTAGGCCTGTGGAGGCTGGTGGGCAGCACGGTGGCCGTTGTGGTGAGACTGTTAAACATGAAAGCAGTTACCGATCACGGCGCCTAGAGCAGACTCCTGTGAGGGACCCATCTCCAGAAGCTGATGCTCAAGTGCTCGGCAGTCCCGAGAAGGAGGAGGCGGCCTCAGAGATACCAGCTGCTGCTCCCGACACTGCACCACCGGCCCCTGACAGGCCTGTTGAGAAGAAATCCTACTCCCGGGCAAGAAGAACCAGAATCAAAGCTGGAGATGCAGTCAAGGTTGCAGAGGAGGTGCCCCCTCCACCTGAAGGGCTGAACCCAGCACCTCAAGTCCCAGAAACGACCCCTCCTCCACCTGCTAAGACTGGAAACTGGGAGGCTCCAGTGGATTCTACTACAAGTGGACTTGAGCAAGATGTGGCACAACTAAATATAGCAGAACAGAATTGGAGTCCAGGGCAGCCTTCGTTCCTGCAACCACGTGAGCTTCGGGGTAGGTACCTTAGGGTTAGTGACTAGCTTTTTTCCCTGTGCATCATTGGGTTTGTGGGCATGGGATTTAGGTCTCAGGGATATGGGATGTGACAAATATCTTTGTTTTCATTAACTGAAAGAAGTGGATGGATTCATAGGTATATTCATCCGGAGACCTCAGAGAAGTTTTATCTGTTACCCAAGACTACCCCTACTACTTTGCCTACTATTACCTGACTAGTCATCAGTATGGAGCTCCTGCATGCATAATCTTTTACCCATTCTCTGTAGGAAAAGTTGAAAGCAGGTGGGCAGTGTTCTTATTATATGAGCTAATGGTTAAATGTTTGAAGGCAGAAACTTACTCACTTGAATTTGGATGAGAATTGTCTAGTCTATTTGAAAGGAAAGCCTAATTTCCTTAATGTGGAGGTAGGCTGCCCAATAGAACTTTCTATAGTATAAGCTTTTGAATACTTGTAATGTGGCCAGAGTGACTGAGGGACTAAACTTTTAATTTTAATTAATTGAAATTTAAATAACCACTTGTGGCTACTGGATATCATGTTGGACAGCATAGTTCTAGAAACTAGGACCTGTCTACCACCGCTCTTGCCCATCCGTCTTTGTCTCCCTCCAGTCAGGTAAATCAAAGGATCTTTTCCTTAGTTTCCGAAATCTGTTTTGAACTTAAAGATTGGAAATCCTCATTTGGACTGGGAGTTTCAGCATCCTTCTTTGGTGTGCATGATTTTTGAATACCAAAAACCAGTGTAGCCTAAACTGGACTTGGAGATGATCTTTGGATGGAGGAGTATACCCTTCTACTGGTATCTTATTACCATTGAAGACAGTCTCTAAAATATCCTTTTTTTTTTTTTTTTTTTTTTGTCCTGAGACATTTTCAGCCAGAGGGGAGTATCTTCCCAAACTTCAGCCTAGAACTCTGTGGCCAGGAATAATCAGGCAGATTCACAGAATGTCCAGTTGTCCAGAAACTTTAGGGCTGAGATTTTTCAGTATGTTTTATAATGCTGATTATAACCTCCCATGGATTCTGTACAGGAAGTATTTGGTGGGAAAATTGCATTTTCTCATTGAAGTCTTTTTTTTTTCTTCATATTCAAAGACTATTGTGTTAAGGTTGCAGAAAATGGGGGCAAATTTCCAAATGCTGGTATTGACAGGAAACAGAGATAGTTTAAAAGGAATTTTGTCAGTTTAAAAGAAGGCGGCAATTTCCTGTGTTGGATTCTTAAACTTGTCATTTTCTTGATGTTCTCTTTAGTCCCACTCATATCTATCTGCTATGTAGCCGTGACTTTTTTTGCTGTATCACAGGTATGCCCAACCACATACACATGGGAGCAGGACCTCCACCTCAGTTTAACCGGATGGAAGAAATGGTACAGAAAGGGAAAGGGAGTAGTGGGGGAGGGGCCTGCATGCAACAGCTGTTCATTGCTTAAACTAAGATAAGGTCTTGGGAGTCAGTGTTCCATTGATTTACCCATATTTCTTTTAATTTCGCTCTCCAGAAAGGGTAGCAAGGCCTAGGTTCAGATCTTGATGTTTCTCATTGGTTTTTCTAATTCATTTTGCAAATACTCTTTTCTTTCTTTTTTTTTCTTTTCTTTTTTCTTTTCTTTCTTTCTTTCTTTCTGTCTGTCTTTCTGTCTTTCTTTGAGAAAGAGTGCAGGGCAGGGAGGGCAGTGGCTCAGAGGGGGAGGGAGAAAGAGAACCTAAGCAGTTCTCCACGCTCAGCTCAGCGGGGAGCCGGACACGGGACTCTAATCTCATGACCTTGAGATCATGACCTGAGCCAAAATCAAGAGTTGGATGCTTAACTGACTGAGTCCAGGCGCCCCTACTCTTTTTTTTTTCTCTCACTTTTTTTTAAGTAATCTCTACACCCATGTGGGGCTCAAACTCACAACCCCAAGATGAAGAGTTGCATGCTTTTATGACTGAGCCAGTCAGGCACCCTCCATTTTGCAAATACTGTTTAAACACGTGCCATGTACCAAGTGTGTGTTTTGCAGCACCTAAAGTAGGGTGGGACTTGATATGAGAGTCAGCCCTCTGGCAGTCTTTTTGCTCAGACCTCTTTATTTCAGGGTGTCCAGGGTGGGCGAGCCAAACGCTATTCATCTCAGCGGCAAAGACCTGTGCCAGAGCCCCCTGCTCCTCCTGTGCACATCAGTATCATGGAGGGACATTACTATGATCCACGTGAGTTTTCTCTTATTATTGGGGCACCTTTCTTGGCAGCGTGAAGTGAACTAAGAGACCAGCCTCTTGCCTCCTGGATTTCCCTTCCTACTTCTCACAGTGGTTATCAAACATTGTCTGGTTGCTGTTTTCTTCACATGGAAAATTGAGAGCATCTTTTTTTTTTTTTTTTTTTTAAGATTTTATTTATTTATTTGACAGAGACACAGCGAGAGCAGGAAGACAGGCGGGGGAGTGGGGGAGGGAGAAGCAGGCCTCCTGCTGAGCAGGGAGCCCGATGCGGGGCTCGATCCCAGGACCCTGGGATCATGACCTGAGCCGAAGGCAGACGCTTAACGACTGAGCCACCCAGGCGCCCCGAGAGCATCTTTTAAAGGGTTTGGGGGACAATAAGAGTGAGGGTTTATGAGAGTCCCAATGTGATATCTTACAGTGCAGTTCCAGGGACCAATCTATACCCATGGTGACAGCCCTGCCCCACTGCCTCCTCAGGGCATGATTGTGCAGCCAGAAATGCACCTTCCCCACCCAGGTAAGCCTTGCACCTCTGCTTATATGCTTCCAGTACGTGATGATATGTGTTGGGGGCTTCACAGACTCCATCCTCCTGAGCTCTGTGCTGCTTGCTCACAAGGCTAGCCACTCTGGCAGCTTGGGCAACAAACTCCTCTTGGGTCCATCCTGAGGACTTCCATCTTGAGTCTGTGCTGAGCAGGGCAGCCAGGCCATCCCATGGAAATGGTGCCATCCTCTATTTCAGTTTTTGTTTTCCTCTTCCTGTCCAGGTTTACATCCCCACCAGACACCGGCACCTCTGCCCAATCCGGGCCTCTATCCCCCACCAGTGTCCATGTCTCCAGGCCAGCCACCACCTCAGCAGTTGCTTGCCCCTACTTACTTTTCTGCTCCAGGCGTCATGAACTTTGGTAATCCCAGTTACCCTTATGCTCCAGGGGCACTGCCTCCCCCACCGCCGCCTCATCTGTATCCTAATACGCAGGTGAGATGGCTAATGAGCAGATTTTTCTAGGTACGCATCCTTTAAATCAGACAAGGATGTGGTATGGGGAGAATGCTTAAGGAATTTGAGAGAACATTTCAATGCCACTGATTTTGCATGTGGCACCAGGATGCCTCTTGGTGGTCAGGAGCTGGAAATGCAGCTTATGTAATGCCCATCATCTATTTATTCTCTTCTGTTTCTTTTTTAAAGATTTTATTTATTTGAGGGAGAGAGAGAGCGTGCAAGTGTAAGCAGGGGGGAGGGGCAGAGGGAGAAGCAGGCTCACAGGACTTGATCCCAGGCCCCCGGGATCATGACCTGAGCCAAAAGCACAT
The DNA here is from genome assembly GCF_003265705.2 of Callorhinus ursinus. NCBI lineage: Eukaryota > Metazoa > Chordata > Mammalia > Carnivora > Otariidae > Callorhinus > Callorhinus ursinus. The sequence continues at coordinate 8,869,586 of NW_027397114.1, forward strand.
GCTTAACAGACTGAGCCATTCAGGCGCCCTCTTCTGTTTCTTTAATGATGTTTCATTCAGGTGTTTTGGTATGTCTTAGGTGGCAGTCTCTGCCGTTTGTTCAGTTGAATAAAGAAGCTGTATTATCCTTACCCCTCCCTGTACTGCTTAACTCCCAACAGGTTGAAACTATCTTGTATGTGAAGTGTCACCACTGAGCTCAGCCTCTTTCATTTTTCAGTTGATGGTAGGAATTAGAGAAAGCTAAGTAGTACTTTGAAGAAGTAGAAACCAGAACATAATCAGGATATAGTAAGGCAGAAATGAATAATCACTTATTTTAAAGGGGGGCAGCTTAGAGATTTATAAAATTCCTCACTACTTTTATTTTTGTGCCCGAATAATGTTCATCATAGTTTAGGTGAATGTATCCCTAACTTTTTCTTCTGCCTTATGGGGGTCCCAGGCCCCATCACAGGTATATGGAGGAGTGACCTACTATAACCCCGCCCAGCAGCAGGTGCAGCCAAAGCCCTCCCCACCCCGGAGGACTCCCCAGCCAGTCACCATCAAGCCCCCACCACCTGAGGTATGAGAGCTGCTTCCAACATCACTGGGCTTTCCTTTCCCCTAGAAGATTTCTCTCCTTTTCTGGGTGTGTCTCCATGGTTGGTTGGTTGGTTGTTTGTTTTTGTTTTTTTTTTTAAGATTATTTATTTATTTATTTGAGAGGGAGAGAATGAGAGACAGAGAGCATGAGAGGGAGGAGGGTCAGAGGGAGAAGCAGACTCCCTGCTGAGCAGGGAGCCCGATGCGGGACTCGATCCTGGAACTCCAGGATCATGACCTGAGCCGAAGGCAGTCTCTTAACCAACTGAGCCACCCAGGTGCCCCTGTTGGTTGGTTGTTTTAATGACTGGTAACAAATTCTAACTTTGTTATTTCAGGTTGTAAGCAGGGGTTCCAGTTAATAGGAGTTTCTAAGAAATTTAAATCAAACATATAAAAGTAAGTATATAATGTACTACGATTCTTATAAATTCTTAAAACTAATGCCCATGCTTACTTGCTTAACAATCCCCTAATTAGTGCTTTAAGCTGTAATCATGAGGTATCTTATGGAGAGGCTTACAGGAGTCTCAAAATTTGCCAGATGCTTTGTTTTGGGAATGCACTGAGCAGGGTTGAAGCAGAAACCATTGTTAACTTGGCAGAATTTCATTTGGGAAGCTGCAAGGAAAAAATGCAGGACGGTTTTGTTTTTGTTTTGTTTTTAAGGAAAGGAGAAATCTAAATTTGAGGTATTTGCAGCAGAGCCAATTTTAAAGGTCATGGACAAAGACCATGGGGGTTTTGTTGTTGTTTTGTTAGGGACTTTATTTTAAAACACATTATTTAGAAATGTGGCTTTTTGAAAACAGCTTGTAAATGCCCAGAAGGTCCACTAATGCTTTGCTGATTCTTCCCTTTTCCCCACCACTGTCAGAGAACCCAGGAAAGAAGAGAAATACAACTGGCTGTTTACTACCAGGAAGGCTTCAAAGATACAGGGTGGCTCCTACCGGCAAGCAGCTGAATGAGAAGGACCCCTGCCTTCCACTGAGGACAGGCTCTGTTGGAGAAAGGGACAAACAAGTGGACTCCTCCCATCTCCACTCTTTACTTGAGTTGGCTTTGCTCAGAAGAGCAGAGATCCAGTCAGCTCAGGCTTCTGGGTCTGCATCTAGAAGCCCCTGTCTTTTACTCTTCTTCACTTTTTCCTGGGAAATTCAAATGTCTTCTCCCAGGGAAGCTCCTTCCTGTTTGTTTTGTTTCCTAAGATGTTCGTTTTTAAAGCCTGGCTTGCTATTCTTAAATTAATATTCTTTTAGTTTCTTTCTTTCTCTAGGCAGAGAGAGAAATCATTCTTCTGATTTTCTAGCTCCTCTGGTTTCCCTTGTGGATTTTCCCTGCATCCCAGATAATTGAAATTTTACCAGCCAGCTTTCCCCCACCAAGCCTGCAAAGAGGTGGCCTTTCATTTTTGGCTGGCCTTTGTTATTATATACTTGGATTCTCTTAATTCCTCTAACCCTGTGGAAGCAGAGCTGTCCACAGAGTGTCTCATTGCGGAGAAAAACTCAAAGTGTGTGGTAGGAGCCCTTCTTCTTGACTTCGGTTTTCAGGAATCTGAGCCTCCATCAGTCCCTGTACTGTGGTAGGCATCAGTCCTCTACTTGAGGGCAAAGTCTTTTACAGTGGGGAGAGGTGGCAAACCAGATGCTTTTGTGAGAAAGGGAAAGTGGAGTAAGCCTTTGCACCTTAGGGGTCTGTATTCACATAGTCCTCAGGGCTCAGTCTTTGAGGTAAGTGGAATTAGAGGGCCCTGCTTATCTGCTTTCCATCCTCCCTACCACACCCCCTTCCCAGTTGCTGTGGACCAATGCATCTCTCTAGAGGCAGATACTGTCCAGCAAGCGGTCTGTCTTGTACTTTGCAGTTGCTCTTCTCCATGTCTTTCCTGCTACAAGTGTTTTAGATGTTACTATCCGATTTTCCCCAAGTTCTGCTCCTGTCCCTGCAAACTGAAGAAACCACATCTGGGCTTCTGGCCTAAGGAAACCAGTCACTTTCGGGGCAAGGGCTCCTCCCTCTTTTCCTCCCTATCCACAGCGCTGAACCACTCCCCTGCTGCCTCTGCAGAAGAGATTCCTATTGCTGCAGCACTTGTGTCTGCCAGGAGTAACTTGGCCACTGTCCCTGTCCTACAGAACCTGAGGGAGATGGTGGTGGCTGTGTCTCCCCAAGTAATGTCACTGTTTCCTACCTTCTCTCTAGCAGCTGATCTAACCACTCTTGAGTCACAGGTGTAGGGTGGGGAGTGGGGAGAGGCACTCAAGCTGTAAACTCCAAGGAGGAAATAACTAAGAGATTCTTCCAGGGGTGGCTGGTGGTTGTGCCTTTGTAGGCTGTCCCCTTTGCCTTAAACCTGAAGATGTCTCCTCAAGCCTGTGGGCAGCATGCCCAGATTCCCAGACCTTAAGACACTGTGACAGTTGTCTCTGTTGGTCCACTGTGTTTCTTTGCAAGAATTTCTCCATGTGTGTTGTTGTTGTTGTTTGTTACTATTTTAAAGGGTGCACATTTGTGATCAGCATTGTGACTTGGAGATAATAAAATTTAGGCTGTAAACTTGGCTCCTTTGCCAGTGTTTTGCATGAGTCTTGATTGGGTGGGATAGGAGAGGACTTGCTCATTCCCCAGAGCCACAGTCACAACTCAGGCCAACTCAAGACTTGTGAAATGGAAGCCCTGAGAGGTGAGGAGCCCACAGGTGTGTGTGTGTGTACTCCCCATTGGTTATCTCATCCTAATGCCATTGCCACATAGACCCAGGATACCATGCAGTCCCTTGGATTGGAAGTGTCAGGGACAGAAAAACTAATGAAATGGAGCTATCCTTGTCGCCTTTGTTAGTGTTTGGCAAGTGAGTTTTCCAGTGTAATGTGCCCCATGTCAGTACAACTGTACCAGGTCCTCGAAGAGGGGGAGGCACAGGTGGTTAGCTTTCTTCTTGAAAAGTAAAGACACGCTGGCACTAAAGTACCGAGAACACAGCCTAAGAGGAAGGCTTCTCTCAATCTTCGTCAAGGTTAAGAGGAGCAATTGAGACCATCAGCTGTGGCTTATGCTGCCAGTTACCAAGGCCACTGGGCCCTTGATGTGCACAGGTCATTTCCTAGCTTTGTTTTCTTCCAGATCCTGAGTGGGGTGGAAGTTTACTACAGAGGTTGATCTGGTGTGGGGGAACAATTGAACTGAATGTGGAGCTGGTGGCATCTGTTCTTGGGTACCACAAATCCTTGTATACTGGGGGCATGGACATCTTAGTATACCTTAAAATAGTTGGGACTCCCCCTACATCCCTTGCTGCGGCTTGAGCTTGCAGACCATGACTCTTTTAACCCCTATCCCTAATTCCTCTTCATGTCCATTTGCATTCCTCCTCCCCCACAGGGTGATGGGTAACTATGAGCCTGATCTCCTGGGGTCATGCAAAGAACGCCAGCCAGTCTTGGGGGTAGGTTACTGGCAGGAGGAATGGCTGTTAAGATGCTTCCCCCTCACCCCTGCCTCTTGCTTCCCTGGTCCTGCAGTTAGATCCCATTGCTCTCTGTTGCCCTGGTAACGAGCTCTGCGAGAAGAAACTCAAGCTCAGCAAAGCTCCCAGGTTGTCTGCCCTACCAGTCCGCCTCTTGGTGGGCAGAAAGGGAGTACAAAGGGCAGACAGATCAGCCTTGGGTAGCCTTGCCCCATCCCCTTCTAGGGGCTGGGCTCAAAGTTGTTTTGCCACCATCTCACAGTTGTTACTGATACCACTCTTGATAATTCTTCCATGCCGCCCCTCCTCCTCTGTGAGGTCAACGCACAGGCCTACTACCTTGTGGGTGATCCAGAACAGTAAGAACTTCAAATCCTGAAGTTGTCTGCCAGCATTGGCAGCCCACTTGGGTTGGGTTGTCCCTCTGGGGCAGTGATCTCAACCCTGGCTATTTGAATCACTTGGGGACCTTTTACGTGTCATCCTTGTGCAGGGACCAAGCTAATCTCTATATAGTTCCAATTTTAGTATATGTGCTGCTGAAGTGAGCACCACTTGGGGATCTTTTAAAAAATACCAGAAACCTTGGCCTTGCCTCCAAAGATTTAATTGGTTTAGAGTATGGCCTAGGCATCAGTATTTTTGAGAAGTTCCCCTGGATTCCAGTGTGCACTTGGGGCAAGAACCACTGTTCTAGGAGGGCCATGACTCAGTGCTAGCTTTCCTTCCTGATTCAAGTCCTTGAACTTAGTCTCTGTCCAGTATCCTTGAGTAGTTGCAGGGGTGCTGGGGTCTTACTCCCCAGGTTTTCAGTTTCCAGAAGTGTCCCTGCCTCTTTTATTTCCAGCCCCCACACCCTCCACACTCCCCAGTTCTTCCCCCTTCGTAACCGTACCGACAATCCCAAATCCTGCCCAGAGAGGAGGTTACCAAGGCAACCAGCTTAATCTGGTAACTGTGGCATGTGCTGGGAGTGGAGCCCTCTCCTCTTATTTGGTTCACAAAATGCCTGGGGAGCTCCTAGCCACTCCAGCCAGTTTCTCCTCTTAACCCCAGGAATAGTGGGGTGTCCAATAAAGGGAGCCCAGCAAGCTGATACTTGGATCTCTATTCCAGCTTCTTAGCCAAAACTCTCTCCCTTTTACTGTTCCCTTTCCAAATCCACAGATGGGTGTGCAAAGCTTTATTTCTGTGAACGCATGCTCTAGCACACAGGACCAGATATGCACACACAGTGACGTGTGTAGTACACACCCTGTTCAGTTCAACCACTACTCCCAGCCTTTAGCATTCTTGTCCCTGCCTGGTCCCTGCACAGTAAACAGGGGTGGGGCATTGTCCAAGGAGCTTCAATCCCTCTGGGACCTGGTGGCACTCCCCCACCTTGTTACTTTAACCTTGATGTGTTTACACTGAGTGTGTCTCTACACCCACCTCCTCCTTCTGGGGCAGTGTATCCTTAGGGACAGAATGCAAATTGGCACCACTTTCCCTACTTCATGGCCATGTCAGCTCCGGAGGAGCTCTCCATGCTTAATGATGTTGGATGGCAGTTCTAGAGCTTGTTACTCATCTCCGTGGCCCTGCTGTCTCCTGCTGCCAGCTGGGCTCAGGTGCCCTTATACTCCTCATCTCCACCCCACCCCCCGGGCCTCCTCTCTCTTCTCCTCACCCCAGCTAGACCTGCCACAACCTGCTGCTCCCTGCCTGGATCCTACCTGCCTGCCGGTACCTGCCTCTCACAAGCCAGGCCCTTACCACCTATTGTGCCCTACCAGAAAGGGCAGATGGGCACCGCCCCCAGTGCCAATGCCAATCCACCCCAGGCCTTTCCAGCTCTTCTTATGGAAGGAAAGTAAAGGCCACAAATATGGCAACAGACCATACTGTCGGGGTTGAGAATAATGGACACCCAATCAGCAATCTTTGTAGGCCTCACCTGAGTACAGGTAAGCCCAAGTTGTGCAGGCCACACACCTGCTCTACTTCTTTGAAATGACACTTAAGAGCCCCCAAACCAGGAATCACTCTCCATTGGTAAATCAGCCCATCACCTTTGCCCTTAATTTCTGCATCTGCCCTGACGCCAATCCCATTCAGCCGCTTACTATTCCCCCCTCCCCAGGCCAGCCCCAGCGCCCAAGTTCAAGCCTCGCGCGGCCCAGGGGGCGTGTCCAGAAAGGGCAGGGGCGGGGACTGGGCGGAGACTGGAGGAGGGGGCGCGGTCTCAGTTCTGCCACCTTCCCCCGTAAGAGGAGAGGGGAAACCTCAGCCCAAACCGCATGGGC
>NW_027397114.1:8876333-8972022 GCF_003265705.2 Callorhinus ursinus
CCTCTCTCAGCCTTGCGCTCCGCCCGCTGTCTCTGCCGCCGCAGCCCGGCCCAGGAGCGCAGAGCCGGGGGCACTGGCCCCGCAGCCTACCCGCCCTCCGGGCCGCGTGCCGGCTGCAGCCGACATGGGGGGTCACTAAGAGCGAGCACTCTTTCCCTCTGGCACCTCCCCAGGCCACTGGCTACTGGACCCCTGCCAGCGAGCCTCGGGCACCTCTGGCCCCCAGTCGGGCGCCTGGCACAGCCCTCCGCTCTGCCTCTCAGGCTCTGAGCATCGTGTCCCCGCCCCCCCCCGCCCGCGCCTGGGACACCTGGGTCCCCCGGCGGCCCCGAGGAGAGGGGCGGGGGGGGGCATGAAGCCGTTGGAGAAATTTTTGAAGAAGCAGACGTCGCAGCTGGCGGGGCGAACGGTGGCGGGAGGTCCCGGCGGGGGTCCGGGAAGCTGCGGCGGGCCTGGCGGGGGCGGGGGACCTGGCGGGGGCGGCGGTCCAACCGGAGGACTGCGGCCGCTGCAGCGGCGTCAGAGCGTGTCTCGCCTGCTGCTCCCCGCTTTCCTCCGGGAGCCCCCCGCCGAGCCGGGGCTGGAGCCACCCCCTGAAGAGGAAGGGGGAGAGCCGGCGGGGGTCGCGGAGGAGCTCGGCAGCGGGGGGCCCTGTTGGCTACAGCTCGAGGAGGTGCCGGGGCCCGGGCCGCTCGGGGGAGGGGGACCCCTGCGCTCCCCTTCCTCGTACTCCTCTGACGAGCTGTCCCCGGGCGAGCCCCTGACCTCCCCGCCCTGGGCCCCCCTGGGCGCCCCCGAGCGGCCGGAGCATCTTCTGAACCGGGTGCTGGAGCGGCTCGCCGGAGGGGCCACCAGGGACAGCGCCGCCTCAGGTATGGCTCATCCATCCCGGAGCAGGGGGTTGCTACCTGGTTCCTCTTCCTTGCCCTTGGACAGTGGGGGTGGCGCTATGCCGGGAGCCTCGGTGTGGGGTTGAGCGGTCAGCTGAAGTGGGGCAGCGGCCTAGGAGAGGAACAGACCCTTATGCAGAAGGGAAGCGGCAGTGCCACCTTCCTCCCTGTAGCAGCCTCACCCACAGAGAAGCTGAACCTCTTTCCTTAAGCCACCCTTCCTTTCTCCTGGACATTTTACCCACAGATTCTCATGGGTCCCTGATGTTGACTACCTCCTTCTGTGGCCCCAAATTAAGGCCTGACACACTAAGATGCGCTCCACCCCCCCCACCCCCACCCCAAGAGGTGCTTTCTAAGACCTGAAAGACCTTCTAGGAGTCCCTGATTCTGTCTAGAAGCCCCACAGCACAGGGCTGGCTGGCCCACTCAGTGGGGCAGTGCCAGACAGGCTCAGGGCCCAAGCTGCCTTTTGGGCTCAGGCAAAGGGATGCATTGTCCTTAGCAGCTTGGGGGGAAGGAGGTGTCCTAATTGGGGGTTGGCTCAGAAGGTGTTTGTTGGGGGAGAGGTGGCTGGGCGGACAGACATCAGGACCCTGCAGCATCCTGGGGGGGGGGGTGGTTCTGAGCCTCTCCGACTCCTGCCCTTCCCAAGACAGGCCTCAACACACGGTCTCTTTAAAAAATAATAGCCACACCCTGAGAAGCTTATTCCCTAAATGATGATGCTATTTCACCACTCCCCACCAGCACCCCTACTAAGAGGACTTTGAGGAAACTGAGGCCCCAAACTGCTGGTTGGTGGTGGAGGTAGAAGACCGATGGGTCTTTAGGTCTGCCTCTCAGCATTTCACTAAGCCCAGCAGGGTCTGAGGATGGGAGCCCTGGCTGAGGGTCTAAAGATGAGGGTTTCACACTTTGCTCTTAGACCTCTGCGGGGATCCTGGACCTAGGCTTGTGGAATAGGACACTGCTCCACTAGATTTTTCTCAAGACCTGGGTCCTCTCCTTGGCTCAGCTGTCGTTGCCCTGGGGAGCTGACACCTTTTGGATTTAATTAGAAAAATATCAGACACACACAGCTCTCCTAACCATAACTTCCCGCCTACACCACACACCCTGTGTCTCTATGACACATTCCCTGGGGAGGCTGTGCATTGGACCAGAGCCTGGCTTGGAAGAGACAGACGCCAAACTGTAGCCCCCATAGCAGCATCTCCCCCACTCTGCCCCATGTTCCTCTTCCTTTGCTCTGGCTTGGCTCTCCCGTGAGATAGATAGGAAGAACGTTGGGCATCCCTATTCCTTGTCGCCATCTTTGGAGCCAGGGGTCACGGTTGGGGTTCTCAGACTCACTTTATGAACATAGCAGGGTAGAGAGGCAAAGAGGAAAAGGGAGAATCTGTCTTTCCCCTTCCACAGGGACCTGGTGCCACACACTCTGCCTGGTCTCTCGTGGGGAAGGACTCTTAAATTTGTTGTCACCCTAGTACCTGGGCTGACAAGCTAGATGTCCAGAGTAACTGCTTTGGGGAACCTCAAACTAGTCCCAGGGTAAATGAGAATCACCTTAACCTGCCACTCTGATATTCTCCAACATAACCAATGTTCTCAAGCCATCTTGGCTTCCTCCCACAGTGTGTAGGAGGGGGACTTACAGAAGTTATCCTCAAACCAGTCAAAGGCTCGCAAACACCTAAGCAGCCCTATCTAACCTCTGTGCTCTACCCTGACACGCAGCTTGCCTCAGGCATATTGAGAAAAGAACAAAGACTCAGCAGTCTGGGTTTCTACTCCAGCTCCAGGCAAGTCCCTCCTGACTCTGGGCCTCAGTTTCTCATTTGTGAAATGCAACAGTTGAAGTAGAGGATCTGGTGTTGGTTCTCCTCCTCTACCTTCATGACTAGAAACAGAGGCTAGGGGATGGTGAGCCAAGGGACGTCAGAAGCCTTGGTTTTGTCCTGGGGCAGTGCCTGGGGACCTGGCCCTAACCTGTCCTGGTGAGGACACCTGGCTCCCTCCCTGCGCCCTGCCTGTCTCTGTGTGCCAGGCTGCCCTGCCCCACCCCAGGGCTGGCTGCAAGTCAGGGCGACCTTGTACCTGGCTGACTGGCTGAGCCAGGCCCAGATGGGGGAGTGGAGGGGAAAAGGGTGGTGAGAGCCACTCCCCTCCACCCTTCCCTCGTTAACCCTTCCATCTCTGGGCATCCAGAGGACACAGGGCTTCTATTTAAAGGCTTTTGGGATCAAAGAGATGGTAGTCACTCCCTCTCCTTTTTAATGGGGCTGGTTCTCACCTGCCCAGTTGGAACTCAGAGCTGTTAGGTAGGGAGTAGGGAGGGGAGGAGGGATACAGAGACAGACAGACAGACACACACACACACACACACACACACACACACACACACCACTGACCCTAACCTTTGTGTTTACAAGTTCTTTGTCTAGAGACACTTCTGTGGTTGACCTCTTTTTTGGGGCAGATCTCAAGCTTGGTGTATTATCTGACCAGCTTCCCACATGCATTGAAGAGTAGTGGGCGTGGCCATCAAAGGGCGCCCCCTCCTTCCCTCCAGCTGCTTTGGCAGCTGCCAACCCCACCCCCGCAGCGGCTGCCCAGAACCTTCACACGTGTGTGTGTGTGTGTGTGTGTGTGTGTGTGTGTGCGCGCGCGCGCGCACGCATGCTGCTGTGCAAGCATGACGGGGCAGGTGGCTGGGGCTCCAGCCTGGCTAAGGAAAACTCACTCTAGGAGGCTAGGGCGGGTGGTAGTGAGTGTCCAGTCGGGTCCTGGGAGTGCCCGCCTGACATCAGTGGCGCCAATTGATCTCTACAGATATCCTGCTGGATGACATCGTCCTCACCCATTCTCTCTTCCTCCCCACGGAGAAATTTCTGCAGGAGCTACACCAGTAATATCCTTTTATGGAGCTTGCAATAGGGGAGGTCAGGAGGAGGCCACTCCCCCTACCCCACATGTGATATCAGGGCCTGGGCGCTTCCCTAGGAAACACACCTGGGTTTCAATTCCAGGGGTTTTACTCACCAGCTGTGTGACCTTGGGCAGACCACCTAACCTCCTGGGGCCTCAGTTTCCTCTTCTGTAAAAAGGGGGTAAATATCACCTGCGCTGCCTACCTATGGGGCTGCTGTGGAGATCCATCTGATAGTTGATGGGGAAGTGCTCTGGAGACTGCAGAGCCCTGTACAAATGTAAGGTGTTATTATTCTATTAAGAGAGCCTCTCTCCCCACTGAATTGTTGCTCTAAACATCTGGTTGCCCAGTGGGTTATTATAGGGTCCGATGTAAACATCAGGTCACGGCTCTGCTTCGGTGGGGTCTGCTAGAGACAGGCCACTGGCCGGGCTATTCGTAGGGTCTCATGTAAGCAGAGGGCCTCACACTGAGTTATTTTAGGATCTAATTGTACATGTCAGGCCACTGAGTAGAATACCGTAGGCTCTCTTAGAAACACCAGGCCTTACACTGAGGTATGGTCAGGTTTGTGGTAAGCATCATTGGCCTTTATCAGCTCCAGGTTATGAGCTGGTCAGAGGTCGGGTGGGTCCAGGCAGGCTATCTCCAGGTGAAATTCAAACAGGCAGGATGTGGTCAGATGGACGTGGTCAAGTGGGTGCCATCCCTACCTACTCTGAGCAAAAGCCCAGGCTGGGGCATGAAGGGGTCTTGGCTCCAGGGACCCCTCGACCTCTCTTCTCCCTGGCCCCAGACCTAGAGAATATTTGGGAGGGTTTAGCTACCCACTGCTTCTCATCCCCCTTCCCAGTTTCCTCAGGTCTGCCCGCCCAGGGCTTTTTCTTAACTAAGGGGTCAGTTTTGTTTGGGCAGGAGGCATGGAGGGCCCTGAGGGGCTGGGCCGGAAGCAGGCCTGTCTAGCCATGCTCCTTCATTTCCTGGACACCTACCAGGGGCTGCTGCAGGAGGAAGAGGGGGCCGGCCGCATCATCAAGGTGGGCCTGGGAAGAGAAGGCGGGTGAGCAGGCTATTAGCTCTGGAAGGGGGCTCCTTTGAAGGAGCCATACTCCTCAAGCTGGGTACCTGCAAGAGAAGATGCCAGTGGACCTCTCAGTTTATATGGTTCCTCTATGTTCAAAGACACGGAGACCCTGCCCCAGCCCTTGCCGATAGCAAAGTTTGGGATGAGACCCCTGCCTTTATCTTCTCTCTCCTCTGCTCCCCAGGATCTGTACCTGCTGATCATGAAGGATGAGTCCCTTTACCAGGACCTCCGAGAGGACACATTGAGGCTGCACCAGCTTGTGGAAACAGTGGAGCTAAAGTGAGGGGAATGGGCTGGGGGAGGGATGGACAGAAGTCCCCCGTGTTCCTCTATCATGGGAACTGCCTCTGGCCTTCTGACTCCAATGTGGTTTTATTTCAGCCCCTTCCTCTTGCTAGAGGGTAGCACAGAGCATGGCCTCCAGTCACTTTCTTGTCCATTCTCTCATCCATTTCTTTGTTAATCCAGTGGTGTACTGGTACATATTTAACAACCAGCATTTCGGGGGGAAAAAGAAAAGCCCCTATTTGTAGCTTTTGCTGATTCCCATGGTGTGAATTCTCTCACTGGCTGATTTCCAGCTACCGACATGACATCACTGAATGTGAAGTTGCGAAGAAATGTGCAGTAGCAGGCCATTATGTAGTATTTTCACCCCACAAATCCAAGAGAGGTAAATAACATCAAGAGCATAGATAATAGCAAAATATAGTAAAACAGTATACTACCTTTTGTGGTAATAATTTGGCTAGAAGTTTATAAAACATTTTTTTTTATTAATGGCTGTATAAAAACCCATAGGCAGAATCGCACCAAATTTCACAATCTGCTCTCATGAGCCAATGTGAGCCAGCTTCAGGACTCCACTGCATCTGTCCATCCGTCCATCCATCCCTCTGACCATTTCAGTCTCTCTCCACTCCATTCCCACCACCACGACCCTCGTTTAGGCCTCATTAGCTCTCACCTGGATTATTGCCACAGCCTCCTGCCCAGGGCTTCAGCTCATGGTCTTGCGTCCTCTCCCTTCTTATGCTGACACCAGAGAGATCTTTCCAGTTTGACGACATCATGCTCCCATTTCAAAAACATCCAGGGCTCCTTACTGCCCACAAGACAAAATTGTAACACCCTTGCACAGCATTCAATGCCCCTGCCTTTCTGCTGATGCTTCCCGCCTCATCTCCCACATCCCCCAGCCCCCACGACACTCCCTATACACCCCACCATTCCCTGAACTCCTGGGCATTCCCAACCCCAAATTCCTGCCGTCCTTTACATGGTTCACCCAAGAGGGACCACTCTGTACCGCTTCTCTTTCTGTTGTCCTTCAGTGCTCTGCTCCAGTCAAATACCATCTTCCCAATGAAAGATCCCCCTCCCTCATGCCAACAGAACTCTCCTTGTACCTTTGTTAGATCACCTAACACCTCCTGTCTCGTGTTAGAAGTAGCTGTATACACGTCTGTCTCCCTCCCAGGCTGTGAAGTCCTTGTTGGCAAAATTCAGGAAACAGCGGATGACCTACACCTACCATGTGCCAAGTAGTGTGCTAGGTCTGGAGGGTGGAAAAAAAAAAAATCCAGGAAGAACTAAGCCTAGCCCTCAAAAGCTCTCAGTCTTGCAGAAGAGATAAGATATGCACATAAATATTAGGCTGGTGTCCTACAGCAGTTGATGCCCAAAAGTGACCTTTCCTGGTGTGTGGGGTGGATCAGAGAATTCATGGAAGATGTAGCATATGATCTGGGTCACTCGAACAGTTGTCCCATGCTGGTCATTGTCTCCCTTCTGACCTCCTTCACCACTTTCTGAACCTGGTGCTGGTGCATCCTTGACTCGGTTCTGATAATCCCTTGCTTGATGTTGCCTGCTTGGCACTCCATATGCATGACAGAACTTCCTGACGCCCAGCTCTGTCCATGCCAGGATCCCAGAGGAAAGCCAGCCACCCAGCAAGCAAGTGAAACCACTCTTCCGTCACTTCCGCCGCATCGACTCCTGTCTGCAGACCCGAGTGGCCTTCCGGGGCTCTGATGAGAGTGAGTATGGGCATCAAGATGGGCAGAGCTTCCAGAGCGGCTCAGAGGGCCCTTGGGGGCCTCTGGGTTTTAGGGCACCTTAGGTGGAGTCTCCTGGTGTAGTAGAACCTGTCCTTTCGACAGCCTGTTTCTCAGAAGCCAGCCGATTGAAGGTTAGGGGTGAGATGGGCTGGGAAACAGACGTGAGCTGGAGGGGCCTGTGTCAGCGCTGTCATTCTGCCTTCTAATTCAAAGCCACCTTCCTGTCTCTGCCCAGTCTTCTGCCGGGTCTACATGCCTGACCACTCTTACGTGACCATTCGCAGCCGCCTCTCGGCGTCTGTGCAGGACATCCTGGGCTCTGTGACAGAGAAATTGCAGTACTCGGAGGAGCCTGCGGGGCGTGAGGACTCCCTCATCCTGGTAGCTGTGGCTTCCTCCGGAGGTGAGGCTCGGGAAGAGCTGGGCAGGGGGGTGGGCAGGAGAGGAGAAACTCACAAGCCCAGTGCTCTGGAGCAGGGGTAAAGACGAATTGTAGGCCCTGGCTACCCGAAGTGTGGTCCTGGGACCAGCCACATGAGCATCACCTACCTGGGAGCTTATTAAAACTGCAGTACCTCACACCCTACTCCAGACCCACCGATTCAGAATGAGCATTTTAACAAGATTCCCAGGCAATTCTTATGCATATTAAAGTTTGGAAAGCACTGGTCCAAGACACTTGGATTCGGATCCAGGTGATTGTCTCTTCCTTACCTTGGGATCTGGTTCTTTAACCTCCCAGAGCATCTGAGGATGCTACGTTTTTGAGGCTAAAAAAACACAGGGTGGGCCTCCAACCCCTGTGGGAAGGCAGAAATCCTGCCATGTGGCCAGAGCTCTATCTTCCTCTGAGGCAAGAAAAAAAGTTCCAGTGCCATCGGGATGATAGAATGAGAGAAGAGCGGTGGAAGAATGTTGGGGGTAAAAAGGAGGTTATGAATGCAAGAGAAATCGTGATCTGAAAAATTTCAGATAAATATGGCATAAATTGGTGATAACATAACACAAGTCCCATTAGTCTAGAACATGTCTGTGCAGGGGTAGGAGTTTCCAGACGGGATGGCGACAGTGGCTGGGGGTTGTGAGGGTGCAGGTGGCTGGGGCTGAGGCAGAGCAGCTCATTCTCCTGCAGAGAAGGTCCTTCTCCAGCCCACTGAAGACTGTGTCTTCACCACGCTGGGCATCAACAGCCACCTGTTTGCCTGCACGCGGGACAGCTTAGAGGCCCTGGTAAGAACCCCGTGGCAAGGCCTTGGCTGGGAGCCAGGGCCCAGAGGGGTTGTGGGCAGAACCTGACAATCCCAGAGTGGAGTCCAGCCCCTATGCCCCTGCCTGCCACCAGATGCCCCTCCCTGAGGAGATCCAGGTCTCCCCTGGAGACACAGAGATCCACCGAGTGGAGCCCGAGGACGTTGCCAACCACCTTACTGCCTTCCACTGGGAGCTCTTCCGATGTGTGCACGAGGTGGGGATTGTGGCTGGTGCTGGGCCGGGGGCCTGGAGGGAGGATTGTGCCAACGTGGGGGGCCTGGAGACAGGCACCGCATGCAGCTGAACTTGGGGTTAGAAGGCTGGCTGGCAGGGAGCCCTTGGGCAATTCCCTAACTCACCCCAGACCCTCTGAGCCTTAGGTCCCCCATCTGAAAAAAAAAAAAGAGCAAAGAGAGAGACCCCCTTAGTAAGGTGGGTCTTACATAGGACCTGATTCATGGTTAGTACTTTTAAACCATTCTCTATTAAAGAAAGAAAATAAGGCAGTCACAATAATGTCTATCAGGTGGTTCAAGGACCTGGCACCTAGTAAGTGCTCGGTAAATAGTAGAGTATGATTAATGTTGCTCCCCTCCCCCCAATCTCTGTTGCAACCTGTCTTGGCCCCGTTTTTTTCCTATTTGCCCCTCCTCCCGCGCCCGCCCTCCGGCCCTTCCCTCCACCGCTGGCGCCGCCACCTACCCACCTCTGATGTCCCCACGCGCCCGCGCCGCCACGCCACCATGGGTGCAGCTGGAATTCGTGGACTACGTGTTCCACGGGGAGCGCGGCCGCCGGGAGACGGCCAACCTGGAGCTGCTGCTGCAGCGGTGCAGCGAGGTCACGCACTGGGTGGCCACCGAGGTGCTGCTCTGCGAGGCCCCGGGCAAGCGCGCGCAGCTGCTCAAGAAGTTCCTCAAGATCGCGGCCATGTGAGTGCGGCCGGGCGGCGAAGGGGGAGGGCGGAGCCTCCCCCCCATCCCCGGGCGCTCACTGACCCCACCTCGCACCCCCCGCAGCTGCAAGCAGAACCAAGACCTGCTGTCCTTCTACGCCGTGGTCATGGGGCTGGACAACGCCGCCGTCAGCCGCCTGCGCCTCACCTGGGAGGTGATGACACGGCTGCCCTTTCCTCTCCTCCCGCCTGTGCTGGCCCGGCTGTGGGGCGCGGGGCGGGGGTCTTGGCCTCCCGGGTGCACCCCAGTGCGGTCTCCGGCGGCCGCTGCAGGCCGGTCGGCCACCTTTGTGCCGGGCGGAAGGAGGCGCCCTCTTCTGGCAGATCCAGCCCCCGGGGCACGCAGCTTGGCTAATGGACCCTGTGTCTGTGCAAAATCGTAAAGAGCCTGAATCCCCGCTGGAGTGGGGGCAGGCAGCCCAGACCAGGTCGCAGACTTGGATACTGGATTTCAGCCAGCACTCAGTGAGGCCCCTCGTGCATGGCGTAAGCCTAAGCAGAAGCTCGAATTCCCCAGAATAATTCGTTCCCCTGGGCTGCTTCCAGCTCCCCAGACCGCACCAAGGGCTGACTCTATTTCCCCACCCACCAGCTTGCCAGCCCCCTGCAAGACAGCCAGGCCCCTTCCCCCTCTGACACGTGGGGATTAGCCAGAGCTGCCGTGAAACCCAAGGAGCTCCACTTTGACATTCCTTCTCCTTCCTTCAAACTCTCTGCAGAAGCTGCCAGGGAAATTCAAGAACTTGTTCCGCAAATTTGAGAACCTGACAGTGAGTGGGTTCAGCTCTTTATCTGCCCCTGGACTTGTACCCCAGAGGCCCTCTGTTCCCATTAACCTGCTTCCTCAAGCTTCCCTGCAAGGTTTTTAGTGCCTGAGACTGTCCCCAGCCCATGCTGGGAGGGGAGGGGTGGGAGGATTGTTGCCCTCTTTTTCCTTGGAGAAGGGAGAACAGTCAAGCCCCTCCCCACCTCACCCCCAGCCAGACACCCATACATGTCCCTCTCTGATCAGAGATGGATCTCGGGCAGGGGGATGAGGGAAGAGTAGCGGGCATCTTTAAGGTGCACTGGGACTATCTGCCCCCTTACCTCTCTTCCGTGGAATGCCAGGACCCCTGCAGGAACCACAAAAGCTACCGAGAAGTGATCTCCAAGATGAAACCTCCTGTGATTCCCTTCGTGCCTCTGATCCTCAAAGGTGAGAGTCACTCCTGTGCCCTTCTAACCACGCTCTCTGTGTCGCAGTTCTGGCTCTCAACCCCTGGCACTCAGCTCTGAGTGCCCACCTGGACAGGAGCCCCCTAGTGAGGGGCTGTGGGGGAGGGGAAGGGCCCATTGGACCTCCTCTCTTCTTCCTCACATGGGCTTCTCCTCTATCCCCTAGACTTGACTTTCCTGCACGAGGGGAGTAAGACCCTTGTCGATGGTTTGGTGAACATTGAGAAGCTGGTGAGTACCACTGCCGACCCTGGCCTGGGCACGGGGGCTGGCATTCTTCCCCTCTCCTGGCAGTGCCCTAAAGACAGCAGCCTTCCTCCTTAGTGCCCAGCTTGCCTGACAGACTCCTGACTGTCCCTGGTGGCATTGCTGTGGCAACCCGCCCACGGAGAGGCAAAGCTGACAGGCAGCTGGGGGGGGGCGGCGGGGGGCACAACCCCACCTCTCCTCATGCCCATTACACCCCTCCGTTGGTTCTTCAGACATCCTCCAGAATTAGACCCTGGAGGGAGCAGGGTCAAACCAGCAGAGTTGGAGAACGGAGCAAGGGGAGCATTAGAGGGGGGAGCATCTTTCTGTACCCTTTTTAGGGCTCATTCCTTGTCATCTCCCAGCATTCAGTGGCTGAAAAAGTGAGGACAATCCGCAAATACCGGAGCCGGCCCCTTTGTGAGTACCCAGGATTCTGAGAGTTTCACAGGTAGAACTCTGCCTGAGTGAGAGGCTTCTGGGAGGAGTCCCTGCTCGGTTCTTCGTTTTCTTAAACTTGTCAGCTCTCCACCCTCTCCTTGGCCTCCCCGGGGGCCCTCCTGCCCAGCACCTGTCCCAATCCACACCCCTCTCCTCTGGCTGGTATGCACGGTAGAGCGAGAAGGGATGCTGGGAGCCTGAATGCTTCTCTCGTCACACCCCCAGGCCTGGATATGGAGGCATCCCCCCATCACCTGCAGACCAAGGCCTATGTGCGCCAGTTCCAGGTCATCGACAACCAGAACCTCCTCTTTGAGCTCTCCTACAAGCTGGAGGCTAATAGTCAGTGAGAACAGAGGTTCTGGTCAGTGCCCCACCACGGTCCTCGGGCACCTGGCACTCAAGCACTTTGCACGATGTCCCAACTCACCCCTGACATCTTTCCGCTGGAGCAACTTCCTGCCCCTCAGGAAAGAGTCAGATGGACTTACCCCTGGACCCATAAGCCTGTTCATCCTGCTGAAGTCCTGTCCGCCTTGCTCTTTCCAGCCGAAACTGTACTCTGCTGGTTCCTGCCCTTGCAGGGAAGGGGGGCAGAATGCTCCTTCCTCTGTCCCCTCCTATCAAGGTCCAGTCCAGAGATGGAGTTTCCAACCTCCTCCCGAGCAGGCAGGAAAGCTGCCCACCCTCCTGTCTCACAGAGCGGAATCGTGGGAGGGATTGGCGGCCTTCCTTTCCCCCCCTGTCCAGCCTCTCCCTGGTCAGGGCTGGGACCCCTGGATGTACTGCCCTGGAATAGTATATCGCCCCTGTGTCTGTGTGCGTGTGTGTGCACCTGTCCCCTTTAAGAAGCAGGAGTGCATCCGGTAATTGAGAGAGGGTGTTGTGTGTAGAGGGGTCCTTCTGTTTGGTGCTACCCTGGTCTACTCTGCCCTGCGGTGGTGTGGGGTGCTTTCACCACCCCCATCACTCCCTGCTCAGCTCCTTTTGCTGCCCTGCATGCCCAAGCCTGTGGGTGAAGCTCTTCGTGGGGCAGGGGGCAACCTGTCAGCCCTTGGGAGCCCCCACGCAGGCCTCCCCAAGGTCTCTGGGTGGGCTCCAATGAGAGGGTAAAAGATGCTCAGGGAAACACAGGCCTAAGCTCCCTACAGGACGCTCCCTCTGCATTGCGGGGTGGGATGTGGCGGTACCAGGAGTTGGAGGTGTCTGGGGCCCACCCTCCTGCTTTGGGGGTGTCTCCTGCTAAGAATGGAGCTGTCACCCCCCTTCTGGCTCCTCTGGGGGACACCAACCACATGGTCTCCAGCCTTCCTGCCTGTCTTGACTCCCCCTGGGTCCTCCCCGTCAGAGCTGGGGTGGGGCGGATCCCTGTACCCAGAAGTGAGAGGGGAGGCAATGGCCAAACCTGTCAAGGCGGAACTGGACGGTGGTGATGCCTTTAATACCTCTCTGTCTCCCCACCGTCTCCCACACGGGCCTCCAGGGTTGAGGGGCGCAGGGCTCCTGGCAGCTACTGGGTGAGGTTTCCTGGCACAGCCTCACCCACCTTTCTGGCACCCCCTCTTTCCCTTCTGAAGAGGAAGCGGCGGCAACAGTGAAAGCCCCTGCTGTTCCTGTTCCGAGGGTGTACATATTTTTTACCAAAAGCTCTGGAATTGTACATTTATTTTTTAAAACTCCAAGAGGGGAAGAGCCTTGTATCATATGTAAACATTGTATCATAGGTTATGTTGTACAGTCCCTTTTCTACAGTGGTCCTTCTGGTTCCTGCCACAGAAAAGATGTGTATGGGCTCCCCACCCCCAGCCGCACATACACAGGCACCATGTCGCCTCCTCCATCCCCTACAGACAGTGACCAGAGCCCGCGCCCCTCCCCCCGCCCCCTTCCTCCCTGCCCCGGCCCACGTGCACTCCTCTCCCTGTGGCCACCCTTCCTCCCTCCCCGCTCAGCAGCCTGCTCACGCAGCTCCCACAGCCCTTCTCAAGCCCTGGGGTCTGCGCCGCCGCCCGCCCCTAGCCTTGATGCCGGCCCCGCCGCTCCCCAGCTTTGCCAGAGTGAACCGCGTGTCCCGGACAGGCTCGGGTGTCTGCAGAAACCCCTGGGGGTGAGAAAAAGCTGATAAAGTCTATGAATCAAGCTGCTTGCTGTTCTCCATTCTGTTCCTCTGAGGTTGGGGGCAGGGGGTGAGGGAGGGAAGAGGGGACCCCCCCTCAGTGCACTGGGCCCCTCAGCAGGGCTGTTCTGGAATAACTGAGAATGTGGTTGAGAGGGAAAGGTGCCAACCTCATGAGGCTTGTCACACAGTGTCCGGCCTGGGTGGCTCAGTCGGTTAAGTGTCTGCCTTCGGCTCAGGTCATGATCCCAGGGTCCTGGGTTCGAGCCCCGCATTGGGCTCCCTGCTCAGCAGGAAGCTGGCTTCTCCCTCTGCCCCTCCCCCCGCTCTTGCTCTCTGTCTCTCTGTCTCTCTCTCTCTGACAAGTAAATAAAATCTTTTTTAAAAAATAAAAAAATAAAAACAGTGGCAATACCAGTATCAGTGAGGAAGTGAAGCAACTGGAACCTTTATATGCCATTGGCAGGAGCATACATTGGTACAGCCACTTTGGAAACCTGCTTGGCAGTGTCTACCAAAACTAAATGTACACCTGACCTATGACCCAGAATTTCCATTCCCAAGAGTAATCAGTGCTGTGTCTACTGAAAGACATGGACAGCAGTGATCACAACAGTTTCATTAACGACAATGAACTGGAGAAAGCTCAGCTGTCCTTCAACAGGTGAATGGATAAATCAAGTGTGCTATCTTCTTGTAATGGAATACTACATAGCAAAAACAAAGAACAAACAACTACCCGCACGAATGAATCTCAGACATAATATTGAGTAAAAAAAAACACAAAAAACAAAAACCCAGACACATAAAGACTACAAATTGTAGGATTCTGTTTAAGAGAAGTTCAAGAGCAGGCAAAATTAATCTATGGGGATAAAGTAAAAATGGGGTTTCTTGATGGGCAGGGGAGAGTATTGACTGGGAAGGGGCATGAAGAAGCCCTCTGTAGTGATAAAAATATTCTATATCTTGACCTGAGTGTGTGTGTGTGTGTGTGTGTGTGTGTGTGTGTGTGTGGTGTGCTCACTGAATTGTGAGATTATACATTTCACTGTAGGTATATCTCAACTAAAACAATTCAGATCATAACACTTCTGTTTCCAATAACACATTAAAAATCAAAGTCCTCCCTCTCTGACCCCCTCTCCTACCCCATCTCCTCTCACTCACCCCTCCAACAGTCACATTGACTGCTTTACCGTTCCCAAACTCCTCTAACACCCATTCCTGTCTCAGGGAATCACCTTTGCTCTCTCCTGCGCCTTCTCTGACCACACTGACCCCATCTCACCCACCCCTCCCTCTCTGTCCCCTACCCCCCTGTATTGTCTTCAAGGTACTCATCACCCCCGACATCATATATACTTCTCTGTTTTTTCTTCGTGCCTCTGTTCCTACAAGAATGTTAGGTCTCAGCTCCATGGATGTCTTGTTCGCTATCCAGAGCCTAGAACAGTACCTGGCACAGAGAAGGCATTCAATACATACTTGCTGAATGAATAAATTAGGTTGGTTGAAATAGGAGCTGTAAGTCCAGACAAGACACAAGCTGACAAGCCCTCTAGGAATTGAGCCAAAGAGATTCACTACTGGTCTGGGGATAGGAGGTGGGGGACAGTAAAAGAAAGCTGCTTGAAAGAGATGACCCAGGACTTAAAGCAGGTTTGATGGCCAAAGTGTGGAAGTGGGAAGTCAGGGATGAGGCACTGGGAGACACTGCTCAGCACTGGCAGCCGCCCCTGCCCTGTGGACTGTTCATGAGGGGAGCCAGATGTGGGGGGGGGCTGGACAGGTTCTGCCCTCCTCAAAGGGTGCTGGTCCCACTCTGGAGGACTCCATGCCCTGGGGCAGGATCATAGCGGTCGTTCCTTTCTGTCCCTGCTCCTCTACCCCTGGGAGGGCAGGGAAAGTGGTATGGGTTACTCCCCTTAGCCCCATCTTGGCCATCTTCAGACCCATCAGTCCTCTGCTCCTTTTCAGGGGTGATGATGAGAATTGACATTTGGAAGGGTGTCCTTTACCACCCACTATGCTTGGCTTTACGTGCGTCCTCTCGTTTAGTCCTCTCAACAAAGAGGTTGACTCTCTCAGTCTCACTTTCCAGATGAGAACTGAGGTCACGAGGAATTTCTCATCAGATGCACAGAGAGGCCAAGTCTCATAGCTAGCAAGAATTTGAACCCAGTTATTCTGACTCCAGAGCCCACAGTTTAAGGTCTGCACAATCCCCACAAGCTTGAATAACTAAGAAATGTCCAGCTTGCACTCACCAGACTGCAGTGGTCACCTGACTATAGTTGGGGGGGCGTGGGGAGACTATCCTTTCTTGTCCCTTCCTGCACTCCGCCTGAGTTCTGCCTCCCTGTGTGGAGAGTGGCCAAGACACGAGACGTGGTCAAAGGCTCTGTGGGCTTTGTGGGGAGAGGACGAACTCACTTAGTACCATTGCACATCCTAGGCTGCTCTAGCAATGAACAAAAGGGTGCAAATGATTTGGAGTGGTCGGAGGACAAGCATAGTAAAATGCCCTCCTGATGAGGCGGATAGAGAGCAGAGGGGAGAATTTAAGCAGTGCCCTTTGAATCCACTAGGTGTCACCACTAAGATTACTTGCTTTCTCTTCACACTTGGGGATAGAGGAGGGTAGAGCACTTCTTGGGGGAATACTGAATCTCTCTTATTGAATCCCCATGGCATGAGTCAGAAGGTTGACCATCCCTGACTTGCCATTTGTATCTTTCACTCTCCTCTTTCTTTTTTTTAAATTTTATTTATTTATTTGACACGGAGAGAGAGTGCACAAGTAGGCAGAGCCATAGACAGAGGGCGAGGGAGGAAGCTCCCCAGCTGAACAGGGAGCCCGATGCGGGGCTCCATCCCAGGACTCCGAGATCATGACCTGAGCCGAAGGCAGACGCTTAACGACTGAGCCGCCCAGGCGCCCCTCCACTCCCCATTTAAAAAAAAAACACTTTCCTTGATCCTACATGACTGTTCCAGCTACTGTCCCCTCTCTCACTTCCAGTTCAAGGCCAACTTCTGGATTGTCTCCACGTCGTCTCCCATTCATTCTTTTTTTATTTTGTCTTGTTTCCCCAACTTTTTCATCATAAATCAACTCAAACACAGAAAAATTTAAAGATTAGTACAGTGAATATCCTTAAAGCCTTCTAGATTCTATAATTACCATTTTGCTAAATTTGGTTTTGTTGTCTCTTTCCCTCTTTTACTCCCCTTTCTCTCTTTACACGCGCACACACACACACACACGCACACACACTTTTTCTTTTGTTAAGCTATTCGAAAGTAAGTTGCAAACTATCATTTCACTCCTAAAAACCTCAGCGAGTATATCCTAAGAGTAAGAACAATTTCCCGCATATCCACCACAGCATTATCACACCTAAGAAAGCCAGTAATAATTCTACAATATCACCTAATATCCAGTCTCTATTTGATTTTCCCAGGTTGTCTCAAAAATATCTTTTTATTTATTTTTTAAAGATTTTATTTATTTGACAGAGAGAGACACAGCCAGAGAGGGAACACAAGCAGGGGGAGTCGGGGAGGGAGAAGCAGGCTTCCTGCCAAGCAGGGAGCCCGATGTGGGGCTCAATCCCAGGACCCTGGGATCATGACCCAAGCCTAAGGCAGATGCTTAACGACTGAGCCACCCAGGTGCCCCTCAAAAATATCTTTTTTAAAACTTAAAAGAAGAGGGGCACCTGGCTGGCTTAGACAGTAGAGCATATGACTCTTGCTCTTGATCTTGAGGTCTCGAGTTCAAGCCCTACATCGGGGCTAGAGATTACTTTTAAAAAATTACATCTTAAAAAAGAAAGAAAGAAAGAAAAGAAATCCTGATCCAATCAGGGCCTATGCACTACATTGGGTTCTTATATCCCTTTTGTCTCTTTTAATCTAGAATAGCTCCTTTGCTTTTCTTTTTTTCCAACAACATTGACTTATCGAAGTCTAGGAGAAATGTCTTGTAAAATTGTCCCAAATTCTTGACTTGTCTGATTGTTTCCCCATGTTCTTGTTCACTTGTACTTTCATCCCCTCAAATGTAATTTACATTTTTCTAATAGTCACACTTAAAAAGCAAGAAGAAACAGACGAATTAATTTCAATAATACATTCTATTTAACTCAACATATACAAAACAATATTATTTCAACATATAATCGATAATAAAAACACTAATGAGATCTTTTACTTTTTTTGTGGTAAGTCTTTGAAACCTGGCGTTCATTTTATACTTGCAGCAGATGTCAATTTGGACTAGTCACACTGTAATTGTTCAATAGCTACACGTGGTTAGTGGCTCCCTAATTGGACCGCATAGTTCATCCTAAGGGTTTTCTGGACCTTAAATATTTTAGAGGAGAATATAGGTGATGCTGTTAATAACATTATACCAGGCTGTAAATGATGCCAGTTTGGATCACATTAGTTATGGCTGAGTTTGTCAAGGAGGGATTAACAGATCTCACCATGAAAAAGATACATTTTTTTTTTCTCTCTTTGT
This sequence comes from Callorhinus ursinus, assembly GCF_003265705.2. NCBI lineage: Eukaryota > Metazoa > Chordata > Mammalia > Carnivora > Otariidae > Callorhinus > Callorhinus ursinus. The sequence continues at coordinate 8,894,070 of NW_027397114.1, forward strand.
TGTTAGTATGTGGTGATTTTTGCATGTGGCAAATATCCTGTTTATTCCAATCATTCATTCCTGTATTTTAAATGTATGTGTAACTTCTCAATCGTGCAAAAAATTTAAAGACTAATATAATGAACACCCATATCTCCACCCTCTAGCTTAAGAGATAAAGCTGTACCCTGCCGCTGAGGCCCCTGATGCCCGTCCCCAATCACATCCCCTTCCTTTCTCCCCAGAGACAACCGCTTTCCTGAGTGTGGTATCATTTCCATGTGTTTCCATAAACGTGGACTGTGTACATAGACATCTCAAAACAATATAGTTTTTGCGTTCTGGGGAGTCACAATTTTATTGAGAGATGCTTCATAAACACTATTTAAAGTGTACAGTGCAATGGCCTTGAGCATAACCACAGGGTTCTGTGACCATCGCCACAGTCCAATTTAGAACATGTCCATCACCTCGAAAAGAAATTGTACAAGAGTGCTCATAGCAGCGTTATTTGTAATAGCCAAAAAGAGGAAACAACTCAGTGTCCACCAGCTGATGACTGGATAAACTGGAATGTGGTATATCCATAAAATGAAGTGTTATTTGGCCAGAAAAAAAGGAACGAAGTGCTGATCCGTGCTCCAACATGGACGCACCTTGAAAACATTATGCTAAGTAGAAGAAGCCAGGCACAAAGGTCCCCATGTTGTATGAGTCCTATTTATAGGAAATGTCCAGCACGGGCAAAGCCACAGAGATGGACAGTGGATTAGTGGTTGCAAGGGGACAGAGAGTGGATTAGTGATTGCCAGGAGATGGGAGGAAGACAGAATTGGGAGAGGCTATTAATGGGTATAGGGTTTCTTTTTGGGGTGATGAAAATGTGCTGGAATTAGTGGTGATGGTTGCGCAAAATACTAAAACCTGCTCAACTGTCCACTTTAAAGTGAATAACATGGTTTCCAGTCATGTGAACTTTATCTGCTTGACTTGCACACACATCCTTGCGATCTCTGCCTCTGTCTTCACATGGTGTTCTCCCCTGTGTGTGTCTGAGTCCTCTCCTCTACTTGTAAGGACACCAGTCATTGGATTTAGGGCCCACCCTAACCCACTTCACCTCATTTTGATCCACTTGATTTCAATTTAACTAATTTTATCTGCAAAGACCTATTTCCAAATAAGGTCAACTTCTGAGGCTCCAGGTGAGCGTGAATTTGTTGGGGGCGGGGGGACACTGTTCAGTCCACTTCAAGATCCTTTACCCATGGCTTAATTGGGTTATTTGTCTTTTTATTACCGAGTTTTAAGAGTTTTTAATATTCACATGTTTTAAAACTTTTTATAAATACTGTCCTCCCAGGTATAGTGTTCAGCAACTTTCCCCCCTCAACATTATGCCTGTGAGATTCACCCAGGTCAATAGGTGTAGTTCTCTCTTTTTAAAAAATATTTTATTATTTATTTATTTATTTATTTATTTATTTATTTATTTATTTATTTAAGAGAGACAGAGATAGCCAGAGAGAGCACGAGTGGGAAGGAGGGGGAGAAGCAGACTCCCCACTGAGCAGGGAGCCCGATGCGGGGCTTGATCCCAGGGCCCTGGAATCATGACCTGAGCCGAAGGCAGACGCTTAACGGACTGAGCCACCCAAGTGCCCCCAATAGGCGTAATTCTGAAAAAACAAAAACAAAAACCGTAACTCCAGTCTGTTTGGTTTTGTTGCTTTTTCATTCTTCAACCACTGCATCTGGTGTCCGCCCTCAGGACTCACTGAAACTGTTCTTGTCAAGGTCACTGCCTCCCATGTTACCATACTTATCTAACTGTTCTTTCGCTGGCATTTGACATTTTTGACCACTCTTCCTTCCTGAGCACTTATCACCACTTCCAAGACACCATGCTCTCAGGATTTCCCTCCGTCCTGGTTATCTCCGTCTCCCTTGTAAGCCTTCTCCCTCAACTTGGTCCTTGCATGTGGGGTGCCTTGGCTCTTCTCTTCTCACTCTACAACGGGGCTTAGAGTTCATCCATTTCATTCTGTTTAGGGAACTATCGCTGCCTAACCAACTATTCTAAACTTAGTGGCTTATAACTTCTCATGATCCTCCAGGTTGATGGGGGCTCGGCTGGACAGTTCTGCTGTCTTACTTGGGGTGTCTCATGTGGCTGCAGTCAGAAGGTAACCGGAGCTGGAACGTCCAAGATGGCTGGTTTGCTTGTGTCACACTCTGGTGGCAATGACTGGAATGCTGGGATGGCTAGACCTCTCTTTCTCCATGTCAAAGTTTCTCTCTCCAGATGATATCTGCAGCAGAGTAGCTGATTTCTCACATGAGAGATTAGGGGGTCCCAAAAGCAAGAGTAGAAGCTGCTGCATCTTCTTAAAGCTTAGTCCTGGACCTGGTACAGCATGACTTCTGCTGCATTAGAGGTTGTCACAGGTCAGCCCAGATTCAATGAATACAAGGAGTCCTGGGTTGGTAGGGGCCATCTTTGGAGAGGAGCTACCACAGTTTAGGAGTCCTAAATTGCTAGGATTGCTCTTCTAATTTCCAGACCCAAACATGTGGTGACCTACTGGACCTCTCCTTCCTCCCTCCTTACCAGCCTCCTCAGGCTCATTCACAGCCCTGGCCTCTCTGAGCTAAGTAGCTAAGTGTTAGTACCACATGCACACAGGAGTTTAGCCAGAAACTTGGGAGTCATCTTTGGCTCCTCCCTGTCCTTGGCCCTCACATTCCATTTCTTAAATATCTCTGGAATTACTTCTCTCCATCTCTACTGCTCATACCTAATAATGATCATGACTAAGATTCGTGGGTGCTTTCCAAGTGTGTACACACTTTGGGCACATTCCATCCAGTCTTCTCTCCATTTCATAGATGAGAAGCCTGAGGGTGATAGAGGTTGCATGACTTGCTCAAAGTCTCACCTATTCAGTAGTGGGGAGAACTGAAACTTGAGCCTTTTGGCTCTGGAGACAGGCAGCCTTGCCTCCAAAGCCTTTGTGTCCAGCTGGTGCCCAGCAGCCACTCAGCACAGGCAACCATCATCTTTCACTTAGGTGTCCACAGCAGCCCCCCAACAGGTGTTTCTGCCTTCAGTCTGGCCCCATCTAATCTATCCTCCATCCTGCAGTCAGAAGGATTTTTCTAGAAGGCAAAAGGTGTCATGGCACTTCTCTGCTTAAACCTTTCAATGATTCTCCTCTCACCCGGAAGATAAAATCTAACTTTTCACAACAGATAATAAAGTGCTTCATAAATTGGCTCCTGTCAACTTGATAGTGTGCCTTGGGGCAGTGATTTTCCACAGGGGCATTTTGGAAATTTGTGGAGGCTTTTTTGTTTATCACGATAAGGATGTGCTATAGGTATTTGGTAAGCAGGGGTCAGGGATGTTAGAGTGCTGCAATGCAAGGAACGGATCCACACAACCAAGAATTATCTGGGGTTCCACGTGGCTTTCAATGTCCGATTGGACATTCCATGTGAAAAATCCATGTATTAAAAAAACCTATCTAATGGGGTGCCTGGGTGGCTCAGTCATTAAGCCTCTGCCTTTGGCTCAGGTCATGATCCTGGGGTCCTGGGATCGAGCCCCGCATCGGGCTCCCTGCTCAGCGGGAAGCCTGCTTCTCCCTCTCCCACTCCCCCTGCTTGTGTTCCTGCTCTCGCTGAGTCTCTCTCTGTCAAATAAATAAAATCTTATTTTAAAAAACCTATCTAAGCCAATAATCTATTTCTCCATTAACCCTATACCCAAGGGAGGAGGAGACAGGCTTATTTCTGGTTCACCCTTACCAGAAATAGACCCTTGTATTTCTTTGGGGGGTCCCATCTTTATGAAGGAGAATCTTTTGTTAAAATTCCCCTGTTGAGGAGGATCTGAGGTGTTTCCTTTTCCATGAGACACTGACAAAAGCTCAGGTTCACCTAGTCAGGCAAATGTCCTCGGAGCAAAAACCTGCCTCAGTGTTCTACTCACCTCTTTCTAGAAACCCTGCCTTTGTTTACTTCGTTTTGCCAATATTCCTCACTTTTTCATCATTATTCTTTTGTTGTTTTTTGGGAGGTCTCCCAGGTACTTGGCCTGTCATATTATCAAGAAGGGAAAGTACAAGCATGGAATATTTTTGCACAAACTTAATATAACCTCTCTTTTTTATGACTACACTACTGTGTTGTTTTGTGTTGTTCAGAACTTTACCAAGAGTCTTTCACCATTTTGGGAAATCGCATCACAAATGACAATGCAGGATCACTTGGTATGGGCATTAACAGCAGACTCTGGAGACAGGTCTGTTATTTTACAGGTATGTGACTTTGGGCAGGATGGTTAACCATACTGTGTCTCAATTTCTTCATTTGTAAAATGGGGGTATTAAAGCTACCTCAGAAAGTCATTGTGAAGATTAAATGAGTTATGACATGTGAAGTTATGCCAATGTTACATGGTAATATGATGTTAATTAAATGTCAGATGTTATGATGACTTCTTTGACCTAATTTCTCATAAGTTTGCCTTTCTCATAAGTTCTAGCTCGAGCTCCAGCACATCAAAATGTTTCAGTTTTTGGAATGTGCCATGATTCTTCTTGTTTTGCACATACCTTCCCTCTACTCTGGAATGCTTTTCTTTCTCTTCTGCCCCTGCCCAATTCTTATTATCCCATCAGGCCTCACTTAGATGTCATTTTCTTCATGAAGCCCACACCTAGTTCTCCAGGTGAGATGTCCCTGTATTCCACCCCAGTGGCTGCTTTTATCATAGAGTGATGTTACAGAGAATGGGGGAAGCTTACGTTAGCTACAGTGGGCAGGGAATGCCTCTGAGGAGGGACATTTGAATGAAGACTTGAAAAATGAGGAAGGGGCAGAGTAGAGCCAGTACAAAGGCCTTGAGGAGCCACTTGGTGCACTGTAGTGATAGAAAGCAGATCCACAGAGTATATGGTGAGCAAGGAGGAGACAGAATGGACATGAAGTTGAAGAACTGGGAGTTTGGGTCTACCATCTCCCTGACCCAATCACCCCACCTTTAGACATGCAGAACTACATACCTGAAAATCTTTACCTTTGCACCCACTGATCCCTATGCCTGGAATGTGTTCCCTGCCTTCTCTGATCGGTAATAAAATTCTACTCATCCTTCAAGTTCAAAACCACTTACAAAACCTTCTCCCATTCTTCAGCAGGAGTTAATCACTCCCTGTCTGACCTCTCACAGCACATATGTCCCCATGGCCCTAATTACATGGTGACTTGTATCTCAGCTAGCTGTTTACATGCCAGTCTGCCCACCACACAGTGAGTGCCCTGAGAAGGGAAGCTCTTAGTCACCTCTGTAACCATCTGATGGTGCCTAGCCCAGTGCCTAGCCCTCAGCAAGTTCTCAATGAACGCTGTGACACTGACTAGTGGGTGCAGCCCAGCACTATTCATGGCAGAACAGAAGGAAAACAAAAATTAAACAACTTATGGTTTATCGCGTATTCCCATTCGTTGATTTGAGCCCTCCAACAACCCTATGAAACAGTCGAGACAGGCACTATTAGCCCCATTTTACAGATAGGGTAGCTGAAGCCCAAGGGCACACAGCTAGTGAGTAGTGAGAACTAAATCCCAATCCTGTCCCCTTACTTTGGATTCAACTCAAGGAAGGGTGAAAGACGCAAAGAGGTTTTGAGGATATAGGCAATGGGGTTAGCTATAGTGGAAAAGAACTCTTTTGAGTGGACTAGGGAGAGATCCTTACTCAGCTGGGAAGGAGTCAATAGCAGCCCCACCAGGGAGGGCACAGGATTCCTCTCCCGAACCCAAGCAGCTGGAGGAATCCATAGCACCATCCTCCAGCCTTGGAAACTAGGGAACCCCCACGGCCCGCGAGAGAGACGGGTGTTTGGGTCAGGTAGCTAAGATGATGTTAAGAATGACATGTTAGCAAGGGCCTGCCTCTCTGTTGCCATGACAACAGGAGCTTGACTACTGGGCCTTGCAAGGTTGACTGAGGCATGTCCTTCGCTGACTCGAAATTAGGGAAGGACATTTATAGGGTGGATGTGTGCGCGCGCGCGGCAAAATGAAGACGGAAAAGGTATATTCAAGACTCTAGCTCAATCATTTTCCGCCTCGGCAACACGTTATGTACACCTGCGCAATTTTATTTTTTTTTAAAGATTTTATTCATTTATTTGACAGAGAGAGTGGGAGAACACAAGCAGGAGGAGCGGCAGAGGGAGAGGGAGAAGCAGGCTCCCCGCTGAGCAGGGAGCCCGACGCGGGGCGAAGGCAGACGCTTAACGACTGAGCCCCCCAGGTGCCCCTCACCGGCGCAATTTTAAAAGCCTCGATGCCTAGGCCATACCCCAGACCAATTAAATCAGAATCTCTAAGCTTCGCCATCTACTTAAGTCTTCGCGGACGACTCCAATTGCAGCCAAAGTTGCAAACCCTGCTTTCAAAGGAAGGCGGAAGTCTCGCGACCTTCCCAAGATGGCAGCTACCCTACGGCTTCCGCCTTTATGTGCGCCGGCAGGGGGCGGGCTTTCCAGGAGCGCATGCGTGTAGTTCTCTTCGCTCCCTGTTCCCTCCTCCTCTTTCCCCCGCCTCCATTTTGTTCGCGGACGCTGGGGACGGTGGGAGCAGATCCATTTCCGGGTTGGCAAAAGGGGCGGCGGCGGCGAGAAAGGGAGCTTGCCGGGGAGCGAGCAGGACGGGACGAAGCCAGAGCGGAGGTGGGGGAGGATTCGCTCCCGGGGCTGCTGCGGCCAGGTCGGAAAGAGGCAGAAGAGGCTGGGTACGTCGCTGAGATGATCTGCAGACCTGAGTGGGAGAGCCGGGGGAGGGGGGAATTGGGGCGGGGCTTGAAGAGAGAGAGGGGATATGGGGGGAGGGGCCTGAGGGAGAGAGGGGTCCTGGGGGCGGGGTTGGGGGGGGAATGGAACGGGGGCTGGATCTGAAGAGCCTGGAGTGGGGCGATGGGAATCTAAGTGGGGAGGAGTGGTCGGGAATTGGTGTAGGGCGAGCACTGACTGAAAATGGGAAGGAAGGTTATTGAGAGACAGGAAATAAGGGATCCTGAAGGGTTGGGTAAGGTGAGTAAGACGGTAACTCGGAGTGAGGGACAAGTAACCGTGCGCAAAAAGGGAGATGGGGAGGGAGGACCTGTTGTGAACAGGTAATTAACAGGATGCTCTGAGTGAGGAGGCCACTGTTGACGTTTTGGGGATTGAGTTGAGTGAAAACCAATGGCTCAGAGGATGATTCGGGAAATTGCTTACACTTGAGGGAATCAGAATTGAGGTGCTCATGGGAGCAACCTAGAGTTGAGGGTTCAGTTTGGAGTGGTGTGAAGTGAGGGAAGATGGAAATCTTAAAGTCTTAGACGTGGGCAGTGTGTGGTGTTGAGTTACTGATCAAGAAAGAAAATTCTTGGCCACCTGGGTGGCTCAGTTGGTCAAGCGACTGCCTTCAGCTCCGGTCATGATCCTGGAGTCCCGGGATCGAGTCCCACAGCGGGCTCCCTGCTCAGCAGGGAGTTTGCTTCTCCCTCTGACCCTACCCTCTTTCATGCTCTCTCTCTCTCATTCTCTCTCTCTCTCGCTCAAATAAATAAATAAAAATCTTAAAAAAGAAAAAATTCTTAGAACACTGGGTGAGGAGCTGGAAGAAGCTGGTGTGTACTGGAATTCATATTTTTAAAGGGATTTGAATAATCTGCTTTGGACTCCCCCCCCCTCCCCAGGATCCACCTCCTTTTTCATGGTGTTTTTGCCTTACTCTTTTCTCGATGACTTCCTGAATGTTTTTACTGACTTTTTTCTCCTCTTACAAACCAAAAGAGAACCTCAGGGAATAAGGACTCTTCTAGCATACCTATGGATTTACTAAGTAACTTTGAGGCAAGTCATTAAAGTGTCTCATTTTTTTTTTCCCCCTCTGAAGGACAGGTTTGGTTCCTCTCTGCCTCTAAAAGATTGTATTAACTAAATGGGACCTGTAAAGTGGTTGCAAAGAAGCCATCTCTGAGAACATGATTGAGGTATTGATATTTAGAAGATGTGTGTTTCTTAGTTCCTTCTCAGCCTTGCTGCATATGTTCTGCCAGGGAATAGTTGATTTTGATTTGATACATGTCCAGTTTTTTAACTTTTCTCAAAGCCAACTTTTAGTAGCCCCAAATTTCATATTATTGTGTTACATTGTATTGACTACCATCCAGATGGAGATAGGGAAGTTAGAACTGGGGCTGAATGAGGTTGATTGATGAAGAATGTGAGAGAATTCACTGTTATTTTACTTTTGACAAACACTGACTTTCCTCATGAGCTCTGAGAATTCACTGAAAAATAGTATGCTAGACAGTTGAGTCTTTTGCTTTGGCCCAGGCACGTTGGCCTCATTGCCAGGTGGTGGGGAAGCAGTGTGCTTGTGGACAGTTTTAGTTGCTTTATTGTTAATATATTGAAATCTTGACTATTCCAACTTTTTCTTTGGGCATAATATTCTAAACACTTTGCCCATAGGTGAACTTACTTAATTTAGCTTAGAAGAAGTGTTCCTGAAAGTTTTGGCATTTCTCAGTTCTGACGTGGATTTGCTTAGGAGGGGGCAGTTTCCAATTCTGCCTCATACTTGATATCAGAATAGTGTTTACTTCAGTTGGTACTGATTAGTTATGTGATGTCAGCACAAAGGTGAAATGCAGGGGAAGGTGGAAGGTGGTAAGAACAGTGGAATTTTCAGGTTTCATTAATGGCTTTTAAGAAGGGAAGAGTGAAGTCCTGTTCCTATGGAGAAATTTGTCAGATGTTCTTTCTTGACCTCTTTGGGAGTGTAACCTAGTGTACTTGAGTCTGTTTTTCTGTTGCTCTGAAGTGATTCTGAAAATCATGGGCCGCTGGTTCAGGCTGTTTCAACACACCCTAGTCTTCCTCCTAGCCCCAGTAAGAGCAGGAGGAGCTTCAGGCTATAAAGTATATACCATACACTTACTTGGGCGTAAAAACCTGTGTAATATTTTGCTGTTATTTCAATCACAGGATCTCTTTTTGGTTTGTTTTTCAGAGGGTTTGGAAATAAGTTATGGGGGCTCAGAGGTCTGGGCAGGCTTTTGGTATAGCCTGCTTTAACATATGATTTTCCATTTTTCCTATCCTGTCACGTTTTTCCAGTGCTTTATTTGAGCCAGTCCTAGGTGGAAAATGGCAAATTACACATTTTCCCCTCCTTTTTAGTCTCTGGTGGACCTGTTGTCTGTGTCACAGTTTGATATCCCCAAAGTGAAAGGATTCTTTACTGCTTCAAATGGGGAGGGTGACAGAAGCTGAGCCGCGTTTTCTGGGCCAGAGAATGGATTCTGTCAGAGCAAAGAATAGTTGCAGAGACACAAACTGGGACCTTAAGCTGTGACTAACATTTTGGCAACATGCTTCCCTTTGCCAAATAACTTCTTTTCTTCTCGAGTGTGATTGTTGATCTCCTTCCCAAAGTAGGCTCTTGTTGCTACTGTTCTCCACACAACTCCCGAGCAGAAGTTGGCAGAGGTCCGGTTGATGGACTGTCTTGAGGGATATGCCCCGGATTAGAGTAAATGGGGTGTTCCATGTCAAAATGAGGTTCATTGGCAGATCCTGAGAGCTGCTCTGCAAGGAAATAGAGGCAGTGCTCTTTTCTGAATGTTCTTGCACTCCTTTATGCTTTTTCTAAATTCAAACCTGTTTCTTATTCATCTGCTGATTAAATGCAGAATCATTGCCTCTGCCTAGCTTTCAAAGTCCAGGGCACTGAGGAAAAGAGAGAGAAAGAATTTCCCACATTTTTTTGTTCCACTCTCACTCCCAAGTCTTTTAGCCTAGGGAGCCACAGGCTAAACTCACGAGCACTTCTTGGTATTATTATAGAGGGGTATTTTATTTTATTTTTTATTTCTAGAGTGCACGAGTGGGGAGGGGCAGAGGGAGAGAGAATCTTAAACAGCCTCCACACTGAGCGCCGAGCCCGATGGGGGGGGCTCAATCTCATAACCTTGAGATTATGACCTGAGCCAAAATCAAGAGTCGAACACTTAACTGGCTGAGCCGTCCAGGTGCCCTATAGAGAGTGGTATTTTAAAATGCTGAATAGAACTTACGGAGAGGGGTGCCTGGGTGGCTCATTCGGGTTGAGTGTCCAACTCTTGATCTCAGGGTTGTGAGTTTGAGCCTTGCGTTGGGGTCTGCGCTGGGTGTGGAGCCTACTTTAAAAAAAAACTTCATGGAGAAAAACAGTACTAGTAGGGAAAACAGGTGATTAATTTGCTAGGGTCTGTGTCAGTCTTAGATCTCTTAAGATTTTGGCTTAACATGCAGAAAGAGCATTTGGAGGCAAGTAAGTTACCAAGTTTGAGAGCCAGGAATTGGCTTCTAACTTGCCATATAACATGGCAAAGTTATAACAATTTAGAATGGCTATACTGAGTACTTGGTTCTACTTAGTAAGTGCCTTTTCAGTGTGTTCTACTTAGTAAATACCCTTTTGTTTTTTAGGGGATAATTAGTTGAAGATAACTTTGTCTCCAGTAGGTCTTGGGATGGATTATGAAGATCATTTCTTGCAGTCAATGGCAGTGGCCCTTGTAACATTGGAGATAACTCCAAAACAAATCGTCTGTCTCGTGGCCCTGGATATAGCTTCTTCCTGCCATCGTTAGCCCACACTATTCTGTTCCCCATATGCAGGTTTGGGAAACTAACAGGTTCAGATTCAGAGGTTTTGACTCTGATCCAGGGCTTTGATTGTGGTAACAAACAGGATTATTTGGAGTTGTGTTTAATCTTGTCTCAGATATTTCTTTACTGAAGAATGTCTTGAAGTTTGGCAGATCTGTATATCTAAGGAATGTATATTGATTTCTGTGTCACCTTTCTTATTGGTTTTCAAAAAAATTTTTTAGTTTTTTGAACTTTGTGGATTCAGATTAAGCTCCATTTAGATTTTGAGGCTCTCTGGTGAAAATAATTTGTTCTTAGTCAGTATTTATAATATTTCTTCAGTACAAATTCGTTGACCTACTTTCTAAGCATATAAAAATGCTGAATTCAGTAATCTCTTTTTTCTCCCAATAATCACTTCTTTTTTTTTTTTTTTTAAGATTTTACTTATTTGACAGAGAGACACAGTGAGAGAAGGAACACAAGCAGGGGGAGTGCGAGAGGGAGAAGCAGCCTTCCCGCTGAGCAGGGAGCCTGATGCAGGGCTCAATCCCAGGACCCTGGGATCATGACCCAAGCCGAAGGCAGATGCTGAACGACTGAGCCCCCCAGATGCCCCCCCCAATAATCCCTTCTGACCATGAAAACATTCTCCATATGTCCAAATTGGGACCGTTAGTTGCAAAAGAAGGTGGAAATTTTCTTATAAAGAAGTATAATCTAGTATGGGACAGGCTATCTGAGATTTGTGGATAAGTGAGTTTTCCTTCCGTCCACTTCTGCCTCCCAGTGCTCAGCTAGCAGTCAGGATCACAAAGTCGTTTAACCTCCATCACTGTCTTAGAAATAAGGATAGGACTGTCTTTAGCAAAATTTATTTATTTATTTATTGTTTAAGAAGCTTAATCTTATTTTTAGTAATCTCTACACCCAACGTGGGCTCGAACTCACAACCCTGAGATCAAGAGTTGCACACCCTTCCAACTGAGCAGCCAAGTGCCCCTGGCAAATTTTATTTTTTAAGTAGATAATACATTCCCATGGTTCAAAATTTGAAAATTAAAGAAGAATGTACACTGAATAGTCTGTCTTTTCTGCTTGTGTATTCATCAGTCCAGTTTATCCTCCCAGGGGCAGCTGATGTGTTCAGTTTCTTAAGATCCTTTCCAGAGATGACATATACATATAAAGTGTGTGTGTGTGTGTGTGTGTGTGTGTGTCTGTGTATGTATCTTGCTTTTTCTTGTAAACAAATGTAGCACGCTGTTAGTACTATCAGGGGGAGTGGGAGAGGTGAGAAGCAGGCTTCCCGCTGAGCAGGGAGCCCGATGCAGGGCTCGATCCCAGGACCCCAGGATCATGACCTGAGCCAAAGGCAGATGCTTAACTACTGAGCCACCCAGGTGCCCCAGTACTATCTGCATTTTTGAAAACTTATTTTGGCAGTCATTCCATATAAGCAGTAAGGAGATTTTGGCACCTGCCTTATACTGGTAGACATTTTAAATATTTCCAGTCTTATGCTATTACCAATTATGCTCCAGTGAATAACCATATATATTTGGCTCTTAGCATGCGTGACTGTATCTGTAGGGTAAATTATAAGTAGAATTGCCAAAGCTGATGTGTTTTTAGCCCTGTTGCTCATTTATTTGCCAAGAACTTTTGAGCTCCTACTGTGTGACAAGCACTGTGCTTCATCAGTGAACAGAACTGACTCAGCTCTTGCACTCATGCAGCTGTATGGTCTGGTGGGTAAGACATCCGTTAAACAATAATAAATTACTGCTGCTGTAAATCCTGTGGAAACAGCTAATGGGAAGCCTAACCAGGTTGATTGAGAAACAGTGCAAAGAGGGAATGTCCTTAAGGAATTGACTTTTAAGGCTGAAACCTAAAGGATGGGGGGCAGACCAAAGAGTGTTGCAGATGGAGAGAATGGCGTAGGTGAAGGTCCTGAGGAGGGAAAGAACATGGCTGTTTTGAAGAATTGAAGGAAGTAAGTTCCAGTGTGTCTGGAGCTTGAGGAGTGAGAAGCAGAGAGGTAGGAGGTAAGGCTTCAGGGATGTGAGGTCTCCAAAAAAAACCACATAAATAACAGTGGATTTTGAGCCCAGTCTTTACAGGAGAGATTTTTTTTTTTTAAAGATTTTATTTATTTATTCATGAGATTTTATTTTTATTTATTCATGAGAGACAGAGAGAGAGAGAAGCAGAGGGAGAAGCAGGCTCCCAAGGAGCAGGGAGCCCGATGCGGGACTCGATCCCAGGACCCTGGGATCATGACCTGAGCCGAAGGCAGACGCTTAACCATCTGAGCCACCCAGGCGCCCCAGGAGAGATTTTTTTTAAATTAACATATAATGTAGTATTGGTTTCAGGGGTACAGGCCTGTGGTTCATCAGTCTTAACACATAGCACTCACCACAACATCCCCTCCCCAGTGCCCATCACCCAGCCACTCCATCCCCCCACTCCCCTCCCCTCCCCTCCAGCAGCCCTCAGTTTGTTTCCTGAAATTAAGAATCTCTTATGGTTTGTAGGAGAGATTTTTTTTTGTCAGTTTTTTTCACAGATACTAATTTACTAGTGTTGATGCTGAAATCATCTGTGTCGTAAAGAAATCTGATGCTTGTACAATGGAACATGTTTTCTGTAAGAACCTTTTTGGGGTGGCTGAGTGATGGACACTGGGAGGCGCATGTGCTATGGTGAGCGCTGTGAATTGTGTAAGACTGATGAATCACAGACCTGTACCCCTGAAACAATGTATGTTAATTTTTAAAAAATGGAGAAAAAAAAACTTTTTTGGATAAAGGCTTTTCTTTTAGTCTTGATTTCTCTTAGGTCCAGCAAGCACCCAGTCTTGTCAGATTATGGGGGATGATGAGATGGTTAGTTTCCCACACCTGCTATTTAGGAACAGAAAACCTATTTACTTCTTGAGAATATTGACTTTTTTGTAAGCCTCATAGGGCCAGAGAGAGAGCACAGATGTTCACATTATGAACTGGTGAATATAATACTCTGTCGTACCCATTATCTAGGCCGTATGTCTTAACATGATGCATAACTCTTGTTGGACGTACAAATGAATCAGTAGCCCAAGGGGTCATTATAACTCTGAATATATGAAAGCATTTTTAACTGCAAGTGTATTGACTTCTGTTCAGAAATCACAGTACTCTTGCTCAAAGCCCAGATGGTCCTGTTTGATTTAGTACCTTTCCTGTGTAATTGGATGAGCTTGCCCTGTTTTCATAACTTAAAGTAGAATCTTGGTTTAGCAGCCCAACACTAGCGAGCAAGGAATGAAAATGTGCAAATTTTTCTAGCATTTCAGCAAGAAGCGTCTGTGTATCTGATGGCTTAAGGGCATTAGAGTGGGAGAAGAGACTCCTCAACAATGAAAGTGACAGCTTTGTTATTAGATTATCTGTGGTGAGTTGGGACTTAATATATTATCTTTGAAATGAGGCGTGACACCTCTCTCCATGTGAAGTCTGGATCAACATTTTATGGAGCATCTGTTTAAGTTTTCTTTCAGGCCTTTTCTAATGGAGACTGTCATCACTGGATTTGCCTTCTGACTGTTCTCTGTATAGGCTTTTTCACTTGTCTGTCTGGGGCGTGTGGAATGAAGGCTGGCACATGGAAGCTGAGGCCTGGTCACATGAGACATGGCTACCCTACAGTGAGAAGAGCCGTTTTTTGTCATCAGTGACTAGGTTTCAGCCTCCCTTGTAAGCAGCCTTTTAATCTAATTAAGTTTCTTTAAAACAGTTTCTTGGAACTTCTAGAGATATTTTGACCACAGATATTGGTTGTTTTTGTTTTTCAGTTAATTGTGTTAAATCGAAAACAAAACCTAAAAAAGGAGCTAAGGTAATTGATTTTAAGATCTGTCCTTCTGTTTTTGTGCCTACTTTTGAAATTAATTTTGGTCATGATTTTTTTTAAGATTTTTATTTATTTGACAAAGAGAGGCACAGCGAGAAAGGGAACACAAGCAAAGGGAGTGGGAGAGGGAGAAGCAGGCCTCCTGCAGAGCAGGGAGCCCGATGCGGGGCTGGATCCCAGGACCCTTGGGATCATGACCTGAGCCGAAGGCAGACGCTTAATGACTGAGCCACCCAGGTGCCCCTTGGTCATGATTTCTTATAGTGACCTGGAAGTTCCTCACATATCTGACATGTGGTACACTCTGCGGTGGTGAACGTTTTTAGGTGACAACCAGGCTGTGGCAGAGATTGAGGTCACATTAGGCAGCCTGCTTTCATTAGAGTTGAATCTGAGATGCAGGTTCTAGAATTAAGCATAATGGCCTTTTAATTATTTTGGTTGGTTTGGGATTTTCTGCTGTTCTTAATTACATTGGTAACAGATCCATTACAGACCTTATGTTTTGAAATTTTGGTCAGTCTGAAGTTTGGTTTTGCTTATACAATGTTAGGATTTTTTGGTTTTTAGTAATTAAATGTTTGGATTTTTTAATTTTCATAGTAAGAATACATAATTTAAACATTCAATAGTACTAGAAGACTTACAATTAAAAGAACAGCTGCTCCATCTTTCCTTAACTGTCCTCAGTCACTTTTAATACTTCAGTGGTTTTTTTTCTGATGCATATTATTTCCATATTTTTACATAGTATGCTTATAGTATGCTTATACAGTATGCTTATACTGTTATTTCTTGTTTTTTCCAGTCTTAGATATTATCTGTTGAATTTCTGCTATGGAAGATGATTTTGCATTTTTTGAAGATTTTTTTAAAAGATCACGTATTTATTTTATATATAGCAAGAAAGCGTGCACACACATGTACAAGTGGAGTGGGGTGGGGGGGAAGGGCAGAGGGAGAGTGGGAGAAGCAGACTACCCACCGAGCGTGGAGCTCAACACAGGGCTTGATCCCACGACCCCTGAAATCATGACCCAAACTGAAATCAAGAGTGGGATGCCTGACTGAGCCACCCAGGTGCCCCAAAGATTTTTTTATTTTTTTATTTTTAAGTAATCTCTACACCCAATGTGAGGCTCAAACTTAACCCTGAGATCAAGAGTCACATGCTCTACCAACTGAGCCAGCCAGGTGCCTCTGATTTTGCATTCTTATACTACTAGCTACCCTCAACCCTTCCTGCTATCCTTTTTTTTTAAGATTGATTTATTTATTTTGAGAGAGTGAGAATGAGAGAGAGAGAGAGAGCACATGAGAGGGGGGAGGGTTAGAGGGAGAAGCAGACTCCCCGCCGAGCAGGGAGCCCGATGCGGGACTCGATCCCGGGACTCCAGGATCATGACCTGAGCCGAAGGCAGTCGCTTAACCAACTGAGCCACCCAGGCGACCCCCTTCCTGCTATCCTAATACAGTTTTGATTAAATCAATATTTTGTATGTTTTTATATGTCAGGGTTCAATCAGAAAAACAAACCATTCTTGATATTTCAAAGAGGATATTAGATGCTTACAAAATCAGTGGAAGGTCATGGGAATGCCACCTTGCAGGGATTCCAAAGAAACTGCTACTATTAATAATCTTTGCTATCTTAAACACCAAAGCAGGCAATTTGTAGAATATTGGAAACTTGCAAAACCACATGACTGGGGCGCCTGGGTGGCTCAGTTGGTTAAGCGACTGCCTTCAGCTCAGGTCATGATCCTGGAGTCCTGGGATCGAGTCCCACATCAGGCTCCCTGCTCAGCGGGGAGTCTGCTTCTCCCTCTGACCCTCTGCCCTCTCGTGCTCTCTCTCTCATTCTCTCTCTCTCAAATAAATAAATAAAATCTTTAAAAAAAACCAAAACAAACCACATGTCTGTCATCTGTTAGAGGCCACACACCTGCTTATTGCTATTAGAAGAGCAATAATGGCACATACCTTCCTTACATCTTCTAGGTCTTGAATGAATGACTCTGTACTGATGGAAGTTAAACCACAACCCCGGGGCGCCTGGGTGGCTCAGTCGTTAAGCATCTGCCTTCCGCTCAGGTCATGATCCCAGGGTCCTGGAATCGAGCCCCGCATAGGGCGCCCCGCTCGGCGGGAAGCCTGCTTCTCCCTCTCCCACTCCCCCTGCTTATGTTCCCTCTCTCGCTGTGTCTCTCTCTGTCAAATAAATAAATAAAATCTTCAAAAAAACAAAACAAAACAAAACCACAACCCCATTGAAAGAGCATTCTGGGCAATGTAGTTCCCAGGTTTTCAGTCTCCCCTTCTGTCCACCATGAGCCAGAAAGAGGGTAGAGGTAAATATAGCCTAAAGAAGAAAAATTGACGTCCAATATAATGACTGTCTGTACTGTGATTATACTGTATTTCCTTACACATTTTCCCTTTAAATATAATAATCACCATTCTTTCTTTTTCTTTTTTTCTTCCTTCCTTCTGCTTGATTTATTGAGTATCAATCGCTGATTCATCCCTAAACTCTGGCAAAGTATAAATCTCTTTTCAGTACAAATACTTTAGTGGACCCTCTTTTGGAGTCTTTATGAAAAAGGGTTCCATTGGAGGGGGTGCATTTTGGGGGGCCTTGCATGTTTCTGCCCACACACTGGTTGGAAGTTTGACTAGATATAAAATGTTATATTGGAGATGGCATTTCTTTGGAAATTTTAAGCCTCGTTTTGTGGTCTAACTTAATAGTAGTATTGTGAAGTTTGATGTTACTCTGATTCTGGATTCTTGTATGGAATTTGTTGTTGTTGTTTTTTTAAGATTTTATTTATTTGACAGAGACACAGCAAGAGAGGGAACACAAACAGGGGGACTGGGAGAGGGAGAAGCAGGCTTCCTGCCGAGCAGGGAGCCTGATGCGGGGCTCTATCCCAGGATCATGACCTCAGCCGAAGGCAGATGCTTAATGACTGAGCCACCCAGGCACCCCTGGAATTTATTTTTTCTTTGAAAGATTTTAAGGTGTTGTCTTTACCCCAGGTGTTCTGAAATACAATGATATGTGACTGTGTACCTTTGTGTGACTATTCTAAAATTCATCATGTTTGGCATTCAGTGAGCCTTTTCAGTCTGAAGTGTATTTCGATCTGTCCTGGGAAATTTTCTTTTATTATATTTTTGATAATGTATTCTTTGATAGTTCTTTCCTTTGTCTTTCTGGGAACCCCTGTTATCCAGATGGTGAAATTCCTACACTGGTCCTCTTAATTTTTTTTTTCCTCGTGATTTTGTCTTTTTTTTTTTCTCATTCAGTTTTCAGATATTCTGAGTTTTTTCTTCCAGCTCTTCTATTGTATTTTTAGTATTTGCTATTGATGTTCTAAATTTCCAGGAGCTTTTTGTTCTCAGAATTTATATATAAGTATTTTTACACATTGTTAGGAATTCGGTTTTGTTTACTTTGATTCCTGTCTTTTCTGTTAGAGATTTTCTTCAAATATCTGGTAATTTTTGGCTGTCTGTTTACTTTTGAGAATGAGGCACTTACAAGCTCTGAGTGTGGAGCCCTGGCTCATTAAGTGGTAGGCATTCACCATAGATTGTATTGGCAGCTGGTCATTTTCCTTGGAGAGGACTCCTGTAGTCTCCTGCTAGAGAAAGACAAGCCCAGCAGCAGGTGTTTTGGAGCCAAGTGGGGGAACAGAGCTGGGGAAGGAAAGAGGTCTCATCGTTGAGTAGATAGAGGTTCACTTGATCTCCCTATTTTCAGTATGGTACTCCTGCCCTAGGCTGTAACTGCTTACTTGGTTCAGAGGCCCTCTGCCTGGCAGCACGGGCAAGGGAAAGAGGGGATCTCTTTCTTACATAAGACTTTCAATCAGTTCTCCTGTTCTAGCCCCTCTGACTCCCCTTTGTTCAGAGGTGCCTTCAGTTTCTGAGCTTTTTCTGAGTTCTGTGGTGGGAATTTACTTTTTGCTGCAAGCGTTTTAACTTTTTCCTTTCTGCAAGGTTACTTGTCACTAGTGCATGTGCCTTCCAGCTTCCAAAATTTTGTTGACATCTTTCTGCTGTTGCATCGTTTTCCATTTACTTTGTTTTTTAAGGCTTATGCCTTTAAAAACATCCCTTTGCTGTCATTTTAATGGCGTTTCATGAGGGAACACTGATAAATGCCTTCCACACATTTATGTTTAACCAGCATATTCATCAGCTTTTCCTTGCTGCTCTCCATTCAGTCACAATAGTGTTGGTGTAATTGAGTACTAATACTCCTTCAGAACACTGTTTTTCAGACTTCCCTAAGACCGAGAATTACTTAAGGTGCTTGTTGAATATATAGATCTCTTTGCTGGAAGATTTCTGATTTTTTTTTTTTTAAGATTTTATTTATTTATTTGACAGAGACACAGCGAGAGAGGGAGCACAAGCAGGGGGAGTGGGAGAGGGAGAAGCAGGCTTCCCGCTGAGCAGGGAGCCCGATGCGGGGCTCGATCCCAGGACCCTGGGATCATGACCTGAACCGAAGGCAGACACTTAATGATTGAGTCACCCAGCACCCCAGATTGCTGATTTTAGTAGGTCTAGATTAGGACCCTGGCATGCGTGCGTGCGTGCGTGTGTGTGTGTGTGTGTGTGTGTGTGTGTTTAAGATTTTATTTATTTATTTGACAGAGACACAGTGAGAGAGGGAACACAAGCAGGGGGAGTGGGAGAGGGAGAAGCAGGTTTCCCGCCGAGCAGGGAGCCCGATGCGGGGCTCAATCCCAGGACCCTGGGATCATGACGCAAGCTGAAGGCAGACGCTTAACGATTGAGCCACCCAGGCGCCCCATGCGTGTGTGTTTTAAACAGATACCCTAAGATGGGTTTTATCTTCAGGCAAGTTTGGAAACTGTTTTAGAAGGGTCTTCTAAACCTTTATTACTCCCAAGTCTCTGAGGCAAACTCCTCCGGCTCCACCTAATACTGCTTTTGTATTCAGACTGTGTTTTAGTCTGTCCGGCATTGGTCTGGATTTCTAAATTATTGTGTCCTTCATCTGGTTAACTCCTCTCTTCTCTGGTGAAAAGCTTACTGATGTTAATAACTTTGGCCTTGTGTGACTCCCATTTTTTTTTAGCCAGCACTTCTAGACTCATTGCTTGGTTGCTTGGTTCCTGGCCTGTGTGGGTGGGGAGGAAGTATTAGTTATGAACATTGAGCTACTCTCTGCATCATTTCACTGTCTAAATCCAAGAATCTGTTAAATTTTTTTTGAAGTGTAAAATTGACTCAGGCTTTGAAAACAGATGTACTAATTATCTGCCTTGGATTTATGCAGCATCATTTTTGGAGATATTAAAAGCTGTGATTTGAAGTTTGTTTTTAACTTTGATAATATGAAAGGGCACATTCTCTTCTCCTTCTTGTATTATGGATCCCTAAGGCCCAGAAAAGAAAAATGGCTGTACCTTTTACTACCAGTCTGTAAGGCATCTGGAAATGAGGTGTTTGCAGCTGCTCCTTGGTTGCTGTGAATTGCTTGGCAGTCATGAACCAAATAGTGCATGTCTTACAGTGTTGTAGAGGCCAAGTGTAGGATCCTAGTTCTTAGTTCTTGGAAATCTTGTGGCTGTTACTAGCCAAAATATAGCCCAAGGAAGTCATGCTGGCTCTGACATGGAGCTGATTTACATTCTAAGATGAACAGCTCCATAGAAACAGCAAGTTCCTGTGAAACAGTTTTGGTGAGTGAAGTCACGAAAACAGTGTGAAATCTAAAGTATTACTGTCTCACAGATTATTGATCACTGGCTGTGTTATGAAGCACTACTTTGAACTGTTACTGATTCTGAAACTGATTTACTGCAGTTGACTATTTCTGTACACCTTCCCCCACTTTTCCAATACTTTAGTGTTTTCACGTTAACAGGATTTTCTCTTTGCTTTGAGGGGTGTAGTAGGGGCCGATGATGTTTGGTGAGGCCACTCCCTAATCTCTGTTTAGGATGATTTTCAGACATTTAATTTACAGTTTCTCTTGCCTTAATTAATCTCTAGCCATCTTTTTTTATGAAGCCATTCTTTGCAGCTGTGGTTATTTATTTGAACATAAGAATAGACTTCTCATTGATTTGTCATCATTTTAGATAAGAGGACTTGGCTCCTGAGTATGTGGGAATAACCCATGGTATCTAATATTTACTATATCAAGTAGTATGTGACTAAGTAGACTTCTGAGTTTATGTTTTTAGGGCTTTATTTAATTAATTTATTTGTTTAATTTATTTATTTGACAGAGACAGAGAGAGAGCACAAGCAGGGGGAGCAGCAGAGGGAGAGGGAGAAGCAGGCATCCTGCTGAGCAGGGAGCCCGATTCGAGGGTGGATCCCAGGACGCTGGGATCATGACCTGAGCCAAAGGCAGACACTTAACCGACTGAGCCACCCAGGCACCCTATTTATTTATTTTAAAGATTTTATTTATTTACTTGAGAGAGAGAGCACAGAGGGAGAAGGAGAAGCAGACCCCCACTGAGCAGGGAGCCCAATGTGGGGCTTGATCCCAGGATTCTGGGATCATGACCTGAGCCAAAGGCAGACACTTAACTAACTGAGCCACCCAGGTGTCCCTGTTTCTAGGGATTTTAAACAAATCTAGGACAAGAGGAGTGTCACAGGAGGAAAAGCTGCATCGTTGGGATGTATACTTAACGTTTCTTATTAGAGAAATTATATTGAAAGGATTTCATCATACAGTTACATATCTTTATTCTACGTCTTTTCTCTTTCAGGCTTGTGTGCTGCTTGTAACAGTGAAAGATCATTGATGTGGAGAGTAAAACATTCAGGTTTAGTTGTAGAAGTTGTAGGATTTTCAGTTTAAATATTCATGGTGCATATGTGATTTTTTTTTTTTTATTACTTGTTTTGGATCAATCAGATTTGCTGCATAGTTGAATTTCCATGATGGAAAATGCCTGCAGTTGGAAAAATGATTTTTTTCCCCTTCGTGGAGTAACCTTGGAGTTTTAATTAATTCCATCTCTGTGCATGACAGAAATATGTTTCACCAGAGGTTTGACTGAATTGAATTTCAAGGGGAAGGTAGCACATTCTGCATTGAGAGAAGAGGGCTGTGGATTATTTTTAAAACTATATAAAGCTGTTTTTGCATGGGTTGGGGGAAGGGTGGTAAGGTATCTGTAACATGAAAGTTATTCTAGTCTGTTTCTTTTTATTTAGAGAAACCAAAATGCTTTAGTGGAAGCCCTCCACCATATTCTGTCCTAGAACACATAAAGGCGTGTTCATAAGTCTGTGTTGACATCAGTTCCCACGTAATTATAGGAACCTGTTTGGCTCCTGCTGTTTGTCAGTCTCCTGGAGTGGCACGTGAATACTCTTAGGTAGCTCCTGGCACTTGTCCCATGTTGGGGTTCTTCGGTTTGGGAACTGGATGCCATTGTGGTTACCGTGGTAGTGAACTCCTACCTTGCCATGCTGTACTGCTTTTCAGGAGCAAAACTGAAGGGCAGGTGGACAGGCAGACATTATCGTCAGGTGATTTTTAACCCTGGAAGGCTTCCAGTTAGTATCTGGGTCCCTAGCTGTGCTTAAACCAAGCGGTCAAGTACAGTCTGTGGGGTTAATCAATCAATAACTGATTGAACTTGTTTACTTTGGGTGTGGAACTGTTAGTTGGTTTAAACTCCTTTGGTACAGACATATTGGACAGAGAAGGATACTACTTTTAAGGGGTTTGGAGAACGGCCTGTAAGGTCTCCCACTCTCGTCTGTGATCTGTTCTAGCTACCCTGGCTTTCTCGTTCTCTCGCCAGGTCATGCTCCTTCCCATCTCGGGCTTTTTACTTGCTGTTTTTTAATTCTTCTTGGAGTGCTCTTCCCCCAGATGTTCATAGGGGTTGCTCTGCTCATGGAGAGACTTCTTTGTGGAGAGCCAGCCCCCCTCCCTGCAACCCTATCTAAGAGAACATTCCTCCATACTCCTACTTTCACCCTTCATGATTTTTTTTTCATTCTTTTTATCAGTAACTGAGATAGGAGATATTATTTGTTTTCTTGTTTATCTCTTCCACTAGAATGTAAGCCCCAGGATTGTAGAAACTTGTTCAGCCTCTAGAACTGGGTTTATCAACCTCAGCATTATTGACATTTTGGACTAGATAATTCTTTGTTGCGGGGGGGCTGTCCTAGGAATTATAGAATGTTTTCTATCCACTAGAGGCCAGTAACACCCCCTAGTCATGATAATCAAAAATGTCTCTAGACATTGCCGCATGTCTCCTGGGAGACAGAATCATTCCCCTCAGGACCATTGTTACACAACAATGCTTTGGCACCTAGTGGGTGCTTAAGAAATATTTATTGAATGGATTAAGTGATGGGTGCTCAATAAATATTCACTGGATGATAAATTCATGAATGAATGAATTCAGCAAGTTAAAAACGTTTGGAGCACTAAACCAAGCACATATCCTCCTTGTTTCTTCCTTTTCTTTTTCTTTTTTTAGATTTTATTTATTTGTCAAAGAGAACACATGCTTGCACAAGCAGGGGGAGCAGCAGGCAGAGGGAGAGGGAGAAGCAGGCTTCCCCGTTGAGCAAAGAACCTGATGTGGGGATTGATCCCAGGACCCTGGGATCATGACCTGAGCCTAAGGCAGACACTTAACCGACTGAGCCATGCAGGCGCCCCTCATTTTGAACTTGTTTGATGTGAATGTTTCTAGGGTTTGTTGTGTGGTTATGAACATTTGATTCATTAATGGGTTTTAATGTCTGTGCTTGGAAAGTCTTGCCACCCCACCTACTTGGATTATTAAACCCACATTAGGCAAGGCTGTGGTTCCTTCTGGCTGGGATTAAAGTACATCAAACACAAACCCCATTTTGCATGGTGACTTTCTTTGTTCCAAAGCAACTGATTTTCTATTTCTGCCAAACATTTATGTTCCATCTCTGATACTATTAGATTTATTTTGATTTGAACTGTTGAATCAGAATTCCATTGAGGGGTATGTCTAGAATCTTTCCTCTTGAAGACACAACTCTTTTCTTTAGATTATCTGGAGACAAGAGTAGGCAGAGTTATTGGTCTTTCAGAGAGGATCTTGAAATGTCTCTTTCATTTGTCTCTCTGTTTCTTTAAATTTATTTATTTATTTGAGAGAGGGAGCGCACCAGTGGGGAAGAAGGGGGGAGAGGGAGAAGCAGACTGGAGAGGGAGAAGCAGATTCCCCACTGAGTGGGGAGCCCGATGTGGGCCTCCATCCCAGGACCCTGGAATCACAACCTGAGCCAAAGGCAGACATTTAACCAACTGAGCCAGCCATGTGCTCCTTCTCTGTTTCTTTATATTGGGGAGAGGTTTAATAGGATATTAAAGACTTGAACATGGGGGCACCTGGCTGGCTTAGCTGGTGGAGCCCGCAACTCTTGATCTCGGGGTTGTGAGTTCGAGCCCCACATTGGGTGTAGAGATTACTTAAAAATAAAATCTTAAAAAATAAAAAATTGAACATGTATTTAAGAAAGGAGAGAGGGGTGCCTGGGTGGCTCATTCAGTTAAGCATCTGTTTTCCGCTCAGGTCATGATCCCAGTGTCTTTTGATTGAGCCCCACATTGGGCTCTCTGCTCAGCAGGGAGTTTCCTTCTCCCCTTCCCCCTCCCCCGACTCATGCTTGCTCTCTCTCCTTTCCTGAAATAAGTAAATAAAATCTTTAAGAAAGAAAAAGAGGGGGTGCCTAGCTGGCTCAGTCGGTAGAGCATGTGACTCGATCTCTGGGTCATGAGTTTGAGCCCCATGTTGGGCATAGAGAGTACTTAAAAAAAAAAAGAAAAGAATTTTCTTGACATCCCAAATTCATATTCATATAACTGATTCCTGTAAGGTAAAACTAAGGCCCTTGAGACTTTGCTGAGGGAGGAAGCCTACTTTTTAAGGTCAGTTTTTTTTTTTCTCCCCTATGGGATTTTTTTGGGTACTTCAGTACAAAAACTGTAATTTACTTGGTAATCAAAGCTGAGATAAAAGGAAAATGCTGTTACCTAAGGTCTCTTAGCATGAAAGTAGATAGCATTTAGATTTAGAATTAAAATTTTTTTTCTTTTAAAAATAACTTGCAATTGAAACTTGAGTTTTATAATAGCAGAATGCCATTTGAATAAAGGCCGCAAATGGTAGTGGTAACTAGAATACTTTTGAGATAATTTTAAATATATGAGAAAAGCAGCAACTGAATTGAATTCTTCATTTATCAAATGTGAAAGGTCAGCGTCTTTGTACTTGGGAAGTCTCCTGCTCTTAAAATGTAGGAATACATATTTGGAATGAAATGTTAGGAAATTGAATGGAAAAATAGGTTTATTTTTTGAGGAATAGAAGAGACTGCTTTTTAAAAGTGCATTGCTTGAGTTTTATGAAGACTTATCTCTGAATTCTTTGATAAATTTGACATCAGGAAATTTGAAATAATGCTCTCTGATCTTGATTTCAAAGAAACTGACTCCTGAGGATGTGAAAAGCTTATTCTATCATGGTTTCTAAGGTAGAAGGGCTTAAGAAGGGAATGAGAATTGGTGTGTTGCTAAGCTGGAGGCAGCCTCACAATATTTCTGAAAATCAAGGACTCTGAAGAACACAGATGGTGAGGTTCGTAGTTCTAATTTAAAAGATCAGAAAGGAAAGACTTAAAATTCTGTAAAGAACCCTTTTTTTTCTTCTTAGGTTTAATCTCAGGAATGTTACTTTTTTTTTTAAGAGATTTTATTTATTTATTTGACAGAGAGGGAACACAAGCAGGGGGAGTGGAAGAGGGAGAAGCAGGCTTCCTGCTGATGTGGGGCTCGATCCCAGGACCCCGGGATCACGACCTGAGCCGAAGGCAGGATCGTGGGAGAGGGAGAAGCAGGCTTCCTGCTGAGGTGGGGCTCGATCCCAGGACCCCGGGATCACGACCTGAGCCGAAGGCAGACGCCTAATGACTGAGCCACCCAGGAGCCCCAGGAATGTTACTTTTTAAAAAATTGCAGTACACAGTACTTCCAGAAGGACTGAACTTGTCCTTTGATTAAAAGTAGTTGGTCCAGGGGCACCTGGGTGGCTCAGATGGTTAAGCGTCTGCCTTAGGCTCAGGTCATGATCTCAGGGTCCTGGGATCGAACCCCACATTGGGCTCCCTGCTTGGCGGGGAACCTGCTTCTCCCTCTCCCTCTACTGTTCTCCCTGCTTGTGCTCTCTCACTCTCTCTGTCAAATAAATAAATAAAATCTTAAAAAAAAAAAAGTAGTTGGTCGGGGCACCTGGGTGGCTCAGTCACTGGGGCGTCTGCCTTTGGCTCAGGTCATGATCTCCAGGTCCTGGGATCAAGTCCCACATCGGGCTCCCTGCTCAGTGGGGAGTCTGCTTCTCCCTTTCCGTCTGCCTCTCCCCTCCACTTGTGCTCTCTCTCTCAAATGAATAATGAATAAATACAATCTTTTTTTTTTTAATTTTATTTATTTGACAGAGAGGGAACACAAGCAGGGGGAGTGGAGGAGGGAGAAGCAGGCTTCCCGCTGAGCAGGGAGCCCGATGCAGGGCTTGATCCCAGGACCCTGGGACCATGACCTGAGCCGAAGGCAGACACTTACGACTGAGCCACCCAGGCGCCCCTAAATAAAATCTTTTTATAAAAATAAATAAAAGTAGTTGGTCACTAAAATTTGTCATTCTGTGGGGCACCTGGGTGGCTCAGTTGGTTATGTGTCTGACTCTTGATAGCAGCTAAGGTCTTGATCTCAGGGTTGTGAGTTCAAGCCCTGCATTGGGCTCCATGCAGGGCATGGAGCCTACTTAAAAAAAATTGTCATTCTGTTATAAAACTTTATGAAGGGTTTTTGGTTCACTTGTTTTTAACTAAAAGTTCTCAGAGCAGACCCTCTGCTTTGGTTTAGTGATTGTATCAATATTAAATTAGTTTGAATAAAGCTTTTGGGGGTTTTCAGGGGAAGGAATGTTGTATTAACATAAATTTACTTAAGTTGGGCTGCTCTTGGGAAACATAGAGCTGTTTGTATTTTATTAATAAAATAGAAATTTGGGGTGGGTTGAATTTTCATTTGGGGAAAATAGTAGGAAATTGCTACACCAAACCAGTTTCCATCGCAAATGTTTTTTGGGGTGATTAGTGAAATAGCAGGGGATCAGAAGATCTAGATTTGAGTCCTAAATCTGCAGTTTACTCTAGAATGATCTTGGGCAGTTGCCCTTAGAGCAGTTGCCCTTAGATCAGTCTTTTCTCTCTAGTGTGCATGCATGCGATAGCACCCACTCCTGGAGCTTGAATGTCCTCGCCTGTAGAATGGGAAGCAGTGATACTCGACCATAGTGTATCATTGCATACTCAGTGTCAATAATAGGAGCACGTCACTCATGTAGTCTTTGTGGAGGCAGAAGAAAGGTTGAGAAGCACTGCTGATTGTCAGCACAAAAGCCTGTCTCTTGATGAAGGTGATTTTTTTTTTTTTTTTTTTTAGTGGATCTATTTTGAAATTGGAGTTTGAATTGAGCCTATTTTAAGAAGGCATCTGTGGGCGCCTGGGTGGCTCAGATGGTTAAGCATCTGCCTTCGGCTCAGGTCATGATCCCGGGGTCCTGGGATCGAGTCCCGCATCGGGCTCCCTGCTCAGCGGGAAGCCTGCTTCTCCCTCTGCCTCTCTTTCTCTCTCTCTGTCTCTGTCTCTCATGAATAAATAAATTAAAAAAAAATCTTAAAAAAAAAAAAGGCATCTGTAACTGTGTATTATATTAGTGGTCTTTTCCAGTGGATTGCTTTAAAAAAAAGATGTGCCTTGCTAGAGAATTACTGTTTTGCCTTATAAACGGTGCTCACTGTTAGGCATAAGGTTGTTCCTTTAAGTGATTCTTACTTTGTAGCATGTAGGTTGGATTACCCGTGGATATGAAAAGAATTAGGGACTTGTCTTAGTCTCTTTTCCCGATCATTCTAGGAGACCGTTTTGGCAATGGCAAAGGTAGGTAGAACTGGAAACTCAGAAAAGGCAGGAACTGAGGTGACTGGAATTAGTTGAAAATGTTTGTTTCTGAATAGATTATTATTATTTCCTATTGTTTTCTGCTAGCTTTTTATTTTTTATTTATTTTTAAAGATTTTATTTGAGGGGCGCCTGAGTGGCTCAGTCATTAAGCATCTGCCTTCAGCTCCAGTCGTGATCCCAGGGTCCTGGGAGCTCCCTGCTCCACGGGAAGCCTGCTTCTCCCTCTCCCGCTCCCTCTGTTTGTGTTCCCTCTTCCGCTGTGTCTCTCTCTGTCAAATAAATAAAATGAAATAAAAATATTTTATTTGGGAGAGAGAGGGAGGGCATGAGTAGTGGAGAAGGGGGAGAGGGAGAGGGACAAGCAGACTCCCCACTGAGTGTGGAACCCGACGCAGGTCTCGATCCCAGGACCCTGAGATCATGACCTGAGCCGAAGTCAGATGCTTGATCCACTGAGCTACCCAGGTGCCCCTCTGCTAGCTTTTTAAAAAAATGCTTTGGGGGGAACTGTCAGAGCAAACCCAGAGAATTCAAACAGAAGAAAGTATTTTTCTCTATATCTTCCTTTTATTTTAAATTTGCATGTCCCCTCCATTATAGATGGATCATGAGGATTTACTGTTTTGATCAATTTTTATTTATTTTTTAAGATTTTATTTATTTGAGGGGCGCCTGGGTGGCTCAGTCATTAATTAAGCATCTGCCTTCAGCTCAGGTCATGATCCCAGGGTCCTGGGATCGAGCCCCGCATCAGGCTTCCTGATCAGCGAGAGGCCTGCTTCTCTCTCTCCCACTCCCCCTGCTTGTGTTCCCTCTCTCGCTGTGTCTCTCTCTGTCAAATAAATAAAATCTTAAAAAAAAAAAAGATTTTATTTATTTGAGAGAGAGAGAGAAAGACCATGAGGTGGGAGGTGGGGCAACAGGAGAGGGAGAAGCAGGGCTCAGTCCCAGGACCCTGAGATCATGACCTGAGTTGAAGGCAGACGCTTAACCAACTGAGCCACCCACGTGCCCCAATTTTGATCAGTTTTTAAAGTCTAGTATGTTAGATCCCTGGCAAAGAAGAACTAGACTTAGCTTTGAAACCAGACATCAGAAGGTGTTTTCCCTTGAAGGATGGTCAGCTGCTCAATTCTTTTTTTTTTCTTAAAGATTTTATTTATTTATTTGAGAGAGAGAGAATGAGAGACAGAGAGCACGAGAGGGAAGAGGGTCAGAGGGAGAAGCAGACTCCCTGCCAAGCAGGGAGCCCGATGTGGGACTCGATCCCGGGACTCCAGGATCATGACCTGAGCCGAAGGCAGTCGCTTAACCAACTGAGCCACCCAGGTGCCCTGGCTGCTCAATTCTTGAAGTGAGTTCAGACACCATTCCCCATGGGAACCATCTAGCCTAAGTCTAGTTGTCCAAAGTCTACTGTCCAGTTCTTTGTGATTGGAGCAAAAAGCTCTGTTGGGCATCCAGCCTGTAGTGGCATTGTTGGAAGGGTTAAGATTGTGAAGACCTTCACAGTCATGTTTCTGATCAAATTCTACCCGCCTCTAAAGGTTCTTGGTTTTTAGAACCTTTGGAATATTTGCTCTTTTCTTTCATCATTGAGAAAGTGTTTAAATGGTTTTGAGAGCATTGAGGGAAATGTTTAAGTGGTTACTCCTTTAATCACAGAGAAATTTTGATCACCTGTGTAAAGAGTTCAGAACCAAACTTCCTCAGTGGATTGCTATGCTGGTTTGATCTTTTAGGCTTGGCTTGGTACACATGGTCTCTCATCTGTGCTAGGGGCTACCTGTGAGATTTCCTGTGTCCTAATCTCATTAATCACCCTGCTTGGAAGCAGTTCTTCCCTGGATTAATTTTTGAAGTTGATTACCCTGTCTTGAACCTTTCTTGTCATCTGTAAGTTGTACTCCCAGTGATAATGTTATTTTCACTTTGATTTGGCGGGGGAACAAGAAGTGGGATTTCCTTGGAACAGCTTTTTTGGGTGAATTATTGTTCTTGAGTTTTAGTTTTACTTTTGCCCCCCCCCCCCACTTTAATGTCTTAGGGCAAGACAGTTCCCTGGTTTGTCTCATTTGTAAAGTGCAGATCACTTACAGATTGTAACAGGAGGACAGCTGTATAGTTTTTTTTTGTGACCTGATAAGTAGCTAAATTCTCACATGGTATTTATGCTCTGATCAGATTCCAAGGATGTGACTATACTGGGAGTCGGTAAACTATGGCCCACGAATCAGATCTGGTCCATAGTCTGTTTTAATAATGCCCATGAACAAAAACTAATGATGTAATGTATGGTGATTAACATAACAATAAAAAATTTAAAGAAATAAAAAAGAAAGCCCCCCCCAAATAATGCCCATGAACCATGAATGGTTTTTACATTTTTAAAACGTAAAAATGTAGGGTTTTTTTTTTTTTAATTTTTATTTATCTGACAGAGAGAGACACAGCGAGAGAGGGAACACAAGCAGGGGGAGTGGGAGAGGGAGAAGCAGGCTTCCCACAGAGCAGGGAGCCCGACGTGGGGCTCAATCCCAGGACCCTGGGATCATGACCCGAGCCGAAGGCAGACGCTTAATGACTGAGCCACCCAGGCACCCCTAAAAATGTAGTTTGAAAATGTAAAAATCAAGAGGATGAGAAGACAGGCCACACACTGGGAGAAAAATTTGCAAAAGACACATCTGATAAAGGACTATTATCCAAAACAGACAAAGAATTCTTAAAACTCAACAATTAGAAAACAACCATATTGAAAACTGTGCAAAAGACCTAAACAGACACCTCACTGAAGAAAATATACAGATGGGAAGTAAGCACATGAAAAGAAGTTCAACTTCATATGTCATCAGAGAATTGAAAAATTAAAACAGTGAGATTGCACTACTACAGACCTATTAGAATGGCCAAAATCTAAAACACTGAAAGCACCAAATGCTGACAAAGATGTGCAGCAGCAGGAACTCTCCTTCATTGCTGGTGGGAATGCAAAATGGTACAACCACTCGGAAGACAATTTGGCAGTTTATCATACAATGTAACTCTTTACCATAGGATCTGGCAATCACAGTCATGGTATTTACTCAAATGAGCCAAAATTTATGTCCCCACAAAAACCTGCACAAGAATATTTATAACAGCTTTATTTATAATTAGTTAAACTTGGAAGCAACCAAGATGTCTTTCAGTAGGTGAATGGATAAACAAACTGTTGTACATCCAAACAATGGAATATTATTCAGCACTAAAAAGAAAAGAGCTATCAAGTCATGAAAAGACATGGAGGAAACTTAATGAGTATTACTAATTGAAAGAAGCCAATCTGAAAAAGACTACATATTATATGATTCCAACTGTATGACATTCTGGAAAAGACAAAACTATGGAAACAGTAAAAAGGACCAGTGGTTGGGGGAAAGGAGGGATAAATAGGCAGACACAGATTTTTAGGGCAGTGAAACTATATGTGTGTAGTTGTCATTATATATTTGTCCAAATATATAAAATACAGGTTGCCAATATCTAATCAATTTTATTTTAAAGGAGATATTTCAAAAATATAAAGGTTATCAAAAAGTTGAATATTTATAGTTACATCATGGGCTGTTATTAACAGTATAGAGCATAGAATATGTAAGACTTTGAATAGGAACTCTACGAAGTATAATAAACAGCAAGGCTACATGTCACTGCTTTGCCACTCTACAACGGCAACTGTACAATGTCTGTGACCTGGAGAGTCTTTCTTTTTTCTGTATCCAGAAACCACCAGGGGTAGCAACTTGGCCTCCTGCACAGGCCACTCACTGCTCCACCTCTGTTCACAGGTACTGGGTACAGTCTGAGATTTTTTTAGTTGAGCGAAGTTTAATCTTTCTGAACACATAGGACATGTGCTTTCAGTATTTAACATGATCTTAAATTCTGGGTGCCTGGGTGGCTCAGTTGTTAAGCGTCTGCCTTCAGCGCAAGTCATGATCCCAGCGTCCTGGGATTCAGCCCCGCATCAGGATCCCTGCTTGGCGGGAAGCCTGCTACTCCCTCTCCCACTCCCCCTGCTTGTGTTCCCTCTCTTGCTGTGTCTCTCTCTGTCAAGTAAATAAAACCTTCAAAAAAAATCTTAAATTCTGATTATAGAGCAGGGAAGTCGCAATGTAGACACAGTTCAGTCATCCTTCAACATGTGTTGACCTGTTGCAATGCAATATGGGATGTTATTTTTGCATCCAGGACAGAGGACTTCACACTCTGGGAGAAGAAATTCACAGAATGGACACAGGGTTGTGGCCTCTTCTGTCTCGGATGTATCAGGTCTCCTGACCATGGCCTTGATCTTTTTGTATTTGGCATCTATTTTGTTGTGGTACTCAGGCCTCATCAACATGGCTGCAAAGCTGAAAGCAGAGTTCTTGAGGCCTGCTCGGTGTCACTCGATCACCATGAACATCAGGATTGGCACAATGTGTGACGGAAACTTGCTGATGTTGTTGGCCACCGGAATAAGCATACGTGCCCCTTTCATATGATCTCAATTTTTAACATGAATCTTCACTAGTATAGAAGATGCTGAATCATATGTGCAGAATCATGAGGTTGGTGGCCATCTTAGAGGGAATTTTGATCTTCTGGGATTTAAGTTCTGCATACATGCTAAAGAGAAGGTCGTGAGCATTCTGATAGTTTACAGCAGACTGCTGTTCTCTGGCAATGATGATGGCGGTCCGGGCAGTCTCTCGGTATTGCTTCAGGGCCATGTACAAGTGGAACAGGTACTTGGCATCCTTAGGCATGCCATCACTCTCTCCCATCAGGTGGTCTATCGGCAGACTGGTCAGCAGTTCATCTTTTGCCTGACCAACAGTTTCAATTGCCATTTCTATTGCTGCATTATCTTCTGCACTCGGACATTTGAGGAAATGTTTAAGTGCTTGTGAATATTGGCCACACAGCAAGAAGAATTTTCCAGCCTGAAAATGTCTTTTTTCTCCTTTAAAATATAAGGTGATGCTTTGATAGTCTTCATTAGTAGTATCTTCAGAACCAATAATGTCTGCATAGGTTTCCATTTTGCTGTGCTGCTGAGCCAGTGTGAAAGCTTATTACATATGGACATAACAAGAAACTGGATGGCAGACCCGTAGTCACCCAACCTGTAGAAAAAACCTGGCTGCCATTCTGTCGCCATCCAGAGACTGGGTCTCTCTGACTTTGGGTGGTAATGAGGTATCGATAGTATCAAATGTCCAACTGCAGGATGTAGATAGTGGGGGAGGCTGTGTGTGTGTGGGGGGGGGGTGTGGGTGGAGGAGAAACAGGAGTATATGGGTACTCTACTTTTCTGCTTAATGTTGTTGTGAACCTGAAACTGCTCTAAAAAATAAAGTTTATTTAAAAAATGTCAAAATAAAACAAAGAATAAAATGTGACAGAGACCGTATGTGGCCTGTAAAGCCTAAAATATTAATTAATTTTTTTTTAGGGGAAGGGAGAGGGGCAGAGGGAAAGAACCTTAAGCAGGCTCCACACCCAGCGCAGAGCCTAATGCGGGGCTCAATCTCATGACCCTGAGATCATGACCTGAGCCAAAATCCAGAGTCAGACTGAGCCCCCCAGGTGCCCCAGTATTAATATTTATTATCTGGCCTTTTACAAAAAAAGTTTACCAAGCCCTGGACTCTATCACAGAGGAACTAGGGGATGAGGTGCTTAGTTTCTCTCTCATGTCATGCCCCAGTCCCCTAATTCTCCTGGGTACTCAGTGTCTCTGATGGCAGAGTTGTTGTTCTCATTGAATTTCCATTTCATTGCAGGTATATGAGTGACCTAAAGCTGCAAATTAAAACGGAGAGAAAGCAGTGCCAACTGCAAGCAGGGCAAGGATGCCAATTCCTCCACCCCCTCCACCGCCCCCTGGTCCTCCTCCACCGCCCACTTCTAATCAGGTAGGTAATCTTTCTACCTGGGTCTCTCAGAACCTTCACGGATACTTAGGGCTTCCTGGTGTAAGGCATACTCTACTCGAAGATATGTGGTGTAGAAGGATAGAGAATAGCTAAGTGAAGTCTGCCTTCATTAACTAGTTCTGATTTCTGAGCGATCCTCTTAGCACTATAATGGCTTATCTTGTTTTCTTTTCCTGGTTCAGTCTAAATGGAGATTTGGACAGGTCACATCACAGTAGGAACTTGTCTTTTGCCCTTAAAACCATTTGTTCTATAAAGGTCAGTACAGCCTTTCTCTGGCATCATTGAGGAAGGGGATGGCAACTCCTAGTGGTTGTTTCTTGCTACTATTCTTCTCCTCCTCTTCTACTCCAAACAGTTCATCCTAAAGCCCAAGTCCATCAAGTCTGTCAGCCCATCAAAAAAGAAAATTTCTGGAAAATACTATTAAGAAGACTTAAAGGTTTGATAACGGGAGGACAAAAAGCAGTGTGGTTTCTGAAGCAAGTAGGCAACCGCTTTTACTATATGTGGATTGTGATACCTGGTGTCACATGAGAAAGAAGCAACCTGGGTGCTCTGTCTCATTTTTTTTAAGTTTTTATTTTTATTTTATTTTATTTTTAAATTTTTAAACGGTATTTATTTATTTATTTATTTTGAGAGAGAGAGAGAGAGTAGGGAGGGGGCAGAAGGAGAGAGAGAGAATCTCAAGCAGACTCCACGGTGAGCACAGAGCCCGACACGGGGCTCGATCTCACGACCCTGAAGATCATGTCCTGAGTCAAACTCAAGAGTTGGACAGTTAACTGACTGAGCCACCCAGGTGCCCCTTAAGATTTTATTTTTAAGTAATCTCTACATCGAACTCATAGGCCTGAGATCAAGAGTTGCATGCTCTACTGACTGAGCCAGCCAGGCGCCCTGCTTTATTCAATTTTGTGAAATTTAGAAGCAAAAGGAACTTAGGGAATGAATACCTTGGGGGGGGGGTGGTTGTTATATAACAGATGAGAAATAGTGCCCTAAAGTGTCGGTGTATGTGTGTGTTAGGTATTTAACAGATGAGAAGTACTGCCTTAAAGAGGAAAAGTGATTTGCGTAGCTAATTTATTTTAGAACTAGGACTAGAGTTAGGTCTGCCAACTTGGTTTTTTCCGTAAGTTCTTGTTTTTAGACATTTTGTTTGAGGATATGTATGAACCCCCTTTCTGGATGAAATTTTACATGGAACTCTAATAAGTGAAGTAGATAAAAGCAGAGCTGCTCTGGTTATAGTGAGATGCAAGGACCCAGAATATATCCTTGGATCTCTATAACCTCTTGGATTACTGCCCTGCATCGTGCTTAGTCATTTACTCAATAACCTTTTGTTGGGGGTTTACTGAGTTTCAGAGATTGGCTAGGCATACGACTTAGAAAATCCAGGTAATTTTACTTTATGCTTCTGTATTGCTTGAGTCTTTCCCAACAAGCTATATTTATATAATTAAAAGAAAGAGAGGGAAAACATGCAGGTAAGAAAAAGAAGCAAATAAAAATAATCTGTAGTATCATCAACCAGAAATGAGACAACTTCTGCCTTCGAAGGCTCCCAGCACAATGAATGGGCGAGATAGACAAGTCAACAGGGAAATTCCACGCTTTGCAGAGATAAATGCGGCCACAAAGAAGCATGCCTCACATACTGGCTGGAAGGAGTGGAGGCAGTCAGAGAAAGCTTCTAGCCAGGAGGTGATACTTGAGCAGAGTTTTAAAAGATGAGTAGTGTTTAGCCAGAAAGAGAAGAGGGAGGGCAGGCACTTGGTATTGAGGAAGCAGAATGAAAGGGTGCTGATTTGTGGGAAAGCATACCCAGGATTGGATCATGGCTTGAGGGGCCTGGTGGGAGATGAAGCCAGAGGCAAAGGCAGAGAGTTTTGGCTTTTTCTCTGGGCAGTGATGGGGAGGTAGTGTATTGTCAGCAGCAGGAGTCACCTGACTGGGCCTGTGTCAGAAAGGTCATCCTTCATAGTGTGGACAGTGGCTTGGGGTTGAGACTGGAGACAGGGAAGTCAAGACTTGGAGATAGAAACCTATTACAGTTGAAAATCTTAAGAGTTTGCACTAAAGCCATAAGGATGGAAGACGACGAGAGACACTTAGTAAAATCTTTTTTTTTTTTTTTTTTTAAAGATTTTATTTATTTATTTATTTGAGAGAGAGAGAGAGAGAGAATGGGAGATAGAGAGCACGAGAGGGAAGAGGGTCAGAGGGAGAAGCAGACTCCCTGCTGAGCAGGGAGCCCGATGCGGGACTCGATCCCGGGACTCCAGGATCATGACCTGAGCCGAAGGCAGTCGCTTAACCAACTGAGCCACCCAGGCGCCCCGACACTTAGTAAAATCTTACTGAGTTGGTGACTGATGCAAGGAAGAGGAAGGAGGTTGGAACAGCTCTAGTTTGGGGGATTGAATGATGGTGCCATTTACAAAGCGAGGTTTGTGGAGGAGGATGTGAACTCAATTTTAGATATGTTGAGTAATGTTTTAATAATTTTCTCTTTACAAAAGTAATACATTCAAGAAATTTATGAACCATGGCTGGGGCGCCTGGCTGGCTCATTTGGTAGAGCATGGAACTTTTGATCTCAGAGTTGTGAGTTTGAGTCCCAGGGCGTAGAATTTACTTAAAAAAAAAAAAAAAGATTTATGAACTGTGGGTAAGGATAAAGGAGCAATTATCTGTAATCCAGCCATTCATAATAGTTTTGTGTACGTCCTTTCCCTCCTTCCTTCCTTTTATCTCCTACTTTTTCTTTTTAAAGATTTTATTTATTTATTTGAGAGAGAGAGAATGAGAGAGAGAGAGCACGAGAGGGAAGAGGGTCAGAGGGAGAAGCAGACTCCCTGCTGAGCAGGGAGCCCGATGTGGGACTTAATCCCGGGACTCCAGGATCATGACCTGAGCCGAAGGCAGTCGCTTAACCAACTGAGCCACCCAGGCGCCCCTATCTCCTACTTTTTTAAAGGAGGCTGTGCTGTATGTACCTAGTGATTTTTTTCCTTTTTCTCCCTCCCCCACGCTGCTATGCGTACTGAGTTCTAATCTGCTCTTACTCATTAATACATGGTGAATGGCTTTTTACATCATTAAATGGTTAGGGATATCATTAAAACATTTTTTTACTGTACTAAAAATGCGGCAAAAATTAGAGAATGCCAATAAAAATAGAAAATATTAAGCTATTAATAATTAATCTTTGTTAACATTTTATATGTTTTACATATTTATTATAGAAAAACTAGAAAATTCAAACAAATATAAAGAATTATTACCCCAAATTAACTTTTGTTGATATTAGTGTATATATCCTTCTGGAAATATTCGGTATGTATGTGCCTTTTTTTCTTTCAGTACAACTACTTATTGAGCACCAGGCACTGTGCTTAGCCCTTGAGAAGTGTTATTCTTTCATTTAATTTTCAAAACTACCCTGTGAGATAGGTTCTACTGTTATTCCTATTCTGTAGAAGAGAATATTAATCTTGTTAAGTGTTTTGTTTTATAATATTCTTTACTTGATTGTTTCAAACATTTGCTGTCTAAAGATACCTCCAACATCTTTAAGAGCTTAACTGGCATTCCCTTCTATGCTTATGCCATCAGTGTTCCTTTTGATTGAACTTTTAGATTATTTTCAGTTTTATGCTATTAATAACATCTTTGTGTACTTCTCTAGTTGTTTTCTTAAAGTTAATTTATAGGTAGAATTCTTGTGTAGACTTTTTATTTTTTTGTTTTTTTTAAGGTTTTTTTTTTTTAAGATTTTATTTATTTATTTGACAGAGAGAGACACAGTAATAGAGGGAACAGAAGCAGGGGGAGTGGGAGAGGGAGAAGCAGGCTTCGTGCCTGAGCAGGGAGCCCGTTGCGGGGCTCGATCCCAGGACCCTGGGATCCTGACCTGAGCCGAAGGCAGACACTGAACAACTGAGCCACCCAGGCGCCCCTTGTGTAGACTTTTTAAAGGTGTTTAATACAAGGGGTGCTTGGGTGGATCAGTCGGTTAAGTGTCTGTCTCTTGATTTCGGCTCAGGTCATGATCTCAGGGTGGTGAGATCCAGCGCCGTGTCGGGCTCTGCATTTGGTGTGGAGCCTGCTTAAGATTCTTTCTCTCCCTATCTCTTTGCCCCTCCCCACCATCTCTCAAAAAGAAAGAAGAAAAAAGGTAGGGGGGAAAAAGGTGTTTGATACATAAACTGGAAAGATATACTAATTTACCTTCCTCTGGATAATACAAATGAGTACCTATTCCTCTCAATCCTTACGACCACCATAAGACAGTTACGTTTTCTACGCATTTTTTTGAGCATCCTCCGTGTGCCAGGCACTGTACGACAGTGAGCAGTAGACCCTGCCTTCCTGAAGCTAGCAGTCTCCTGTTAAAATTTTAACTTCTACCAGTTTCATTGGTAAATAATGATACTGTGTTTTAGCCTGCATTTAAAATTTTTTTTCCATATTTGCTGGCTCCAGGATTTCTTTTACACAGTGTTTATATCCTTTGCTTATTATCCTGTTAATTTATAAGTCATCTTTATGTTAATGTTGCATAGAGTTAGGATACTACCTTTGTGTGTCACAGATGATTTTTTTCCTTCCATTCTATCATCTGCTTATTATATTCCTAAGTAAATAATTTATAATAAACAAGTCTTCCAGTCTTTCCTTGTATTTTAGTTGTCATGTCCTTCCCCTTACCTATTTTTTTCATATAGTACTCTGTTTTTTTTTTTACATTTACATTTTATAACTCAACTAGAATTTGTCTGAGTAAGCTATAAGGTAGGGATTTAACTTGATTGTTTTTTTCTCCAAACTTAGCCAGTTATTATTAGTAGCTTATATTTAATAATCTGTGCTTTCTGCACTGCTGAAATACACTTTTATTATTTCTTTTCCTTCTTTTTAAGATTTTTTATTCATTTAAAAGAGAGAGGAAGAGAACTAGTGAGAGCATGGGCAGAGGGGAGGGTCGGAGGGAGAGGGAGGAGCAGACTCCCCGCCGAGCAGGGAGCCTGACATGGGGCTCGATCCCAGGACCCTGGGATCGTGACCTGAGCCAAAGGCAGATACTTAACTGACTGAGCCACCCAGGCGCCCCCACTTTTACTATTTCTTATATAGACGTAGATTAGTTTATGGACTTTCCTGTTTTGTTCCATTTATCTGGCTGTCTGTCCCTGTGCTCCTGGTCCTAGCTTTTGGTGGTACTAGTCCCATTTTCTGGGATTTTAGAATAATTTTTTAATGGTTTCCAAAAAATTCCACTGTGTGGTTAATTTAAAAAGCTCTACATTTAAAAATTGTGTAAGGAACATGGTATGATGTGTTGCATTTTAGGTGTATGTGGGATATTCATTTGAAGATGTCCTGTGGACATTGGCACATATGGGTGTGAAGCTCAGGGCCAGGAGTGGCGATGAGATACAAAGATTTGAGATACTTGGGCTTTTCAGTGGTATTCAGACCCTGTGACCAGGTGAGCTTGCTCAGGGAGATTCAGATGGAGGCTGAGGACTCTGAAATGGCATTTAAGAGGTAGGTGGAGGGTGAAGAACTCAAAAAGAAATAGGATGTTGGAAGAGACCATAAGGTAAGTGGGAAAGGCATGGGCTTTGACATAATCAGACCAGCTCTGCATTTACTAACCATGTGACATTAACTTTCCTAAACCTTCATTTCCTCATCCTTGGAAAGGGAATAATATGGTCTGTTTTATTTTATGTTACTTTATTTTTAAAAGATTTTATTGACTCATTTATTTGAGAGAGAGAGTTTGTGCATGTGAGCAGGGGGAAGAGCAGAGGGAGAGGGACAAGCAGACTCTGCACTGAGCATGGAGCATTCCACGGGGCTTGATCTCATGACCCCAAGATCATGACCTGAGCTGGAACCAAGACTCGGACATCTAAGCAACTGAGCCACCCAGGTGCCCCAATATGGTCTATTTTATAACATTGTTTAGAATATAAAGTGATAAGGGGGCGCCTGGATGGCTCAGTCGTTAAGCGTCTGCCTTCGGCTCAGGTCATGATCCCAGGGTCCTGGGATCGAGCCCCGCATCGGGCTCCCTGCTCAGCGGGAAGCCTGCTTCTCCCTCTCCCACTCCCCCTGCTTGTGTTTCTGCTGTCGCTGTCTCTCTGTCAAATCAATAAATAATCTTTAAAAAAAAAAATATAAAGTAATAGGGACGCAACAAGATCTGTTAGTTGAGGTATGATATGCATTTTAGAATCAACTGTCTGGGTTGGGATCCTTGCTTTACTATTTATTTGGGTGCATAGCCTCAGGAAACTATTCAACTATTCGCACTTTCCAAATGGGTTATGATAATAATATTTATTTCATAAAAATATTTCAAGATTTAAATGAGATAATGGAAGTAACGTGCTTAGCCTGAGGCATAGCAGGGACGCAGTCAGTGTTTGCCTTTATACATGTAAAGCTTCTAACACACAAGCCCAGCACACAGGTACTCAGTATTACTTAAGGCCTTTTTTTTTTTAAGGAGAGAGAGAGTGGGGGGGGGTTGGGGGAGGGAGAGAGAAAAATCACAAGCAGGCTCTACGCGCAGGGCCTGACGCAGGGCTTGATCTCATGACCCCAAGATCATGACCTGAGCTGAAATCAAAAGTTGGACACTTAACTGACTGAGCCACCCAGACACCCCAGATAAGGCCTCCTTTTGGGAGCTTCTGAATAGGAGGGGGAGCTGCACCCTTCACAAAAGGCACAACAGAAGAAAGACTAAGAAGAATGAGAGCGCACATTGGTACGGATATTTGGTGCAGGATCTGATTAGGCTAGAGGGGCATTAATGAAATCCAGCTTGGCTTAAGGTATTTATCCCAAGCTCCTGGTAAAGGGAAATATTTAGGATGGATAGTTATATTTTCCCCTCCTCCTCTAGGCACATACAGAGCAGCCCAAGCTGAGTAGAGATGAGCAGCGGAATCGAGGTGCCCTCTTACAGGACATCTGCAAAGGGACCAAACTGAAGAAGGTGACCAACATTAATGATCGGAGTGCTCCCATCCTTGAGAGTGAGTCTAATCTTCATTTCCTAGTGAGCCACCAGGATCCCAGGATTGACTTGGAGACTTGGCTGTTGTTTTTATTGTTGGGAAAATTTTGTCCTTTAGGAGAGTTTTCTTTGAATTGAGTAGGAAAATTTTGAGTGGGAAAATTTTGTCCTTTAGGAGAGTTTTCTTTGAATGTTCTT
This sequence comes from Callorhinus ursinus, assembly GCF_003265705.2. Lineage (NCBI taxonomy): Eukaryota > Metazoa > Chordata > Mammalia > Carnivora > Otariidae > Callorhinus > Callorhinus ursinus. The sequence continues at coordinate 8,934,906 of NW_027397114.1, forward strand.
TGGCTGTCTTCACATCTTTTTATTTGAATACCTTAGAAGTTTCTTTTTGACCTTTGGGAATTATTCTCTGGGGAAAGACTCTCATCTCCTACGGTAACTAATGCTCTCTTTAGGGCACATCCTTGGCTGTTCTCTGAGGAGACCATCATGTCACTAAAAACCGCTAAGCTGAAGCTAGTGAAGATTTTATAATTGCCACAAGTGTCCATTCTGATAGGCCTCTGGAGAGTTTGCTCACACCTGGATCCCTAAGTCCCTGGCCCCCTTACCATATGGGACTTGGAGAAGAGAGCCCAGAGAACTCTGCTGAAAGTGTCTTGATCCTGGTTTTCTCTTTGACTTTCCTAAGTAAGGGAAGTTTGGCTTCTTGTTCCTTTTGTTCTTTCTCTTTCATCACAGTGAAGAGTTTCATCTCTACCTGAAGGTGTGGAGCTGAGAGGCCTAGCCTTTTTTTTTTTTTAATGCAAAAGCAGGGTCACTTTGTTTGCAAATTAAAGCCCAAATAGAGGAGGGGTTTCTCCTCAGGATTGACTTGCTCACCAGCTCCCAGCATGTGAAGTGAAAACCCTAATGGTATGCTTTCCAGAACCAAAAGGAAGCAGTGGTGCTTATGGCTCTGGAGCAGCTGCCCTGCAGCCCAAGGGAGGTCTCTTCCAAGGGGGAGTGCCGAAGCTCCGACCTGTGGGCGCCAAGGACATTTCAGGTACCTGAGCAGTCCTTTCTTAGGATATTTCCCAAGTGCATTAATTTCTGACTAGTCCCAAGTGGGTCATCTAGGGTTCAGGTGTGTGGTAGAGGTGGGAGGAAAGAGAAGTGGGAGCAGGGGAGGAGTTACAGAGCAGAATAAAGCCAAAGCAGAGGGATTAAGTAAAAATGTGTTCAACTTGTATCAGCAGTATTTGTCAGTGGGCCCTGAGCCTGAAACCAGATTAAAATCCAGAACTATACAGGCATTTAACCTGCTACCATGCAGGTTACACTAAGGAGGCTGGGGGAAGTAGAGATACTGACTAACATGTATCTAGCTCTGTTGATCGAATGCTACCTGGTGTATTTGTAGAGAACCTAGCTGGTAAGCCAGCCCTACAAGTCCCCAGTTCTCGAGCTGCTGCCCCAAGGCCACCAGTGTCTACAGCCAGTGGGCGCCCTCAAGATGATACAGACAGCAGCCGAGCCTCACTCCCAGAACTGCCCCGGATGCAGAGACCCTCGCTACCGGACCTCTCTCGGCCTAACACCACCAGCAGTACAGGCATGAAGCACAGCTCCTCTGCCCCTCCTCCGCCACCCCCAGGGCGGCGTGCCAACGCACCCCCTGCACCTCTGCCTATGCACAGCAGCAAAGCCCCTGCCTACAACAGAGAGAAACCCTTGCCGCCCACACCTGGACAAAGGCTGCACCCTGGTCGGGAGGGACCTCCTGCTCCACCCCCAGTGAAACCACCTCCTTCCCCTGGGAATATCAGAACGGGACCAAGTGGCCAGTCTCTGGCTCCTCCTCCTCCGCCTTACCGCCAGCCTCCTGGGGTCCCCAATGGACCCTCCAGTCCCACTAATGAGTCAGCCCCTGAGCTGCCACAGAGACACAATTCTTTGCATAGGAAGACACCGGGGCCTGTCAGAGGCCTAGCGCCTCCTCCACCCACCTCAGCCTCCCCGTCGCTACAGAGTAATAGACCACCTCCCCCAGCCCGGGACCCTCCCAGTCGGGGAGCAGGTAAGTGCCTGGAAGCACCTTTCCTTCTATCAGATGGAGAATTGAGTTTCTCTTCTCACCCTTTTCTCCAAAGCTCTCCTTCAACGATTGGAGAGAAAAAGAATTCACTTACTCATTCAGCAGGTTTACTGAGTGCTTTTTTGTGTGTAAGGCTCTGTTTTTAGCGAAACAGCAATCAATAGAAAAGAGAAGATTCCTGTTCTCTGTGGACGGTCACACAAATAAATTAGTAAAAAAAAAAATTTAAAAAAATATATACATACATATATACATGTAAAGATAGTATGTAGATGCTTTAGAGAAATACAAAGCAGAGAAGGGGAATAGGATATACTGAGGGGGAGGGTGGTGGTGATACTTTTTATTGCAGAGGTGGGGTGAGTGTAGGGTTAGGGAAGGCCTTACAGATAAAGTAACAGTCTGGCAAAGACCTGAAGAGAGTGATGGCGTAAGCTAAGCAGTTACCTGGGAGAACAGCTATTGCAGGCATTGGGAACAGGAAATACAAAGGCCCTGAGACGGGGGACAGCAGGGAGGCCATTGTGGCAGGACTGGAATGAGTGAGGGGGGAAGAGTGGCAGGACGTGGAGGTCAGGAAGCTAGATTTCCCCAGGAGAACGCTGTAGGACTTTGTCAAGACTGGGATTTACTCGGTGAAATGCTGAGAGCCCCTGGAGGGCATTGGAACAGAGGAGAAACGTTGCTTTAGCTTTTATTTTTTATTATTTATTTTTTAAAGATTATCTATTTATTTGACAGTGAGAAAGGGAACATAAGCAGGGGGAGTGGGAGAGGGAGAAGCAGGCCTCCCCCTGAGCAGGGAGCCGGATGTGGGGCTCGATCCCAGGACTCTGAGATCATGAGGGATCATGACCTGAGCCAAAGGCAGATGCCCAATGACTGAGCCACCCAGGCGCCCCTGCTTTAGCTTTTAAAAGGATGACAAACTCGGGGTGCCTGGGTGGCTCAGTTGGTTAAGCTTCTGCCTTCGGCTCGGGTCATGATCCAAGGGTCCTGGGATCAAGCCCCGCATCGGGCTCCCTGCTTCTCCCTCTCCTTCTGCTGCTCCCCTTGCTTGTACTCTCTCTGTCAAATAAATGAAATCTTAAAATAAAATAAAATGAATGACAAACTCCTGTGTTGAAAACAGACTGCAGGGGACAGAGGTGGCAAGGGAGACCACTTAGGAGGCTGTTGCAGTAAACCAGGCAGGTAGGTAGGACCGCAGCAGGTTTGGGGGAAGAAGACAGGTGTTCACTTTTAAACAAGTCAAGTTTGACATGCCTATTAGCCAAACACCAGTTCATTGTTGTTTTCTCTTGGATGTCTGTCAGACTCTGAAGTTGAGGGGAAAGATCTGGGTTAGAGAAATTTGAATGATACTGAGAACCACATGCTGGGTGAGCTCACCTAGGGAGTCAGTCTAGATAGAGAAGAGGTTGAGGCCTTTATAGTAGAGGTCAGAGAGATGGGGAGTAGCAAGCTGAGGAAGCTAAGAAAGAGCCCCCAGTGAGGAAGAAAACGAGGATGCCGGAAGGATGCCAAGATGGAATGATTAGCGGTGTCCAGGACTAAAAACTGAGAATGACATTGGTCTTAGCAACATGGAGTCCTTTGGGGGGACTCCCAAACAACATAATATCCTTTTGGTAGTTTCAGTGGAGTGGTGGAGGATGAGGGCGAAAGTCTAAGACGTGTTTGGGAACTTGGGGATAGGAGGAGAGGAACTGGAGATAGCAATGTAGAAATCTCTCAGTCTGCTTAAAGGGGAGTGGGGGTGGGGGTGCAGATAAATGGAATGGTTGCTGGAGGAGAATGTGAGATTGAGGGTTGGGACCCTTCCTCTCCAGGATGAGAGATATTTCAGCATCTGTTTGTATACTGATGAAATGATACAGTAGAAAGGGGGGAAATTGCCTGAGTAATGTTCCCTAGAAGGCTAAAAGGAATGGAATCTGATCCATAGGTAAGGGGTTGACCTTAGATAAGAACACAGTTCTTCCATGGTAACAGGAGGGAAGGTGGAGTGCATAGTCATAGATGTAAGTGGGTAGCATGTGCAAAGTTTCTTCTTCTTTATTTAAGATTTTATTCATCTGAGAGAGAGAAAGAACAAGTAGGGGGAAGGGCAGAGGGAGAAGCAGGCTCCCTGCTCAGCAGGGAGCTCGGACACGGGATCCCAGGACTCTGGGATCATCACCTGAACCAAAGGCACATGCTTAACCGACTGAGCCACCCAGGTGCCTCTTCTGGTTTGTTTCTTATTGGTGAAATAGAAAGCAAGGACATCTGCTGTGAATGAGGGGAGGGAAGGAGAGAGAGGGGCATGAAGTGGTCCTCTGGGACCGTGGGAGAGTGAAGGGGGTGGGGAAGTGTGCTGGACTAAGCAGCAGCATGAAAGGCCAACTCAGGATTAGGAGCCATACACTCACAGTGAGGTTGGCACAGTGTGTGTTCAGCTATGTGTTTGCAGGTGCTGAGTAGTGGCAGCATGGTGTTTAACCAAGGGTAGCTTTTTCAGGCATGTGGGGCACTAAGGGAGAGTGGGGCAGGGAAGCTTAAGGGTGTAGGTCCGGGAGTGATTTTAACAGTGGACCATGAGCCTAAACTGGATGAAGAGGGGATTAAGGAGCTCTAGAAAAAGAAGAAGAGGTTGTGTAGTCCTTTTACAAAATAGCATGACTGAAAGTAGTTAGGGAGACCATGAAGCTCTCTGGGACCTTCTTAGACCCAGGAATTTTGGCTCTGGTGTCCTCTTTCATCATTGGACTTTGAGCCACATTCTCCACAAATGGCTTTTGAGCTTTTAAACAGTCCTTGCAGGTTTGGGTCATTGATTAAGAAATTAAGTCATCAGGGGGCGCCTGGGTGGCTCAGTCATTAAGCGTCTGCCTTCGGCTCAGGTCATGGTCCCAGAGTCCTGGGATCGAGCCCCGCATCAGGCTCCCTGCTCCACGGGAAGCCTGCTTCTCCCTCTCGCACCCCCTCTGCTTGTGTTGCCTCTCTCGCTGTGTCTCTCTCTGTCAAATAAATAAATAAAATCTTTAAAAAAAAAAAAAAAGAAATTAAGTCATCAGGAAGCACGTATTGAAAGCCCTGTAACCTGTGCTGCTGCTTGGTGACGTACGTAGAGATCTGTATTCTGGGAGCTGGCAGTCCCCATACGGCAGTCGTACGGTAACCTGGTACATTCCTGACCCTGTGTCTCCCTGGCTTTAGCCGTAAGAATCCTAGTCCTAAGGTGGCTTTTGATTTTACAAAGTTAAGGTTAAAAATTATTTTTTAACTTAGGGATTTTTTTTTTAAAGATTTTATTTATTCATTTGTCAGAGAGAGAGAGCGGCAGGCAGAGGGAGAAGCAGGCTCCCTGCTGAGGAAGGAACCCGATGCCAGACTTGATCCCAGGACCCCAGGATCATGACCTGAACTGAAGGCAGATGTTTTTTTTTTTTTTTTTTTAAGATTTTTATTTATTTGTTTGACAGAGACACAGTGAGAGCAGGAACACAAGCAGGGGGAGTGGGAGAGGGAGAAACAGGGTTCCCGCCGAGCAGGGAGCCTGATGCGGAGCTCGATCCCAGGACCCCGGGATCATGACCCAAGCTGAAGGCAGACGCTCAACCAACTGAGCCACCCAGGCGTCCCAGGGATTTTTTTTTTTAAAGACTCTTTAGCAAAGCAGAGCCCATATCTTTCTTTTTTTTTTTTTTAAAGATTTTATTTATTTATTTGAGAGAGAGAGAGAAACAATATGAGAGGGGAGAAGGTCAGAGGGAGAAGCAGGCTCCCTGCCGAGCCGGGAGCCTGTCGTGGGACTCGATCCCAGGACTCTGGGATCATGACCTGAGCTGAAGGCAGTTGCTTAACCAACTGAGCCACCCAGGCGCCCGAGCCCATATCTTTCTAATCCTCTCCAGGAATAGAAGCGGGGAAAAATATAATTTCTGTGGGTTTAACTGAGTAGTTTTATTTTTTTTTAATTTAATTTATTTTTTTGAACTGAACTGTAGGCCTAATGTGGGTCTTGAACTCAAGACCCCGAGATCAAGAGTCACATGCTCTACCGACATAAGCCAGCCATGCATCCTGAATTGAGTAGTTTTAAATGTCTGCAGACTTCTTACTTCCCACTTCGCTGTTCTTTCTTTGTGGTTTCTTCAGAAAAATGTGTTATGAGCCTTGTTCTTCTGTCCCTCAGCTATCACCAACTTTGAGACCTGATGGAGGCCTTGGCCAGCTTTCCATCTCTAACCAGAGCAGCAGTTCTTAGAGTGATAACACAGAGAAAATTGAGCTATTTTAGTCAGAGATCTTGTGAGTATTGGCTCTCTTTGTTGTGTGACATTGGGCAGATAGCTCTGATTCTGAGTTGTTGTTGTTGTTTTTTTAAGATTTTGTTTATTTTTTGAAAAAGAGACAGTGAGAAAGGGAACACAAGCAGGGGGAGTGGGAGAGGGAGAAGCAGGCTTCCCGCCGAGCAGGGAGCCCGATGTGGGGCTCGATCCCAGGACCCTGGGATCATGACCCGAGCCGAAGGCAGACACTTAATGACTGAGCCACGCAGGCGCCCTTGATTCTGAGTTTGTTTCCTCACGTGTTCATAGTACCTTCAGGGTTGGTTGTAAATAAAAGTATATATGAAAGTTCTTTGTAAACTGTAGTATGCTGATAACTGTTAATGGTTTTATGCAAGGGTTTCCAGGTAGTTCATGGATTTATCTCTATTATTAAATCATAAGACAATATTACCTGATAATATACTTTTGTTTCTATATGAATTATTTACATTTGAAAAAGTATGGAGTCTTTTGTCTTCCCAGGGTGCTCAGGGACCAATTTTATTGGTCCATAGGGTTTCTGAATTTTTTCTTTGCAGAGTAAAAAACACTATTTTTAAGGGAATTTTTAAATTTTGTTCATTTGTTTATTTTTTGCTTTCCTCAAAATTGGGTTTTTCTAGGTTTACAAAAGGGGATCTCCCACCCCAAAGTTTCTTCTACAAACGGCTTCTTTCTTACGGTCCTTGGGTTCCAGCTCTGTCACTTGAAAGGGTCCTAAAATTGTATGTGACAAAGAGCCCAGAAACTACTGGAGGTGGCAGAACCTGGTTGGGATGACCGTCCCTGAGGGAGGGCAGACTGCTCTTGGTCCTGCTCTGTTTGGCCAGTCTGGGTCGGCTCTAATCACTACCACCTGCCCGATGTCTGGCTGGGGTCCTTTTGAGCCTAGCTAACCCTGCCTGTCTTACACTCTCTGACCCTCCCCTGGAGTAGATGCAGACTCTTCGGGCCCTCAGAAATCTGGGTTTTAGGGAAATATTTTGAAGGTGACCTGAAAGAGCTTTGGTTTGGGCAGATTTGGGATGAAATCAAGGTTCAGAGATCTGCTAGGTGGTGTTAAGGAGGCTTCTCTTTAGTTATTGCTTCGAGTAGCCCCTGTCCATACTTAAATCTTGAAAAGAGTGAAGGAGACATTCAGAGTGCATCTTAGGGGAAGCAAAAACTAACATTTACTGGGCCTGCAGTGCTGGACCCCTTGTCTACATAAATCATCCCATTACTGCTTCTTTCTTAACGGTAGTCACTCTACAGAAATTCCAACAGTAATTCAGGAGGAATAAGAAGATAATACTCTTGGGCGCCTGGCTGGCTCAATCGGTAGGAGCATGTGACTCTTGATCTCAGGGTCATGCATTCAAGCCCCTCGATGGGTGTAGAGCGTACTTAAAAAGATGATGATGATACACCCTTTAATCACTAAACCAGTGTTGTCTGTTAAGCTGAGTAGTCTCTCCACATATTATTTAGGAAACAACTATTTATTGGACATGGCGTTGGTACCAGAAGATAAACTTCCATCTCAGTGGGTTATACATTTTGGGGGTAGTTAATAAAGTACTTGGGGTAGTTAAGTAAAGCAGTGTGGGCATAGTGGAAAGAGCAGATGTGTGCTGAGTCTATTAAATTTGTGACCTCGGACAAACAGCCTGAGTCCCAGTTTCCTCATTGTGAAATGGGGATAATACCACATACTTTGCAGGAGTGGTGGAAGAATTTTTAAAGTGTAATGCCTATAAAGTACCTGGGACAGTGCCTGGAATATAACAGAAGCCAAATAAATGGTAGCTGCTCCTTTTGTTAGTTAATGAAAAGAATAGAACAACATAATACAAACACCTTACTTAGAACCTATTCCAGTGATGTTGCCATATCTTCAGATGTGTTTTTGATGTTACCTTCTACTTGGTGGCACTTTTTTTTTTTTTTAAGATTTCATTTTATTTGAGAGAGTGAGTGAGCTAGAGAGAGAGTGCACAAGCAGGGGCAGAGGGAGAGGGAGCAGCAGACTCCCCACTGAGCAGGGAGCCCGATGCAGGGCTCGATCCCAGGACTCTGGGATCATAAGCTGAACCGAAGGCAGACACTTAACCAACTGAGCCACCCAGGCACCCCACATTTTTGTCTTTTAAGAGTGAATTTGATTTTTGAAAAGAGACGTAGGTATGAATATTTTTATTGATGGTTGTGCAACCTCAGAAATGAGATACGAGGGACACCTGGGTGGCTCAGTCAGTTGACCATCTGATTCTTGGTTTCGCTCAGGTCATGATCTTGGAGTCGTGAGATCAAGCCCCACGTTGGGCTCCGCGCTCAGCACAGAGTCTGCTTGTCCCTCTCCCTCTGCTCCTCCCCTAAGCTTGCACACATGCGTGCATGCACTCTTTGTAAAATAGAGAGATAAAATCGTTTTAGAAAAATGAGATACGAACATCATATAATATTTACAGATCTGCTTGGTTAGAAACTGGGTTTGGAGACAATTCCCAAAGAGGCATTCCCAGTTTTTCTGAGCAAGGAGCCTATCATTGGAGATATGCAACTTGTGCAGATGAACCTACTATACATATTTTGAGAATCACTCATTTTAGTCTGTACTACAAAGTGCTAGAGTAAGTGACACAGCCTATAAATGCTATGGGAGAACAAAGAAGAAGAGGATTCAAATAGAGTGCATTGCTTTGGGAAAGCCTGTAGAAGATGGGGCTTGAGTTGAATCTTAGAGGTAGGGTTTGGTAGTAAGGGAAGATGGATCGTGTTTCTGCGTCTTTTGAGGGAGTCACATGAGCAAAGCATATGTGGTTTGGTTTAGTCAGCACATGTTGATTGCATACCTACTGTGTGCTGTACATTTGGCTGAGCTTGGGAACTCAGATGAACGGACACTACCCTGACTTAGTGTGCTGGGGAAGAGCACATAAAATGAAAAATTACAATACAAGATGTAGTAGAGAAATACAGAGGCGACAGTGGGAGTCTCAGCCTAGAAATCAAGCAAGGAAGGAGGAGAAGGTGAAATCAGGCTGCCTGGCCTGGTAAGTTGCTTGGTAAGAAAGAAGGCGCCTGGGTGGCTCAGTCGTTAGGTGTCTGCCTTCGGCTCGGGTCGTGGTCCTGGAGTCCTGGGATCGAGCCCTGTCTCAGGCTCCCTGCTCCGTGGGAAGCCTGCTTCTCCCTCTCCCACTCCCCCTGCTTGTGTTCCCTCTCTCACTTAGTCTCTGTCAAATAAATAAATAGAATCTTTAAAAAAAAAAAAGGATGATGGGGTGAGACCCAGTTGGGGTTGAAGCTAAGGATTTGAAACTTCATGATAGAGGAAATGCAAAGCCCTTGGAAAAGTTTGAGCAAGTATTTTGGAGGCGATTAGTGAGTTGGTATGCAGAATGGATTGGAATGGTAAGAGATGAGAAGCAAGGAGAACGTTTGGGAAGCTTTTTGCAGTAGAACAGGCTAAATATGAGAAAGCCTTGAATTAGGATTGTGGAGGAAGTCATGGAAAGGCAGGGAAAAGATCATCAAAAGTAGGCAGAGTTCTTGACTGACTGACTTGTCACAGGAAATGAAAAGGGTCACACATTTATTCCGGACTTTGAGATCTGAAAGAATGGTCCCGCTTTTAAATAGAGGTTGAATCTGATACCCAACATGCTGCCTGGAGGCTCCCAGAGCCTGGCTCTTTGGGAAGGCACCAAGGCATTCTTAGAGCTCGTCTCTCAAATTCCCCCACCCCTCACTGTCTCTGTATCCCAACCTAACTGCTTTGGATTTTGCTTGCAGCTCCTCCACCCCCACCACCCATGATCCGAAATGGTGCCAGGGATGCTCCCCCCCCCCCCCCACCATACCGAATGCATGGGTCAGAACCCCTGAGCCGAGGAAAGCCCCCACCTCCGCCCTCAAGGACGCCAGCTGGACCACCCCCTCCTCCTCCACCACCCCTGAGGAATGGCCACAGAGATTCTATTACCACTGTCCGATCTTTCTTGGGTGAGTAACTAGGTGTTTTAGTCTCATAGTTCCTGTGGTGACTTCACTAATTCCAGTGGCCACTCTAGAGCGGGAATGGTCACTGGGTATCCTTTGTTCACAACAGTTCTTCTCCTGACTTTCCCTCAGATTTCTGGGCCCCCTCCATTGACATCCCTTGTGTTATATGAATTCTAGGTATGATTGCTTTAGAAGAGATTGAAGTAAAGTCAGGTGTTGTGCTAATAACTCCAAAGCTATACTCTCTTGCTCCCCAGGGATCCTTTGTAGTTAGCTTTTAGGTCAGAGACTTTATCCTTTTCAGGATTATTTAGACAGGAATGATGTATCTTCCTAGGAAGGAGAGGGCCTTTTCTGGACCTTTAAAAAACAACAACAAAAACAACCCATGGTACACAACATTAATAAGACAGAGCCACTACCTAGCTGTGTTACTTTGAGGAAGTTACTTCACTTCTCTGGGACTCACTTCCCTCATCTGTGAAATGAGGAGGTTGATGAGATCAGAATTGTATCAGATTTAACTTTTTCAAGGTTATAAATGAGTCTTAGGCCCCACCTAAGAGATTCTGATTCGTTGGGCCTAGGATGGAGCCCCAAGCAAAGGTTGTCTGTAGGGTTTCCTCAGACCCTCTGTTAAGGACCCTGGAAAGATCTGTACAGTCTCCTTCAACCCTAACATTCTAGGTTCTTGAATGGTTGCCTCTTCTCTGCACCCAGTCTAGTCTGTTCCTTACTGGGGGACCAGGGTTTTTGGAATGTGTTTAAGCCACACCGATCGAAAGTCTGAGCCATCTAGAGGGGCCCACAGAAAGTGGGAGCGGAGGCCATGAGATGGCTGTCCTGACTCTATTGTATAGAGTTAAATGAGGGTAACCTGGGCCAGAGGGGAATTATCTAGTCAGATCTCTCACTAGCTGGTGACAGAAATTCCCATTTTAGGTTAATGTCTACCAATCTGTGGATTCAGTTTAGTTGGTTTCCCATGGTGACAGTCTCTAAGATGACTGTGAACTGAAACAGAACTGTATTTCCTTCTCCCATGCAAACAGCTAAGATTTGAAGAACTAATTCAAAGACTCATTCCTTGATGTAAAGAGCCTCTGAGCGTATCCTCTGTGTGTGCAAGGTACATAGAAAAATGCTGTTGCTGGCCTCAGGAACCTTGGTTTAGTGGGCCAGGCAGGCCCTAGTGGTCCATCAGAATTCGAGGGAGATTAGCAAGGGGGTGGGGGGCTCAGAAGTGCTACAGAATATGTGGGAGCACAAGGAAGGGTGATATGACTTAATATTCTGTTCCTTTCCCAGATGATTTTGAGTCAAAGTATTCTTTCCATCCAGTAGAAGACTTTCCTGCTCCAGAAGAATATAAACACTTTCAGAGAATATATCCCAGCAAAACAAACCGAGGTGAGAAGAGTAGTCAATGAAAGTTTTTCCATAATTCCATTGAAAGTAGAATTGGTGTGTTTTTCTTAGATTAAAATTTGCTTCTCATCTGCATTTTCTAATAAAACAAGGAAACAACAAAACCAGTCCCTAAATTTTGAAGGTTAGCTTAAACAGCCTGTCATTTCAGGAAGGTTTGGGTTACTTAGTGTTTGGTGGTTGACCTTATGTATGTGGTTTTTATTTTTATATTTTTCAGCTGCCCGTGGAGCTCCACCTCTGCCACCCATTCTCAGGTGAAGCCTGGCTTGGTCCTGTTCCTCAGGAAAAGGATGGACCCTCTCTTCTGCTCAGATGGTCCCTTCCACTCCCCTGAAACCTGCATGAGAGCTCCTGATGTGTTTCTCCAGTGCAACCCATCTCTAGACACCAAGCGTCCTCCCGACTCACCTCCATCTATGCATCTCGTCTCTAGACTTGGTGATTGGACTCTTTATATTGACAGTAGGGTCTCAAACCCTGAATCCATGCCTCCTCTCGCAAGCCCTGCTAGCCAGATGAGGAAAAAGTTTCCATGTCTCCTGCTTTCCTCTTGGGGAAAGGTGCCTTGTTGTGATGAATGAACTCATTGTTGGGGCAGGGTGGAGAATTGTACTCCTACTTTCTCCTACCCACTGTGGGGGAAGCGTGGCGGGTATATTATGTTTCCTCATTTAGGAGACTGGCATGGCCAGGACTTCTGAGGGGTGGGCATTTTTAGTGAAACAGGAAAGGAATTTGCAGAGAAGTGATCTGTTTTAAAGGTCAAGTTTGAAGAAAGGGCAAAGAAATGGGTCTGCTTTCTTTTTAAGGGTATTTTATTTTTGCTCTCACCCCACCCCATGCCACCACCCCAGGGAGAAGTTGGATATTATAAATACTAAATACTAATCAGTTGAACTAAACATCTAATAAAAAGAGAGGGTGAAATAAACTGGGGATCCTTTTAGAGCTAGTCAGTTTCTCTGCAGCAAAGGGACCAGGAGCCATTTGTGTCCTCTGGGATTCCCTGCCCATTTGCCTGTTTCCTCAGGGTGCCGAGGCTGAGGGCTGTTATTCCTCTCTGCACTGCCCATCCCCTCAAAAGAAAAGTCACTTTGATTCATTACAGATTCACGAACTCCAAAACCCTGCAGTGGGAGATGGAAAGATTGGGCATTGGCCTTGACACCTCTGAAGTCTTTTCTAACTGGCCCTGACGGCCTTCTCAGAGACTTTAGCCCCTGATGGGTGCCCAGGATGACAAGGGAAGGGTGAAGCACCTTGTGGAAGGGATCAACTCTGTGGGCTTTGAAGGACTTTAAGGCCTGTTTGTTCCAAAGTTCACAGCCCATCTGACTGAGCAGGTACTTCCATTCCTTTCTCCACTACTCTTGCCTTCACAAGACTGCAGGGGTTAACACAGAATAGAGAAGGGTGAAGAAGCTTATGGGGACGGTCAAAGATTCCTCTGTGCCAGGAAGCACAAAGACTTTGGTGAGGTGTGCCTCAGTTCAGTTGATCTTCCTTGGCAGCCAGCAATATGTTTCTTCGTCTTCCAGGTCCTAGTTCAAGGGCACGGAGGAAATAGAGGGTCCTAGTCTAGGTAGGAACTGAGCTTGGATGGTGGGACGGGACTTCACCATTCTCCAGCAGCAGGATGGAGCTCCTGGGCTCTACACATGGGATGGTTTGGTTTGCTACAACTCTTGCCAAGTGCAGAGACTGCTCAAGGTTTGGAATGAGAGCAGGGAAGGAGCCAAGGCTATTCCTTGAAATGGATGGGGAAAGTAAAAAATTTTCACCAGGTACATCACAGGCTTAAATCACCTTCGGGACCTCTCCAATCTGTTGGATCACAGACTCAGGATCTGTGTATGGTGCCCAGAGAAACCCAAGTCTTCCCGTGCCAGATGGGAGAGCTCTCGGCTTGGGTTCTTTGTACAGGGTCTGCTATCCTTTGCCATCCCCTGGACTGTATCAACTCTTGGGACAAACCATGATGAGGTCTGTCACCATACCTTTTCTAATCATTCTCTTTATCGTTTTTATTTTCAAATCTGTTAGCAGTTATCTCTCAGCAGTATCCCCAGCATTCTGAAACCCATAGTGCTGAGACAGGGCACGCACGAGTGGAGGGAAAAAGAGAGAATACAAGAGTTAACCCTGCAGCAGAGTTCCAGGGGAGATGCTGACCAGTTACTGAACTTGGACTGTGAAGTCTTCCCATTTGTTTTTGAAATGGGAGTTGATGCCTTTTGTACAATGTTATCAAAGTGTATTCTTCCCCCCCCCCTTTACGCAAACATAAAGCATCAAAATAAGAATCACAAGTAAAAGCCAAACCCTAGCTTTTCATTGGGGCTGATATCTTCCTCTTCTGTGACCTGGTGCCCCTCATATTCCCCAGCATTTGGACTGTGTCACATGGGTATTGATTGTATTGTCATTTTCTTGGCCTCATGAGAAAAGGCCTGGGCCTGGATCTAATCAGACGGATTTTCTTCTTGAGAGCATGTTGATGGCACAGTACCTATTTAAATGTCTTTGCCTTATACATTATTTGGTCCCTCTGTTAATAACAGATTTATTATCATGTATATTTACTATTGAAGAATGGGAATGTGATCCTCATAGTTATTGATCTATTTTGTATGTTGTAAAAAGCTTGTAATATAGATTTAAGGTGGGCTGGCTGCAAGAGCACTAAAACTTCTCACCTTTTAAACTGCTCTTTTTATCTGCTTGTGGGAATGTCGTCTCCAGTGGAAGATTGGGTGGTCTCATGTTGAGACTCTTGCCCAGTCCCATTAACCCCCTTATTCCCTCCCAGAAGGAAGAGACATTGCCCAACTAAGCATCAGGAAGCTGTGTTATAAGCCCTTGTGTGGGTTTGGTTTTATGATGTTTTTCTCTAGTGGGAAAAACTTAATTGTTTCTTTCCACCCTTTCTGGGAAGCAGAGCAGTGGCTTCCAGATTTTTAAATGAGGTAGATGCCCCTCTTCCCCCCTCTTCTTTGGTCACCAAACTTGGATCAAATCACTTTGATATTCCAGGTGTGGTTTTTCTGTTGTGAGGATTTCCTTCAGCTGCAGAGCCCCATCATCCTCACAGTCGGGCTCCCAGAGGAGGGCGCTTAGGGCTACCCAGCCTGATGGATGTGAGGCTGCTTGTCTCCAGAAATGCATCCCAGCCCTCCCAACTGGCCAAGGCAAGGAGACTAGCCACTGGCCATTGCACTGGGGGCATCCCCTCACCTCACAGCTTCCCAACTTGAAATCCAGATTTACCTCCAGGGAGAGGTGAGAAAAAATTGTAAATAGACTTGCTACAGAGCAACTCAGGGTTGGGGTGTGTTTTAATTCTCCTGATCACTTGAAATAATCTGTAGGCTGAGTGCTTATGGGAGTGGGGGAAAAATGTGACTCCAGGGTCCTTTCCTTCTGCAAAGCTCTGGGGGTGGAGTATAGGGCATCTGAGGCCCTTTGATGGCACTACACTGAGCTGTCTGTCCTTCTGGAAACCCAACCTAAAATCAACTGTAAATCCAATTCTTCACATTCCAGTTGTAGCTTTTCTTTCCCTACTGAATCTCAGTCCCTGGCAATGTGGTCAAAGTGGCTTTCTGTAAGCCACCCTAATTTAGGGAATGGAAGGCATTACAACTCTGCCTTCAAGACTCATCTCTTAAAAGCAAAATGAAACAAAACTACAGCCACCTTCAAAACACATACAAAAAGAAGGATAACTTGTAACTGAAGGAAGGATTTGGTTCCATTCAACTCCACCGTCATTGTGCCTTTACTTGTGTTAGATTTCTGTGCTTTCTTCCTCTCTCTCTTTGAAGCAATTAAAATCTTCCTTGATAACTGTTTCCTTCTTTCTACTCTTGTTTCTAACAACTTAGTGGGTTTCCTCTCTAATTGTCTTAAATCTCATTCCACTGGTGGCAGAGGGGCCAAGCCTTCTTTTCTTATGTCTAACCTTTGTCCTTTCCCACGGACCAGCATGGAAGTCCTAGTCAACACTGAATAAAAGACTAGAGTGACGTGTGCAGAGTGTGTGTGTGTGGGTGTGTGTGTGTGTGGGTGGTGTGTGTGTGTCCATCTTTGCATGTGGATCAGTTTATTTTCTTTAAAAATAATTTATTGTATGATTTATTTTGGAGTTATATTCCAATTGCAGTGCTCCCTCCCAATAAGCAGTGATTCCTCTCCCCCCCCCACCCCTCTACAATGTATAATCTGGTCTCAGGTTGGATTCTTTGGTACATTTCTTTCTTCTGGATGCCGTGCAGTTTAATTAAACCTTGCTTAAAAAGAAGAACCAAAACCTGACAACTGTGTACTCTTGTCTGGAACACCGCCTCCAGTGGTGGCATAGGGAGGGGAGAATATCTGTTGCTTCTGGTGAGTGTAGTGGTTTGACTCTAGAACCTCTAAGAAGGTAGCTACACTGACTTGGGCAGAAGCATCTGCAGCTTCCCAGGGGTCTTCCCTCCTCCCTTCCTGCTGTGTTTTGAATATCATAGTTCTCATTAACCATGCTCACCTGGGTGACTCTGGTAGTTTTGGTCATTTATGTTTACCACCTACCTTCCCGATGCCCATGATTTCAGGGGACCCAGGAGACGCTCTGGCCTTGTGTCCTCTCCTCACATCTCTTAGGATTCTTTTCTACCTGTGTTGCATGGCAGATTGTCCCACTGAGGTATGGGAGAAAAGGTGGGGGCAGCACAGACAGACTGTGTTTATTTTTATTGTGGGTGTTGGCTTTTTTTCTTTTCCGCTTTTTAAGTTGCAATCTTGGCTGGCTTTCTTGAACTTTGACTTGGGGTGTAAAAACTGAGCCAGACATTCTCTGCTTACTGTGGTCAGCTGACATAATCATAACTAAGATTTAATGAGCTCACCTTGCAGTTTCATCACTAGGAAAGGTCTTGAAATTATTTCCCATACTGATTCATAATGGGTGTGTGTATGAATCACTTTCACATAATTTAGATATAAAAACCTATGAGAGGGAGGGGGGAAAGGCCTCCTTTCATTTCATCCATACTTGCCAGACTGGCTGAATCCCTGATTATTGTTATTAATCTGATTAATAAACTACCTATTTATTGATTTAATTGTTCCTCCTGTGACTTTAGCCCTCAAATGGAGCTTGCCTGAATGACCCTCAACTTCCTAAACCTGTAAGGTTTCTCTCTCCTATTGGGGTGCTATTGCTAGTTTGTGTGTGTGTGCGTGCGTGCGTGCGCACACACAAGAGGGATATTGGAACAGGTCCTTCCAGGGTGATTTGATTCCTTCCCTCATGATACTGTGTATCAGTTAGCAGGTGATAAGGACACTACTCTCATTATTACTGAGACACAGCTGCTTACTGTGTTCCTGTTTTAAGTATTTCCTGCCCCAGCACAACCACAAACTGACTCTGAAGCTGCAAGGATGCTGCCTGTCTCTGACTTCCTATTACTCCGCAGACAGAGGTAAGACAACCAAAATGTCAACCTCAGGATCCTGACCACCCCAGAGGATAACTACAGAGAAACGCTTCACATCTGACATCACTGGAGCCCAGTCTGGATTGCTTTTACACGTAATTGAATTCATTTTCCACTCCTAGGTTTAGGGGTATGAGATCTAAAGGACTATGTGCTCTACAGCCACAAAATGTTCATGAAAATGTGGAAATTCATTTGGCAGGGATGTCCTCTCCATTCTTGCAGCAGGCATTTATTGCTTACTTTACTCTGTGCCAGGCACCTGCAATATGAAGATGAATAGGACTGGTCTTTGCCTCCAAGGAGCTCAGAGTCTAGTAGAACACTTCAGGGCGGCTACCAAGAGAAACCTATGTAGGTTATTAGAAGGCTTTATGGCAGTTAGCCCGGGAAGGCGGATGGTGTGTGGCCTTCCAGACAGAGGAGAGAGCAAGGACAGAGGCCCAGAAGCAAGACACAGTCTGGTGGCATGTGCAGTGTGTTCCTGTAGTATCAGAAAGGGAGAGCATCATGTAGGTAACCTGATAGAAACCTTTCAATCCGGACCTTCTGTGATTTTCTGCCTGCTTCCACAGTGGTCGTCTAATCTTGTGGGCTTACCCTGGAGCAGTGCTTTTCTTCCTGGTGAGTGTTTTCATAGGCTCCAGGATGAATACTAAGTACTCATTGCTTCCTGGGCTCCCTCTAGCCCACTGTAACCGAGGGAGGTTTTCACCACTATCCCTTAAAGCTGGCTGGACACACGTTACCACTTCAAGTTATGAAGGATGTTTTTTAGGTGCCCAGATTATCAAAATACATGAACAGTGAAGACTGCTTCCTGGGTTCTGTTGCTCTATTAAGAGATCAGAAATGCCATCTGGTTGAAAAGCCTCCATTCTATGGGAACACTTTTCCCATTCACAGCAGCTAATCTCTGTTGTAGTTTTCAGCTCCTAGAGAGCCTTCCCAAAATGTGCTCCTCACCGTCTCTTCCTATTTATTTTTAAAACTTTATCTAAGTGATCTCTATACCCCGCATGAGGCTTGGACGCACAACCCTGAAATCAAGAGTCACATGCTCTTCTGACTGAGCCAGCCGGGAGCCCCCATCTCTTCCTATATAGAAGTGTACAGAAGGCTTCCTATTTAGGACCTGCATCTAATATTTCCTCCTCCTATGTTTAAGTGGTCAAGTGTTGGAGCTCCTGTCAGACTTCCTGAGTTCAAATGCCAGTTCTTCCACTTACTGGTTGTGTGACCTGGGGCAAATTTAACCCCCCTATTTCAGTTTCCTCATTTGCAAAATGAAAATAATACCAACTTCATGCAGTGCTTGTGAGAATTAATAAGGTGATATAGGTAAAATACTTGAGCTCAGTGCCTGGCATTACTTGAACACTCAGTATTTGCTCTTACCTCCTGTATGAACTAACCACAATTAACTGGCAATTGTAATAGTGTTATTTTCCTATTTCTCAGCTTCATTGTTCTCTTTCATTTGAAACTGACGGATGAAAGTTAAATGCTTGCCATCACCTAGAATTGGGTTTTGGCCTTCAAGGGAACCTGAGGCTTGGCTAGGTTATTAGCTTTGGAGGCTGGCCTGTAAATTACTGCTCTAATTTATATTTTTCATTAAAAGCTCAGCTTGCCTCTTCTTCTATAGTGGTCTTTCCTGGCCCTGAAACCCTAGTGTTTAGCCATAAAACAAGGTTTTAAAATTAAGAGGCCATAATTCTCTCAACTCCCCACAATGTGTGGATTAATGGAATTAATGATAAGAAGGTGCACAGAATATTATTTTTAACAAAAGCAAAGACCTGACCCTATTACCTTTGAAACACAAATCAGGGAGATACTGTGATGAAGTGTAGTGTATTTCTTTATGTATGTGTAGAACTTGACAAAAAAACGCTGGGTGTCAGGAAATCTGGGTCCTAGGCTCTTCACTGCCACCAAGATGCTATGACCTCTAATTAACCCTCCACATGTTGGCTTTGTGAGTTTTGCAGGGTTGAACATGAGGTAAATAAGTGCCTAGTATTCTGCCTGGCACCCAGAACCGCCCCCCAAATGATAGATGTTACGTAGTAGCTCACTGAACATGTATCCCATTAGGGTAATGAAAATGGATACATTTGGCCGCCAGAAGGGGCAACCACATCTCTGCACCTCCCGTGGAAAGAAGGGCGTGGAAACAGAGTCGCGTGAGCTAAGACTACAACTCCCGCTGCCCTTTGCGGCAAGCCTGGTTCGCCTTACCCAGAATCGCTCCCTCCGCAACCTTGCGTCTTTCCGCGGAGGCCCCGGATGTAGAAGCCCTCTTAGTTCAGTGGGCGTGGCTTTACAATGGCTCGGAGACCTGGGGCTCTCTTATTGGTTGTGGTTCTTCCGACCGGATTGGACGCGAAGGAGGGGGCGTTGGCCAAGGCGCGCGGTGCTCTAGCGACAGCCAATCAGAAACCTGGTCGGCCTTTGGCGGGAGGCGGTAAAGCTGAGGCTTTGCAGATTTGGCGCGAGCGCGGCTGGGCTTTACTGACGCTGGTGTGTGGTTTATTCGGTAGCTTGACCTGAAGAATCCCTGAAGCCGTGTGCGAGACACGTGAGGAAGAGCCGGTACTGAGGTGACTCAGCCTTGTGAGGTGGAGAGCAGAGGCTTGCTCGGGGAGGCCCTGGGTCTGGGAGGCTGCGGAGTTGGGAGAAAGGCTATGGCAAGGGCCGCTGCCTCCCTTGAGGCCCGAGGTGAAGTGAGGGGAGAAGAGCTCAGATCGCCGGAGGTCTGAGGTCGGGGTAAGGGAAAGGAGTAGGCTGGCAGTCGTGCGTGGAATAAAGGGGCTGAATGTTGTAGGAGGGAGATGTTCCGGGGTGGGGTTGAGAGGGTGTGGGGTGGGGACCGAGTGCCGGGCGGACGGAAGACTAAACGTGGCAGGCTGCTGGGCCAAGCTAGTGATAAAGACACACCCCGTGCCTGGAGTGAGGGAATTAGCAGTACTGTAGAAATCTGTTAAGATAAACTTACTGCATCACTCAAGTGGTTAAGAACTTGAGTTCTGGAGCCAGAATGCCTGGTTTGCTATGACTTTGGGCCTCTGTACCTCTGAGTTTTCTCATCTGTAAAATAAGGATAATAAGAGTGCTGACCTCCAGGGTAGTTGTAAAACTTAAATGAGTCAGTGCCTAAGGGGCGCCGGGGCTGGCTCAGTCGGTAGAGCGTGCCACTCATGAACTGGGGTGGGGGTGGGGGTGGGGGTGTCGTGAGTTCGAGCCCCAGGTAGGGTGTAGAGATTCCTTTAAAAAAAAAAAGAATAAAAGTAAAATGCTTATAACAACAGTCTTACACATAGTAGGTAGACAATAAGTGTTTGTTATTATTGCTCAGATTTGGCTGTGAAGCAGAACTGAATGCTAAAATATTGTTATAATTTACTTATGAAATGTTGATCATTGGTATAAATTCCATGTTAGCTATTTTTACTTCATTCTTAGCTATTGACTGGCTGTCCTGTTCTTTTTTTTGCACCCAGCCGTGTTGCCATCATGCCTCAAACCCGATCCCAGTCACAGGCTACAATCAGTTTTCCAAAAAAGAAGCTGTCTCGGACATTGGACAAAGCTAAAAACTCTGCTGACACCAAACTAGAACTGACCTGTGTCCAGGCCACCCACCGTTCTAATGTAAAAATTCTGCCTCTCAGCCCCAGAAAACGTCTGGGTAAGCTATCCATTGAATATATAAGTACAACTTTTTGGCTGGTAGCTGTTGACCTCTCTTTTCTCAATAATAAGATGCCTAGTCCTTTGAAGAAGCTTCCTAAGTTCAGTTAAAACCACTTTGTTCACTTTGGTTATTTTCAGAATGATTGCTGTGTTCATTTACTGAACTTCAGAGTTAAGCCACTTGTTGAGATCACTTTCTGAACTGCTTCACAGTTCTGGTGTTCAATTCCGTAATTTTGAACTTAGTTCTGTCAGTATTGTAAGTGACTTTGCAGTTAGCTACCTAGTATTTTGAAGCTTTCACCTCAGTGGTGAAATTAAGAGAAGCAGGTGATATTCTTGTTTTAGAACACTGGTTTTAGATCATTTGTTTTTGTTTTTAAAGATTTTATTTATTGTTATCAGAGAGAGAGAGAGAGAACAAGCACAAGCAGGGGTGAGGAGCAGAGGGAGAAGCAGACTCTGGGAGCCCAATGGGGACTCAGTCCCAGGACCCTGGGATCATGACCTGAGCTGAAGGCAGACGCTTAACCAACTGAGCCACCCAGGCGCCCAGATCATTTGCTTTTAATGAAGGGTGATGTGGCAGTATCTGAAGACATTTTTGATTGTCACAACTGAGGGAGTGCTACTGGCATAGTGGATAAAGGCCAGGGATACTGCTGAACATTT
Organism: Callorhinus ursinus; assembly: GCF_003265705.2. NCBI lineage: Eukaryota > Metazoa > Chordata > Mammalia > Carnivora > Otariidae > Callorhinus > Callorhinus ursinus. The sequence continues at coordinate 8,956,229 of NW_027397114.1, forward strand.
TACAATGCACAGGACAGCCCCCAATAAGAATTATTTGGTCCAAGATTTCAATGATGCCAAGATTGAGAAACACGGTTTTAGAACAATCTTAGAATTTTCATCTCACTAGACCATTTTGCTTTCTACCAAATAGTTGTAAGATTCAGTGGTGCCATCTGGTGGCCAATATTTGCTTCTTGATGAGAGGCATTCTATTTTGGTGGTTTTGACTATAGAAATTTGCCTCTTGGGGGACCTGGGTGGCTCAGTCGCTTAAGAGTCTGTCTTAGGCTCCAGTCATTATCCTGGGGTCCTGGGATCAAGCCCCACGTGGGGCTCCCTGCTCAGCTGGGAGCCTGCTTCTCCCTCTTTCTCTGCCTCACCCCCTTGTTTATGTTCTTTCTCTCAAATAAATAAATAAAATCTTAAAAAAAAAGAAAGAAAGAAAGAAAGAAAGAAATTTGCCTCTTTCTGGGAAAAGCAGAGATCTTTGCAAGTCCTTTTACTGTCCACTACTACGAATGACGATGTTTTGATTTTAATATATTTCAGGTGATGACAATCTGTGTAACACTCCCCATTTACCACCCTGTTCTCCACCAAAGCAAGGCAAGAAAGAGAATGGCCCCCCTTGCTCACGTTCACCTAAGGGGCGCAGATTGGTATTTGACAATCAGCTGACAACTAAGTCTCCTAGCCAAAGAGAACAAGCCAGAGCTCCCCAAAACAAAATCCATTCCTCAGTTCGAAAAGGTCAAGAGATCACAACAAATTCTGAGCAGAGATGTCCACTGGAGAAAGAATCTGCATGTGTGAGACTGTTCAAGCAAGAAGGTTCGTTCTTACATGGCAGCCGTTAATGTAGCCTTGAAAACAAGGCTGGTGACTCCAAATGAAACCCAGTGGATCTTCTCAGTCACCTCTGTTGTATCTAATTGTCCTTTCACATCTGACACAGGCACTTGCTACCAGCAAGCAAAGCTGGTCCTGAATACAGCTGTCCCGGATCGGCTGCCTGCCAGGGAAAAGGAGATGAATGTCATCAGGAATTTCCTGAGGGAGCACATCTGTGGGAAAAAAGCTGGAAGCCTTTATCTTTCTGGTGCTCCTGGAACTGGAAAAACAGCCTGCTTAAGCCGAATTCTGCAAGACCTCAAGGTACACTAAGAGTCTGAAATATGATGCTCTTGCTAAAATGACACTTGGTTATTAAGGGTTAAGAAAGGTAGACTTGCTTAGGGGATTGAAGTCTCCCCTCAAATAAGATGTTTTTAGTTTCATTGTCTAAATCTTTCCAAATGAAAGTAGAGCTTATTCTCTTATATGCTCTTAATTACCCAAAGACACTTCAGGTTCCATCAAACCTTTATCTGAGGGCAAAATATCTCTCATGTTTGCATTTTTCTAGAAGGAACTGAAAGGCTTTAAAACTATCATGCTAAACTGCATGTCCTTGAGGAGTGCCCAGGCTGTATTCCCAGCTATTGCTCAGGAGATTTGTCAGGAAGAAGTATCCAGGCCAGCTGGGAAGGACATGATGAAGAAACTGGAAAACCATATGACTGCAGAGAAGGGCCCCATGATGTAAGTACTGCTCTGCTGCATGTTGTTCTGTGAAAATCTGCAAGGTCTGCTGCCCACAAACTCACATTCTCGTCTCTTGAATTTATCAGTTTGTACAAGAAAAGAACATTTCCTATATTTGCTGTACAAGAGATAGTTACATATGCTTAAAGGGAAAGAAGAGGAAAAATACACCTTCTAATTTTAAATTGGAAAAAATGTTCTTAAACTAATTGATTGAAAAACCTTTATGTTACTTTTGTGTGATGGTAGGGGTATCAGTGTAACAGTGACTGGAGAGAGGACAGATTATGACCTTGAAACTGGTGGCAGCTGTAGGAATGTGACCTGGAGTCAGTCCAGATCTAACAGATGGGAAAGTTAAGAAGGTGAACATGGATACTAATTGTTTCTCTTTATACGTAGTGTGTTGGTGCTGGACGAGGTGGATCAGTTGGACAGCAAAGGGCAGGATGTATTGTACACACTGTTCGAATGGCCATGGCTAAGCAATTCTCGATTGGTGCTGATTGGTTAGTGCTCAGTTGCTAATGTTACAGGATGGGTCTAAAGAATTCTTTTTTTAATCATCTGTTCATCTTATCCCCTATTTTATCTTAAGCCAGCTTTCCGCTTTTTTATCAAAATGAACAAATTACTATAAAGTAATAGTAGTTTTAATCTAAAATCAACTTTGTTAAGTCTGAATAGAAATGACATAATACTTCATTTCAGAGACAGTTGATTTTTGGAGTATCTGGTCTTGCTTATCAGTGAACAATTCTAAACCTAACTTGAAAAGAGCATTCTAAAATGACTTTGTACATCTCACCTAATAAATGTGGGGGTGGGGCTGGGATGGCAAGTAGGAAGCAACAGTTAGAATGCTGGATTATAACTGGAAATTGTATTCAGCTTTCAGAGGGTTTAGTTTACTTTTGAGATGATTTGACTGTGATGATTGGTAGTATTTATCTGCTCCTCAGGTATTGCTAATACCCTGGATCTCACGGACAGAGTTCTACCGAGGCTTCAAGCTAGAGAAAAATGTAAGCCTCAGCTGTTGAACTTCCCACCTTATACCAAAAATCAGATAGCCACTATCTTGCAGGATCGGCTTGATCTGGTAAGTGCCACCCATTGTACCACATTATGTGTCCCTTGGATCACCTCTGGTGGGGAAACCTAACAGTCCTTCTAAAATATTTTTGCTTAGAGGGGTGCCTGGGTGTCTCAGTCAGTTGAACATCTGACTCTTTTTTTTTTTTTTTTTTTAATTTTTTTTTTTTGAGAGAGAGAGAGAGAGAGAGCCCAAGAGGGGGTAGGGTCAGAGGGAGAAGCAGACTCCCTGCCGAGTAGGGAGCCAGATGCTGAACTCGATCCTGGGACTCTGGGATCATGACCTGAGCCGAAGGCAGTCACTTAATCAACTGAGCCACCCAGGCACCCGAGCATCTGCCTCTTGATCTCAGCTCAGGTCTTGATTTTAGGGTTCTGAGTTCATGCACCACTTTGGGGTTCACACTGGGCATAGAGACTACTTTTTTTAAAAATTATTTATTTATTTATTTTTTGCTTAGATTGCTTTCCTCAGCAGGGAGTTCTTGTGGGCCATCGTGAGAGCATTTTTATATGAATTTCCACCCAAGGCTCCATTTATTGGATGCCTCAGTGTTGGCATAAAAATAAGAGAGGAGGGGCACCTGGGTGGCTCAGTCATTTAAGCATCCCACTCGATTTCAGCTCAGGTCTTGATCTCAGAGTTATGAGTTCAAGCCCCACAGTGGGCTCCACGATGGGCAGACAGCCTACTGTTAAAAGGGGAGGGGTGGCACCTGGGTGGCTCAGTCAGTTAAGCCTCTGACTCTTGATTTCGGCTCAGGTCACCATCTCAGGTTCTTTTCTTTAAGTTTATTTTTAGTAATCTTTACACCCAATTTGGGGCTCAAGCTCACAACCCCAGGATCAAGAATCGCATGGTCTTCCGACTGCACCAGCCAGGCACCCCTCAATACTATTATAATGGCCTATAAAAATAGGGCCTGTGAAAAAACTTTCTTTTGAAAATAACCAAAGAAATTTTATTTTAGTTTAGCTTTGCTAATTTCTGATTGCCTTTTTCCCCCATTCATGAGCCTCTACCACATGCCTACAAAATATTTAAATGTGTGAAATTTCCATTTATTTATGAGCAGAAAAGGCATCTCTTGGACCCTAAGGGGAGGCCAGTCAAATTTAAACTTAATGTGAAAATATTTATGTCTGGGACCTAAATTACAGAGAGGGAGAATCTTATAGTTCATGCTGTCGTCTCCTATGTCTTGTCCAAAGGTATCTAGAGCTCAGGTTCTGGACAATGCTGCAATTCAGTTCTGTGCCCGAAAAGTCTCTGCTCTTTCAGGAGATGTTCGAAAAGCGCTAGATGTTTGCAGGTGAGTTATGGCACTGTTGGCTGCTTTTATTAAAAAAAGAAATGCATGTAACTCAAGTGAATGTGGCTTAAGAGGCTGTATTCTGCCACTTTTTACACTTGGAAAGGGGGACTTGTTTCTCAGTGGGGAGCTCTGCATTTCCACCGTGTTAATGTCTGAAACATTATCAGTCCATTACCTACAGAGGGAGGAACAAATGAGATGTTGCTGGCACTCCCTGTGGTGATTATAGATTGGTTAATTACATTTGTATTAAAAAAGACTCCAGTTTACTTTTCCATTAGCTGGTCTCAAGCAGGTTTATTTATGGACCTGAACCATCTTTGCCTTTAGACTTTTTTTCCTTCCTTTGCTTTTGTGAGCACCCCTTCCTCCGGTTGGTGGTCTCCCACACTTGTACTCCAGACCTCTCTCTCCCTTCCCATCCTCTGCCCCTCCTGCTGGGGAAAGCCTCTGTGCTGACTGATGAAATTTCTTCCTTCCCAGTAGGGACACTGGGTCCATTAAAATGATACTTGCTGTGCTGGCCCTCTGGTCCAACCTCCCCCTACTGACATGCAAAAGATCCAGGTCTGGCTTATGGCCTCCTGTGGGCAAAGTGCTTTGGAGACAGCAGTGGGAGAGTAAGCTCTTCCTATTGCTAGATGGCATCCTGGATTTGAAAGTTTCCCCTAGTCAGCAAACTACTTGAGTAAAGACTGCAGCTATGAGCAATAGTCATGTAGGCTGGTGTGGTTTAGCCTACACATAACATATGTATATAGAACTGAGGACTCCCCTTTTAGGTCCAGTGTGTATGGGTGGTACTGGCTCTCTGTAGGCAGTCACCCACCCACATAGCCTCTCTGCTATCCATGACATTTTTTCCTCCTTCAAAATGTTATTATTGGCTTAATGTATGATGACCTACTTGGCATCTATAAGAGGAAACCATATCGTGTTGAAAGTTTCTCAGATTCCCTGGCCCATGAATTATTTCAAGCTAACTAAATCCCCTTTAGCTGAGACATAACCCAGTTTTGTTTGGGGTCTTTAAAATTATAAAACATGTGTCTGTTTTTGAGCTTGGTGGTTTGGTGTGGTGTTTGGTTTGGCTCAGCCTAAATTAATTTTAGAAATTTTTTTTTATAGGAGAGCTATTGAAATTGTAGAGTCGGATGTCAAAAGCCAGACTGTCCTCAAACCGCTGTCTGAATGTAAGTAGTTTATCTCTTTCCTGTCTTCCTTTATAACTGGAAGCTTAACTTTTCTGAGGAAAGAGGTAGAAAGATGAAATGAGCATAGTTAAATCCATACTTACCCTTTTCTGTATGTCTGTGTTTTTTGTCAATTTCATCTACTTTACTTCAATCCGGCCTGTCTGTGCTATAGTCCATGCATTGCTGGAAACAACTTCCCCAGGGTGTTACATAAAAGGCTGGATCATAGTAAGTTTTCTTTCTAAGCTCTAGAAATGAAAATAGTGGATCGTAAGGCTTGATCAGCTTCTCTCTGGGTTCTTCTGTGGAGTTAACTTTAGGTCTTGATATAGGTGAGAGGAAAGTAAATAAGAGTCAGACAGTGAAAGAATCCAGTTCAACTTGGGATATCTCAAGCCTTTAGACAAATCTAGGAGGGTGGAGGTACAAAGATGATATTGCTACAGTAGGCTGTTAGAAAAATGACAAAATTATTTTCCTTTCCGTTAGCCTTGTTCTCTTAGTCATGGCAGATGTAAAATGGCCATGAACTACATATCTTGTCAGTATTTAATATCCAGTGTTAATCTTTAGAAACAGGACAGTCTGATTTGATTGTTTCTTTCCTCTTTCACTCCTGCACTGGTTGAGATTATCAAAATTGTTTCTAGCGCTACAGTTCCACAGAAAACAGTTCCTTCCTTCCTTCCTTCCTCCCTCCTTCCTTCCTTCCTTCCCTCTCTATCAATTTGTTGAAAGAAAATTAATAAAAATATTTCAGAAGTAGGGGTGCCTGGGTGGCTCAGTCGTTAAGCGTCTACCTTCGGCTCAGGTCATGATCCCAGGGTCCTGGGATCAAGCCCCACATCGGGCCCCCTGCTCGGTGGGAAGCCTGCTTCTCCCTCTCCCACTCCCCCTGCTAGTGTTCCTTCTCGCTGTGTCTCTCTCTGTCAAATAAATAAATAAAATCTTAAAAAAAAAAAATCATGTAAAAATATTTCAGAAGTAGCCAAACTGCTTAGGCTGACAGTAGGTCATATATACCAATGCATAGATTAGATACTGGTTTCTCTTTAACTTTTCAGATTATTCCTTTTTCTCCTACCAATGACATTTAGGTTTGTCAGTGTCCCTGTGAGCACCTCTGGCACACACATAGCTAAAGGAGTTTGTAAGTTTCTGGCATAAGTTATTAGACTAACCTAATTCCTGTCTTTTGACCTCTGGTATGTGTGATTAGTTTTTGATGGTTCTGGAAAGCTATAGGGAGGCTGACTTCAATTAAATATAAGAAGGCACTTTTTTTTTTTTTTTTTAAGAGAAGGGGAGAGAGGGAGTCCTTAAGTGGGGAGGGGCAGAGGAAGAGAGAGAGAGAGAGAGAGAAAAGCTCAAGCAGGCTCCACACTGCAGGGCTCAATCTCACGACCCTGAGCCAAAATCAAGAGTCAACACTTAACTGACTGAGCCCCCACCAGGCACCCCAGGATGGCACTTTCTAATAAATAGCACTAACTGGGCTTCTATAACACATAGGTGGGTTCATTAGCTTTGAAGATGTTCAAACAAAAGCTGGATAGATGATCACTAGTTGGGATTGTTTTGGGTAGGGAGCAAGAAGAGAACTCCCAAATTCCTTCCAACTTTAAGATTCTACTACTTGATCAGTGATGTCTAGTTTTCCCGCTACCGTTAGTTCTTTGCAGCATCCTGGTTATGGTCATAAAATAGAAGCAGATTGCTTTGGGGCAACTGCACATGGTCTAAGGAAGTAATTTAGGCAAAGGTGGTTACAGAGCAAATCCCTCCTCTGTCTTGCAATTCATGCATCTCCAAACAGTGAGGCCATAGTCCTAGGCATCTTGTTGGCAGTTCCCCAACCTCCAGCCTCTGAGATGGTGCTATCTGCTAAAATATCCAATTACATTTTCTCAAGTGTTGCTCTATTGTGGATGACTTAGGCAAGTGAACCTAACCTCCAGGGTCATTTGGGGAAGCTATCTAGAGGACTTATGTAGGATTCACTTTACTGTCCACATTTAGCCACTCATTTGAAAGTATTAGGTAATTCTTACAACTTTTTTTCCTTTCTTAATTACCAGGCACAATCATCTTTGCTTCATGGTTCTGCACTTTTTCATCTTCAAGATACTGAGAATTTCCAAGGCAGAATACAGTAGTCCTCTGTCTAGTCCTTATTCTTTCATGAGGTGGATTTTGTCTCTCTGACATTAAATTGCATTCTACATGACATAATAGCCCACCATTCTGCACAGAAAAAGGATAACCCTATTTTCCAAGTCATCACCTTTCTGAAGGTAGCACCATCTCTCATCCTTTGGCTTCTAGTTACAGTTGGAACCTGCTTTGCCACCACATGACTGCACTTGAATTTCCTTCAGCTAAAACTTAGTATCCTCTGTCTCAATATACACAATATTTAAAAAATCTAATGAAGCCTGATTTATTTACTTTTTAGGCAAATCACCCTCTGAGTCACTGGTTCCCAAGCGGGTTGGTCTTATTCACATATCCCAAGTCATCTCAGAAGTTGATGGTAACAGAATGACTTTGAGCAAAGAAGGAGCACAAGATTTCTTCCCTCTTCAGCAGAAGATCTTGGTCTGCTCTTTGCTGCTCTTGACCCGGCAGCTGAAAATCAAAGAGGTCACTCTGGGGAAGGTGAGTTGAGAATCTCAGCAGATGGAACTGTGGTGGAGATGAGACTGCTTTGCAGAGCAGATACTGTCCAAAGGGCCTGTTATTATGCTCCAGCTGATAGGAACTAAAAGTGGGTTTTTATTTTTATTTATTTATTTAAAGATTTTATTTACTTATTTGACAGAGAGAGACAGCGAGAGAGGGAACACAGCAGGGGGAGTGGGAGAGGGAGAAGCAGGCTTCCCGCCGAGCAGGGAGCCCGATACAGGGCTCGATCCCAGGACTCTGGGATCATGACCTGAGCCAAAGGCAGATGCTTACCAACTGAGCCACCCAGGCGCCCCTAAAAGTGGGTTTTTAACAGTAAGAATAAATACTGGTCCCATATAAAAGGCAACTGATTTTATTTCCCTTAGGTTGTGGTTGGGAATTTCCCATTCATCTCCTCCCCTTCGTTTCTCCCTCTCCCTAAGAAATATATAAAGCTCCTCTCCTGCCTTACAGTAGAGGTTTTGACAATATCTACAGAATGCCTGTTCAAGGATTTTATTGAAAAGAGGGAAAATTGTGGTATTTAGATAACTTTTACAAATGCAAAAATTCACATTTTTAAAAAAGACTATAAGGTGACAAGAGATAGAACTTTTAAACAACTTTTGTGTTCTCCCTTGTTCCTCCCAGTTATACGAAGCCTATAGTAACGTCTGTCGCAAACAGCAGGTGGCAGCTGTGGACCAGTCAGAGTGTTTGTCACTTTCAGGGCTCCTGGAGGCCAGGGGCATTTTAGGATTAAAGAAAAACAAGGAAACCCGTTTCACAAAGGTACAATTAACTGTTTCTTTGTGATAATGCTTTTAATTGTCCTGTTTTGGAGAGCTTATCTTTTCTTGCTAAAGTAAAGATTTAAATATGACCACAGTTAGGTAAACAATTTGTTTTTTGTTAGGTAGAGTTTAAGATCTGTGAGGATGGGACTGTGGTATGAATGAGGTATTTTCTGCAGGCCATTGAAAAAGCAGTGTTTAACTTGCTTGCCTCTTGGGACAGAAGTTCAACATGGTAGAAGTTTGTAATAAAAACTTGGCTTTTGTGAGTTCTCCACATGAAAAGTCCTTTTCTCTTCTTTCCAGGTGTCTTTGAAGATTGAAGAGAAGGAAGTAGAGCATGCTCTAAAAGACAAAGCTTTAATTGGAAATATCTTAGCTACTGGATTGCCTTAAATTCTTTTCTTTTATACTAATATGCTACCCGAAAGTATCCAGCTGGCGTTTAGAGAGCTCTGGAGTCTTCATTTTAGTACTTTATCCATTCAGGTCTGAAAACAAATATGACTTTTTTTTTTTTTTTTTTGATTTTATCTTAAGTAATCTACACCCAACATGGGGCTCGAACAAAAGTTGCATGCTCTTTTGACTGAGCCAGCCAGGTGCCCCTAAATATGACCTTTTTTAATGTGAAACTGATAAATTTTAATCTATAGATTGATGAATATTAACACAATAATAATTTTGGGTCTTATTTTTATGCATTAAAAATCACCAAGTAGACTATTTTAATTATATCCACTACCTCCACCTCTTGTGTCTCTAACCAGTATGCTTGTATTACAGTATACAGGATTTATATGGTGGAATGTGCCTGTATTTACCTCTTAGTTTCTTCAAATATTGGTGTATTTTAAAGAACTTTGGGGCTAGAGTAAGAAGAATGAAAAACGATGTTCCAGGAAAATAAGCACGTCTACGTGGAGATCTGGAGACACTTTGATCAAAGAATTTCTTTCTTTTTGGGGTATACTGTGTTCACTTTGCACATACTTCCACATTGTGACATTTTAAAGACTCATTAAGTTTCTTGGGCACTCCCAAGGTTGTGGGGGTGGTAAAAGGAATGTAACTGTACGGATTGTGAATATATTTATTTCCTAGTTGCATTCTTTGTCTTTTTAAGCACGCACATTTCAAGAGAGCTCAAACTTTCAGCAAACAATGTGAATATTTCACCCCAAACTGTCCCACAGTCTTAGCTGCCCGCAGATGAAGCCACTTGTTTCCAGATGCCTTCATTTGGGGTTGGATTTTCATCTAAAACCTCAGATTTTTCCAGTCTTATTAGATAAATTAATCCATATGGCTACTCAAGTCTCCCCTTTTCTGGGTTTGGTTTCCAGTGGCATTCAGTGGTAATTTGTGGCGGGGACACCAGAGGGCACCATTATAACACTGACTGCCTTGAAAATTCAGGCCGTGGGGCTGGGGTAGTTTTGAGGGATGGGGGAGAAAACTTAAGTTTGATCCTTTGGGGAGATGGCTTTACTTATATAACTCAGGCAGATGCTTGGAATGCAAACCATGTGCGATAGGAATGGTCTGAGAGCCAGTGACCAAGTCTGTGCTGCTCCCTGAGCTCTTTGGCCTCTCTGACATGACTTGAGTTTAGGAACTTGATATTGTACAAATGATCTGTCGGCCGCTGTTTCATTCATGCTGCCCACTGTATCCTTGCAATGTGATCTGGGCCGCAGCAGATGGTATGGCCTAGAAGGACACACACAGAGAGAGCCCTCTGAAATGAACACCACCCGCCAGTGGGTGTGGCAGAGCAGTCTGCAGAGGAGTCTGAGTCTGAATGTCATTCTTGCCCTCTCACCTTGACTAGAGCACTCACTCCTTCTGAGGGTCACTTGTGAGTGGAAAACACAGTTCCATACCTAGGAGCCCGAGAGTGTCTGGGGCTACAAGGGTTAACAAGCATAATTGCAAAGACTGTCCGAAGGCTGACGGAAAGCAGAGACTGAATGGGATTGAGAACAGATGCGGGGCTTGATTTAAATTACATTTTATTGGATGCTGCAGCCTTAAGAGACGTGACTGCTTTACAGTTTCTTTCCACACTGTGGGCAGCTGCTGTCTCTTCTGTGTCCACAGTAGGATCCTGCCCAGAAAGGAGCGGCCTCCCCACCTCATTGTGTTTGAGGCTTGGCGCCTTCCTCTTAACTGTAGGGCTTGAGTCAGGAACATGGCTTAACTCGCAGTGGGGCTGCTATGTATCCTCCGTGGCTCGGAGCCAAGATCACATTTGCAGATTCAAAAGGGCCAAATTTCTTTCCCCTCTACCTCTTCTCCCCCTTTCCCCTGGTATTTGGAAATAGGGTTTTCTCTGTCCTGGGTTGTTAGTTCCCTTTCCTTCAGTTCTCCCCCACTGTCAATTTCTAGGTCATTTCTGCTCTTAAGACTTCAGCAATTGGAGCAGGGTTGGTTCTGTCAGTGATGCGTGAAGCAGACTTAGAGTCCCTGCTTGGCTTCCGCTGCCCTTGTGGGAGCAAAAGCTGATGTATGTTTGTCAGTGAAGTCTTAAGTGTAATTCAGATACCCAGGGAGCAGACTGAGAAGAGGAAGAAAAGTCCTTTTCTTGCTGGCTTTTCTCACTGAAGCTCAGAGCTATGGGAAGGTAGTGGGATTTCTAGAGGGATGGGCTGGGCTTGTGGTTACTAGTTTCTGCCAGGATCGTAGCCTGTTTCACATGGAGTAGAGGCGAAGATGCTGACCCACATTCTTCCTCTTGAAGGTGGTAGGGTGTGTGTCTATATCCTGATCTATTTTTCTTCAAAGAAGCAGATGAAGCTTCCATAGAATGTTGGTACTGCCATGGAAAGAACATAGACCAATAAAATTTTGGTGTGAATTTCAACCCCAGAGCTGCCACTGACATTTCTGGCTCAGTGAAGACTTGCCTGTGGCTAGATAACTAACTGGGAAGAGTGTGTGAGGTCCAGGCTTCCCAGAGATCAAAAATGTTGGCAGAGCTCTGTTTGCCACCCCCCACCCCACCCATTCCATTGCTCCCTGCCTTTATTAAGTGCCTTTTAAGATCTACCAATGAGGGGCGCCTGGGTGGCTCAGTCGTTTGGCGTCTGCCTTCGGCTCAGGTCATGATCCCAGGGTCCTGGGATCGAGCCCTGCATCGGGCTCCCTGCTCCGTGGGAAGCCTGCTTCTCCCTCTCCCACTCCCCCTGCTTGTGTTCCCTCTCCCTGTGTCTCTCTGTCAAATAAATAAAATCTTAAAAAAAAAAAATCTACCAATGAGACCTGGAAGGGAGGATGGAGGAGATATATCTTGGGGATTTTCAAAAATATCTATTGAGAGGTGTTGCCTTGACTACCGACGGAGACTGAAAGAAAGAGCCAAGTTTGAGATGTTACTTACATTTGTGTCTGTCCCCAGCACTTAGGACAGTGTCCGGTACCTGGTAGGTATTCAGTAAACGATTGTTGAATGAACGGACAAATGAACCGAGGAAGGCGCTGCTTTCCCCTCCATCTCCGGGCCAGTTCTCTTCGGGAGGTACACGTTGCTGGTGTTTCCGCATGGAGGTGGAGCGGGCCCCTGTAAAGGAAGGGTGCTCCATCCTACAAGATGTGTCTTGACACATTTTGGAGCGTTTATTGGCCTCACAGATGCGTACCCATCGCTCCTTCTGATGTAGTGGCATTTTGCTTGAGGCAACTTCCGTGTTGCTCCCAGGCAGCCTTGGGTTTGGGGACAGAGTCCTAGTCCTACCTCTGGGCTGGGAAGATGGGGGCCTGTCTGGAGGTTCCTAGTGTCCCTAGAGATTGGCCAGAAGCTGTACCTCTCAGAAAGGGATCGGGGAGGAACACACCTTTGGTGTCCCACTTTTTAACTCTTGAGGAAAGTTGTGATCTCGGGTTCCTCCTGAAAATGTAAGGTGCCTTCTAATACATTCTCTTGTAAAGCTGCAAACAGCACAGGTCTCCCTCTTCTCGGAAGTGCATTCTGTAGGGGGAGAAGGTGTGCCCTCTGGCCTCCCTTGATTTTCAACCCCAGCCCCAAGGCACTGGCAGTAGAAGCTAATTGGGTGCAAGAGGCCTGGGTAGAGGCTGTCTGAAGACTGGCGAAAGGAGAGAGCCAGCTCCTTTTTAAAAAAGCTCTAATTGAGTTCTGAATCAGCCTCCGTCTCTTTGATCCCTCCTCTGTTTCCCACACTGCCTGAAAGAGCTAGATCAGCACTTTATAACAAGGGTGCGCCTGCTCCCCGCACCGCCCCCCTCTCCCGACGCTCCGCTGCCGCCATCCACTGCTTGTCTCCTTCAGTTAAGATAATGAAGATGCTGAGAGATAAAATGTGTATTTAATAAGGGTGGGGGTAGGGAGGCGGAAAGGGGCAGCCAGGGCCTTCCCTAGTTTGGGGCCTAGCCAAGACTCAGGCTGAAAGCAAAGCTGGAGTAAGACTTGGCCCCAGGGTGTGGGGGTTTCTGGGCCTCAATCCAGCTGACTTCACTGCCTGCTGTTTGCCCTAAATTCCCCCACCTCCACCCTCTCACCCCCACACTCCTTCCTTTCCTCTCTCCTTGCTCCCGATGGGGAAAGGGAATCTTGCTTCTACTTTATTTTCAGCTGGTGACTTGGCCTTTGGTGCGGTGCCCCCCACCCCCACCCCCGAGTCAGCTGCAAGGTCGGGCTAGGGCAGCCCCCTCTAGCCTAGGCCTGTAGAAGCCATGGGTTCACGGTGGGGGGTGAAAAAAAGCTAGAGTTAATGAAGACCAGCTGCTAGTCTGGGTTCTGCCTGCAGTTAGCTGGAGGCCAGCCTTTGGTGGTGGTTGGAGGTACTGGGGTGCGTGACCTCCATCCCTGGGCACCAGGATATCCTGTGGCAGCTGAGGCTTGTGCTCCTCTCTGAGCTCGGTTTTATCCTTAGTTTGTAAGAGAGTAGTCTGTTTCCCTGTTGCCCTACTCCTCCCCTCTCCAAATAACACTCGGCCCTTATTGGGCTTTATAACTGTAGTGGCGGCCCAGCTGAGATCTGAGGCTCTCCAAGTTCTTTTGTAAACATTCATTAACTGCCTGGGAAGAACCAAGAGCCCTGGTTAACAGCTGGGAGGGAACTGAGGCAAGTTAGGGAGAAAGGCTTGACCTGAGCTCACCCCATGGACTCCACCCTGGGGCCTCCATCCTTCTATCTGGCTCCTTTCCTCAGTTCTTCCTGAAAGACAGAGAAAGGGGTAGATGCAACACGGCTGCCCTCTCCCCTTCTAGAAAGAGGTAGATGCAACACCACTGCCCTCTCCCCTTCTAGGCCATGCTTTCTTCCTGCCCTCAAATCAGTCTCTGACTTCTCCCGGCCCTTCACCCCATGACACTTTCCCTGCTCTGCTGCTGGAGATCTGTGCAACTCTCCTTGCAAAATATTCTCACTACAGCCCTCTGCAGACCTCCCATCCATCTTTCCCTGGCTCACCAGACCCAAACCCCAGTGCCTCCTTTTGAGCTGCTGAGAAGATCGTCTATCCTAAACTGGGTCTGTAACCTTGAAGTTGATCTAATTGCGCTAAGAGGCCCCTCCACCCCCTGTATTTATCCCAAATGGTACCTGGGAAAACATTCTCTTTCTTTACCATATTCATTCTGGTAAAGTTTCAGGATCCTATTCAGGACTGGGTAGCCGCACTAGGGCCCTAGTGGACCCCTGGGTTCTACATCTTGTTCTTCCACTGACAATTGCCCTTTCTGGTGATGGGTGTAACTCAAAGTCCCCCAGCTCCACCTGCTCACACTCTCATCTGTTTGTGCATGTCTGCCCATTTCCGACACACTCCCAGGTCCACACGCCCCCACCAGGGTATGAAACTATACAAGTATCCAACTGCCATCCATGTCTCACCGCCCTATTACCATGTTATTTGCTGGAGGTGGGGGGGGGGGATCGCTGCCTTCCTCCCCTGAGTGACCTCCTAGGTATTTAGGAATAGTGAGGAGGGATCTGGAGACTGTGCTATGTCTATGAGGGGGAGGATAGGAGTGAGCATCTGTCCAAAACGAATGCCTCTATCCCCAAGTTCTCAATGGCCAGGTGGCTTAGCCGGAGTGATAAGGAAGGAAATCTTAAGCCCCATCTTCAGCACCAAAGCCCAAATCATCCGCTGGGGACGGGCAGGAAGAAATGTCCTTTTCCTCAGGTCGAATATTATCCTATCCTCGGCTAAAGTCATCCCTGTGCTGTGTATTTGAGACTGAGGACTGTTCCGGTCCCCAGCCCATGACTCAGACCTCCGGCTTTCTCCCAGTGAGTTCCTTCTGCCCCATCAGTCAGCTCTGTACCCGCTGACCCAGTCAGGGATGGTGGAAGAGGGCGGGGAGAGCCTACTCCTAGGAGAGTGGGCTTTAGGACCCAACGGGAACCCGTGCCTCTTGCAGCAGCCTAACCCAGAAGCTGGGGGAAATCCTGAATCGAGCTGAGAGGGCTTCCCCGGTTCTCCTGGGAACCCCATCGCCCCCCTGCCAGCACGCACCTGAGCAGGTAGGACCGCGCTCACCCCTCCCCAATTCCCCCTCGGCCGCCTTCCGCCGGGCTTCCCCGCAGCTGATCTGGTCGTTTCCCTCTCGCCAGTTCAGGCTTTCCCCATCCCTCCTCCCCCACCGCTCACTGTGGTCCTGGGAGGTGGGGGCCTGGGAACAGTGGGGTGTCTGAGAGCTCCGAGCCCCCGTGCCCCACAGCGCCCTTCCTGCACTCCCCCCAGGCACTGCCGGATCTCAGGCTAAGAATGGAAAGTGGGGGGAAGGTCTGCCCAGGCCCCACGCCCTTGCACCCTCCCTTGCAGTATTGCTTAATGCCCCTTCCCCCACCTCCCCTCGGCGGGTGGAATTGGCAGTGCGGGCCGAAAGCGGAGCGAGCGGGAGAGGGACCCGAGCCTCCCTGGGGGATTTCTCTCGGGCTTCCTCCCGGCCTCCCAGCCCCAAGAGCTTGGGACTTCTGCAGCCCCCCAGCTCCCTACTCACCTTGTAGGGGACCTAATACCCCTTTCCAGGCTCCTCTCACACTTGGGTGGCTAAAGGCTTTGCCGGAGGGCAGTGGAGGTTGTGAGTGGTTTTTGGTGACCTGTTCCTCTAGGGAAAGTTCTTTCAGCTTAGAGCCCCCATCCCTGCCAAGACCTCAGCACCTATTGCAAAGACCCGCCCCCCCCCCCCC
>NW_027397114.1:8972122-8972872 GCF_003265705.2 Callorhinus ursinus
GTGTGTGTGTGTGTGTGTGTGTGTGTGTGTGGTGTGGACCATGTGGTTTTAAGATCTATAAGCTTTGGATAAAGGTGGCTGTGTGCATTGAAGGGGAGAGGTCCCAGAGTGTGGCCCAGGCCAGAACAGGCTCAGCCCAGATGGCTGGGGAAGGGGGTGTGGACCAGATCTGGGAGGCCACCCAGCCATGCCAGCTCCCTGGGTTCTTTGGCTTTCAGAGCCTCAGACTCCTGGTGTTGTCCCTGAAGCTTCTGCCCTCCTGCAGGCTCTCTGGGAAAAGGCTGAACAGTACCTACTGTTTACAGTGGCTGATTTTTCCTTCCAGTTGGGGGCTGAAAAAGCCTGCTCTCTGAAGATCTAGGGCATCTCATTCTGGTTTAGTGGGTTTGCAGGAGGGGAGTAGGGCTTGTCTGAGTAACTGTGTGAATGTGTGTATTGCCTCTGAGCGTAACTGGGGAAGAGAGTGATAGGAAAGACTGGTCACGCTTTTGGGGAACCCCTCTAGCTCTCTGTGTGGTGGAGTGGGCGGCATGTCCCCATCTGGTAACTGTCGAGGTGTGGGGTGTGCTTTGCATCGCTCCATGACTCCCCAGGTCCCCTAAGGGTTGGTTTTGCAGGAAAGGGTGGATAATGGAGCGACTTCAGACTTAATTCTGCTCTTGACCCAGGAAGCAGAGATTCTGAGTGTGAGTGGTTATGTGCATTTATACCGAAGGCTCAGTCTTTCTTTTCTTTTTCTTTTTCTCTTTT